>NC_056731.1:1698616377-1698973877 GCF_019279795.1 Protopterus annectens
AAAAAAATAAAAAAATAACAATAACAGGTCACGACCTATACTGACATAAAATCCTATTTAAATAGGGTAAGGATGACAAGGTTATCAGAGGTACATGCAAAGGGACTGAGGATATTACCTGAGAAAAACCTAGGGAGTCTATACTGAAACAGGTTTTTGGGAAATGCCCGGAACTAGATGGTATACCAGTGGATATTTGGAAAAGGCATGAGAGTGACCTAGAAGTGACTTGGTTGTTACTGAGGAATAAAATACTGAGGAGTGTGGAAATACTTAGATCTTGAAGCAAGTTGTAATTACATTTATATTAAAGTGAGGGAAAAATCCAGATTTTCCAGAGTCATCCCAGCTAATATATGTGGCCTTTAACCATGAGTACAAGATATTATAAGTGATGTATAATGTTTGCTGTTGGAAGTGTGTCATCTGTATGGTTTGTGATGTAACATGCTTGCAACTAGGATTGTGTCGGTGTGGTTTGTTTTCATTTATATAAATGTATGATTGCTTATGTCGTAAGTGATGGTTTAATAAAGATGTTTCTTGTTTAAAAAAATGGACAGGAACTGAATAATTTATGTAATATTGCTTAGGTTATATGCTATACCGTAATATATGTGAAACATAATGTTTGTTAATTTTAACTTGTTAATACAGTTTGATTACTTTTATATAAATGTAAATGCGCCTGTGTCACAAGTGAGCATTCAATAAAGGTGTTTTAAAAAAAGATATTCATGAACATACTGGCCAAAAAATTGTCTAAGTTATTACCACTGATAATGTTCAGGGATCAGTGTCATTTTGTAGAAGAGGACTTTGAGAAATATGATGATTCTTATCCATGCAAATATGGAAAAAAATCCCCTGTTTTTTGTCTCAGCCTAGCCAGTGAGAAAGCATTTGGCAACGTATGTTGGGACCATCTATTTCAGTTACTGTGTAAGGTGAGGTTCACTAATCAGTTTACATCATTACTTCAAAGGATATATTTAGGGTCAATGGCATGCATAAAAGTCTCTGCAGTGCTATCTGCAATGTTCCAGTTGCACAGAGGCACCAGGCAAGGATGACCACTGTCCCCACTTCTATTTTCATTAAATTTAGAACCATTGGCTCAAGAGATAAGGCAGTCAATGGTGAAAAGATAAAAACAGTGGTGGGGGGGGGAGTAGAAGAGCTCCATATTTGAAGATAATGTATTGTTAACTCTGCCAGACCCAGTAAATGACTTCCCCAACTTCTTTAATATACTGCAAAGGTTTAGCAAAGTCTCTGGCTATACAATTAACATTGGGGAAACAAAGGCAGTTTCAATTAACCTGCACTATCAAGCAAACTTGACCAGAGAATATTCTTTTTAGGTGTGGCAAATAAATTGAAATATCTGGGTATTTGGATGGGGGGGGGGCAGTTGAACGATCACTAACATTAACGTACAGGTTTATGATAACTACAACTGAAAATCATTTAATAAAATGGAAAGGGTTAGTCCTGGACGTTGAACAAAAAGCAAAGGCATTAAACTGGCATGTCCGTTCATGCCTTGTATATCACAGACCTTGGGCTATCTTCCAAATAAGAAAACACTTTGAAAATTGAGACAACACATGAAAATATTTATTTGGAAAGGAAATTACCCAGAGTGGCATGGGACAAATGTAACTCCCCAAGGATACTGGAGGTCTCTTGACACCAAACCTAGAACTATATTAGGGTACAATAATCCTGTCTCTAATGTATAAAATACTCAGCATTACTTGTCAAGGTGGAAAGAAATTTTGTGAGAAAAAAAAACAGAGATGGATGCATGGTAGACTGATATGAATATACTTTAAAAAACAAAGATGAAAATACAGTATTAGGAGCCCTAAGTGGAATTAATGGAAAAACTGTAAAGGTTTTCATGCATCTTGTCCTGGTAGACCTACAAGAAGAATTGTTACTGATAGGAAATGATAAAAAGGAAGGAGGTTCTTCAAAGTAAGGGCACAGTGGGTAATGCAAGTGGTATCACTGAGATACTGGTGTCAGCTTATAAACGGAGACAAGATCCTGACAGGGTAAAAGCTAAAGACAAATTCTGCTTATCAGATTTTTTATATTTCAACTATTTAAGAATAAATAGCAAAATAAAGACCATACATTGATGTAAAGTGGAGAGACTCAGATTTCTTACATTGAGAGAAGAGATCTGAGAAGGGAAGAAAAATTTGAGCAAGTTAGGATGTTGGTGGTATAAAGCTTTAATTACAGTTAAAATAACCACACTAGATACATGAAAAAGACTAGGAAGTAAGACTGACAATGAGTCTACGCAAGACAACATGGGTAAATGGGATGGCATTAGTGAATAAAGTCACATGAGTAAGGAAATACTAAATGTTTGGGGAGAAATGTCTGCACAACTAATCTTATACTCCAGAAAGGCTTAGGAATATATATCCTGGAGCTCGTCCGAGTAGCTGGAGTAGTAATTCCAGAGAACTGGGGGAGTTGGATACACATTTTCTAGACTTGCCTGAAGTTAGAAGAATATAAAAAATTCAACATAGTTGCAAGAAGAGTGATTAGGAAGGTGATTGCTGACTCTCCACACCTGTTTTTATTAAGTTGGTAGGATGAATTTGAGCTATCTAGGCATGAAAGAGTAATGCTGTCTCTGATGATGATATTAGGGGAAAAATATAGCATCTCTCAATGACAGAAACAACCATTAACATATTATAAGTAGAAGAATTAATGGATGAGTTGATGGCAAATGAAATACGACAAGCAAGGGAGAGAAATAAAATGAAACATCTAGAGAAATGAGCAAAGTGTAGCATACAATGCCTCACATCTGGGGAAAACGTAGACGTTTTCAGGCTAAGAGAACACATATAATTATTTCGGTCAAAATAAGAAGTACAACTGAGTGAGTCTGACTTCTTGATGATATGTAAATATTCTAAATAGATTTGGGAATAATTACCAGTTTGGTTGATTAGCAATACTAACTGATCTGAGTGCAAAGACTTAGACATAATAATATTTAAGATTGCTATAATGGTATTAATATTGAATGTTAATTTTATCTTGTTGGGGATGTTATGATTAATATTTTCTCCAAAAAATAAATAAGTAAATATGCAACCAAAGCGGTGTTATTAGGCAAGAGGACCTCAACTGCAAAAAGCTAGAGAAAAAAATGTTTATAAATTCCAGGAAATGTATATTACTTGAATATCTGTGAAGATGTACATAGTTCTTTATTGTTGACTGATGTTTTGAATTTATTTATGTTTGTTACTTTAATAAAATGCTATTTGAAAAAAAGAATGATAAACAATGATCTTGTCCAGAAGCTTTACCTAATGGAGGTCATCTAAGGACATTGTTAACTTCTATATCTGAAAAAGAGGCTGTCAGATTCTTCAAAGCTGTGGCTTCAAGCCAAGGAGGTGTATCAAGGAGGGTTACTAGTTAAGTCAGCCACAGTTCATGCTTATTATAAATAACTTAGACAACTGCAATGTTTACTGCATATATATTGTTTTGCTGTGTACTGTTAGTTGTAATGCCCTGGGAAGAGCCTGGAAATATTGCAGTAGGATCAGTGTTCTATTACTGTCAACAGATGCATAACAGTGCTTTAGTCTGTATGTTATGATATTCATTGGTTAATTTGTCTGTGCTGAGACCTATTCTAAATAAAGTTTAGAGATTTTTTTTAACCATAAGGCTTATTGCATTTTAAGGCATTGCTATTAATTGAGGGCACATTTGTTCTTAAATAAGGTCTGTGTGCAGCAATAGTTAAAGCATTTCACACTTTCTTTTTCAATTTTGTGATCTAAATGTAATAGTTACTGTAAAGCAATGATTTAGTAGCTGTACAGCCTCACTGGAGTGCAATTTTGAAAATTTCCCACCTGGAAAGGCTGACACATAGGGAATTCTCTTTCCAACATATTTAAGCTAATATATTTATTTTTAAAACTAATATATTTCTTGGATGTATTTTTAAGTGTTGTTTTGAATCTGGGTCTCTCAAGTCTTATGGATCTAATCACCAACACTTAAGGGAGCTTTTATTAATTGGTTTGGATATAGTCATTGGAATGGCATAATAGCTGGGGGAAAAGGCAGGGATAAAGGCAATTCTGTCACAAGGTTTAGTGAGACTAAAAGTAGTTTACCTTGTCATGCCATATAAGAGCTGGTCGTGGAAGCATGAATTCAGTAACAGTGATATTTCTTGCATTACCAAATGTGCAACAGTCTAGTCTTTCATGCTTTGGACTACAACTTTTTGGATCTAAGATAGCTCTTTGCAGAAAAAAGTTGATATGTTCTAATCCAGAGACTGGAATCAAATTAATGTTGCTCCTTTTGGGGGGCGTGGCCAAGGATGAACACAGGATAGCAGCAGATTTCTTCAGCTCCACCAATTTCATTACATTGACAGGAATTAATTACTTAAAAAATTAATTCTTGAAGTAATTTTCTTTCTAAATATGTTTGTTTTATATAGTTCTTGAACTATATCTAAAAAAGAAAGGAAATCTTAATAATATTCCTGTCAGAAATTACTTTGGAAATTTTCCTGTCAGTTTATCAGTCTGAAATGAGTTCCAGTAAGACAAATTCTCAAGACTCCAGCATCAAGAAAGAACTTCAGTCTCTGATAATTATAGTCCAGCAACTTACTGCTAAGATGGATAAAATGGATACTAAAATAGACACTTTCATAGAAAAAACTACAAAACAAATAGACTTGTTACATATGGACCTGCAACAACAGAAGATCCAGATGACAGGCATAGAAGAAGCTGTGAATGACATGGAAAATAAAATACAAGAAGAGGAAATCAACATTGAGTTTCTGCTGAAACAAAATACACATTTACAAACAAAGCTGGATGACCTGGAAAATAGATCTAGGCAATAACATTAGGATTTTTGGACTGCCAGAAAATATTGAAGGTAACAATATTACTTCTTTTTAACAACATGGCTCCCTAAAACTTTAGATTTACCAGAAGCATTCTCTTTTGGTATCGAAAGAGCACATAGATCTATAGCTAATACTAACTCTAACAAAAACTATCCTAGATCAGTTATAGTTAGATTTCTATCATCTTTGATAAAGAGATGGTTCTTAAATCTGCTTGGGCTAAAGCTCCTGTTAAGTTTAATGAGACAACTGTGCTTTGACAATGACTATTCTTCCATGGTAATTGCTAAAAGAAAAGTTTTTCTGCCACTAATAAGGGAGCTTAAAAAGCACAGTTTAAAACATACCTTCTGTTTCCTGCCAAGCTTAAAATCTTCCTTCCTGATGGTCCTAAGGTCTTCGATGATTTAGACTCTGCTTTACTGTTTGTCAAAGAAAAAAGGATTTTGGATAAAATAGAAGAAATGGAATGGGCTAGTTCTTCATTAAAGAGATTGGCAACTGAAGCTTCCTGGAAGACTTCAGAGAAGAAGAAGAGACTAAAAAACAAATGATTTGTTATATGTTTTTTTTTCTCTCTCATCGTTTTAGTTCATTATTAATCTTTTTGAATATAGTTCCTGCATTTCCAGAAAGCCACAAATATTTTGGAAAAGATTTAATCAAAGTTATTCTCTATGTGCAAAGAAATGTTTTGTTTCATAACCAGTCAAAATGCCTGAGGATTTAATGGCAGGCTGTGACTTGATTTGTTTTTCTTTCTGAAAAAAGTAAGGTTAGTAATTTGATACATTTTTTTATCTTTATCTTTTTTTTTTCCTTCTTCTTTTATTATTTTCTTTGTTTAAACAATGACATTCTATTTAGATTATGTAGTGGGTAAAGGGTGGGGGAGGGCAGGGAGAGAACAGTAATGAAAATATCATTAATAGAATAATAACATATTTATTTCTTGTAAAAGTTTATAAGTTCTTCAAATGCTATTTCTAATTATACTTTCTTGATTATACTGCTTATGCTTGTTTGTAAATAATCTGTCATGCTTTAACTAATAATAATCAGAACTAAATAAGAGTAAATAATATGTTTTATTTTAACTCTATTAATATAAACAGTAAGTAACATTCCATTGTATATACTTCTTACAGCTTTCTCTTACATTTTTATTTCTGCCTCACTCCTTTTATTTTATACTCTCTTTTCTTTTCTTTATTAATATATAGAAATGCTTTTGACTGTGTGGGCACAGTGAATAATAGGATTTGTATGAAAATTGAGTTGGGAGAAGAATGCTGAGTTTTATTGCTTGTTGGTAATTTTGAGTTTAATTTCACTTGCATAGAGGCTGTGATGATCTGTGGAATACATTGTGGAGGTTCTGTCATGTTTAGATGCATTTACACTGCTAAATGAATGTTTGTCACTAGTTTTTAATAAGTTTCCGCCAAAATGTTAAGAGAGACAATCTGGGATGTGGGCTGTCTTATGCACAATGTCCTTGAGTTACCTCAGAATCTTCAAATCACAGAATTCTCACAGAGAAACTGAAAGCAGTTAGTATAAACATTGACAAGGTTATCACACTGACACACCACAGATTCAGGAAAAATACTCTGTTCATAAAACATGTCAGTTATAATGAGTTTAAATGATGTAGTTTCTTGTAGTAAGTAAATGTCTTATTTTAGAAGGCATAAAAATGAAACATTTATTTAAATGTTTTTGAAAATCTACTTAACAGCAGCATAATAATCTGTGTTAAAATTTGTGTTCCAAACATATACTTTACTATAACTCATTTAATTCATCTGATTGACAAACATAAATAATCTTATAACTCTATTCTGGAAGAAATGTCATGTGATATACTTTAAAGCAGTAGGTTAGCATGATTGTAAAATCTGGTTACCAATATGTGTTTGCTGTGCATTATTTTGTATAAAGCAGACAGATTTATTCTAGGGACAGCAAGTAGGATAGTGCTCTATAAAGACACAACTCAGTGAGATCATATATATATATGTGTGTGTGTGTGTGTGTGTGTGTGTGTGTGTGTGTGTGTGTGTGTGTGTGTGTGTGTGTATGTATGTGTGTGTGAGTGTGATGGCTTTTTTTCTGAGAATCTGCATAACTATCCAATATGATTTATAATAATTTCTATGAATACAATATTTTACTCTATTGACAAAATGAATGTTTGCCACAAGTTTTAATAAGTTTCCCGCCAAAATGTTAAGGGAGACAATCTGGGATGTGGGCTGTCTCATGCACAGTGTCCATGAGTTTCCTCAGAAGCTTCACTCACAGAATTTTCACAGAGAAACTGAAAGCAGTTAGTATAAACATTGACAAGGTTATCACACTGACACACCACAGATTCAGGAAAAATACTCTATTCATAAAATGTGTCAGTTATGATGAGTTTAGATGATGTAGTTTCTTGTAGCAAGTAAATATTTTATTTTAGAAGGCATAGAAAATGAAACATTTATTTAAATGTTTTTGAAAATCTACTTAACAGTAGCATAATAATCTGTGTTAAAAACTTGTGTCCCAAACATATACTTTACCATAAGTCATTTAATTCATCTGATTGACAAGCATAAATAATCTTATAACTCTATTCTGGAAGAAATGTCATGTGATATATTTTAAAGCAGTAGGTTAGCATGATTGTAAAATCCGGTTACTAATATGTGTTTGCTGTGCATTATTTTGTATAAAGCAGACAGATTTATTCTATGGACAGCAAGTAGGATAGTGCTCTACAAAGACACAACTCAGTGAGATCAGATATATATATATATATATGTGTATGTGTGTGTGTGTGTGTGTGTGTGTGTGTGTGTGTGTATGTATGTATATATGTGTATGTGTATATGTATGTGTGTGTGTGTGTGTGTGGGTATGTGTGTGTGTGTATATGTGTGTGTGTATATGTATGTGTGTGTGTCTGTGTTTATGTGTGTGATGGCTTTTTTTTTAGATAATAACGAGGTGTTTCTGAGAATCTGCATAACTATGCAATATGATTTATAATAATTTTTATGAATACAATATTTTACTCTATTGACAATAATGAGTTTAAGTAAATGCTCATATACAAATAATTCAAGATTTTTTTGGAAGCTGTTGATAGAATTCACATGACAGAAAATAGATGCATCTTAATGCATGTAATGTCTGAATCATATTAGCCAAAGTTTTTGATTTAAATGAATGTTAGAACATAATTTTCTCTCCTCTTGATTTCTAACATTAAGATTATTTGAATGCTATTAGAATACAAGTGTTATATATTACATAGATCTATATAATAGTATGAACAGTTTTTAAAAAAAAAAAAAAAAAAAAAGTTTATTTTAGTTTATATGATGCTGTTTTACCAAATGTGTAGTTTTGTCTTGATAGATAATTGAATTGAAAACTGTTAACCTCAGTTAAATATAACTAGTATTAAATTGATAAGGTGGTAGCTGAGGTACTGCTGCTTAGGGTAGGGGTTAACTTGAGTAGTAAATACTGCTCTAAGTTGGAGTTTTCAACTCCAGGCGGGATGCAAGGTTTAATCCTTACATTATTTTCACTTGTTCATTGTTATATGTGTATAGTTTTGACATCCACAATATATTTTGTACACTCATTGTCACTACAAACAAAATTGAATCCTATACAAAATCCCATAAGAGATTTAATAAAAACAGCTATATTTAAAGGTACACCTAAAAGAGGAGATGTAACATTATTTATCTTGTTATTTGTTATTTCGATCATAAGATTCTTGAGTTTTAAAAATGCCAAATGACATCTTTAAAAGGAATTTCTTTAAACATTAATGGATTGAATAATACGTGTAAAAGGGCAAGCCTAATAAGATACATTAATCTACACAAGGCCAATCTAGTCTTCCTGCAAGAAACCCATCTCTTGAAAAAAGATATTGATAAACTAGCCACTAATAAGTATACAGTATTGGTTAGTTCAGAGCACACTCAGAAAAAAAGAGGAGTGGCTATTTTATGGAATAAAAGTATGCCCATTCCTAAAACCATTAAGTCTTATCAGGATGACAAATGAATGTTTTGTATGGTTACAATACAAATTAATGGGAAGACTTACACTTTAATTAATGTATATTGGATACCTGGAATTGGTATTAATACAGTGAAACATCATATTGATAAGATCATATCATTCTCTGTACGGGATATTATTTTAGCTGGTGATTTTAATTGTATACTACATGAAAGTGATACTACCACTATAAAGAAAAGAAGAATTACATCTAATGCAAAACATTTAAATGATTTTGCTAATTCTTATCATTTGAATGATATTAATAATCAGATAGAGTCAAAATCATTACCATACACCTTTTTTCTAACAGATACAAAACTTATTCAAAATAGATAGGGTCTTTATTTCTAACCAGATGGTAACAGATTTAATTAATTCCAAAATCATTTCATGTCCTATATCTGATCATAACTCAATTGTTTTTGAATTCATGATAAAAATACTCATAATGTTCAGATCAAAAGGATACCAGCATACTTAACTCAGCTAAAAGACTATAAAGAATATATACTTTCAGAAGTACAACATTTTCTAGACATAAATAATACTCCTGAAGTCTCCATTGTCTATGTTTGGGATGCCTTAAAATCATATCTATATGGACAAAGTATCAGATGGTATAATAACAAAAGGAAATCTTGGGATAAGGAATTGTTAGATATTCAAAGTAAACTAGACTCTTATAAACATAATAATAAAGAAAATATTATGGACAAGAAAGTTATTGAAGAAATAAACAAACTAAATGAGAAATACAAAGACATTTTAACTCATAAAGTTAAAATAACTTTAGAGAAATACAAGTTTTTGTCTTATTCAATAAGCCCCAAATACTTACATAGACTTAAAAATAAAACGAAAAGATTGAATAAACAAACCATATCAAAGAAATCTTTTCTCTAAGGAAAAAGAAGAATGTTTCTAGTATACCAGAAATACTGGATGAATTTAGAAATCACTTTCACAAGATTAACTATAACAACATTAACATGGAACCTAAAGATAAAATAAAGGAGTTTATAACCACAAACATGAATAAAAAGCTTAATAAACAACAGATTAGACTATTGGACAAGAGTATTTCATATACAGAAGTTATTACACAAATAAATAAGCTTAAATCAAACAAAGCACCGGGTAATGATGGTATTATACCAGAGATATATAAAATCCTTTCTAAAACTACATATTCATTAATACATAAGGTTTTTATTTTGACCCAAACTGAGTTAATAACCCCCCCCCCCATCTTGGCAATATACATTTATTTCACCAATTTTAAAACCTAATAAAGATCCAACTAGATGTTCTTCATATCGACCCATCTCATTACTTAATGTTGATTATAAAATGTTTATGAGTATTTTTGCTGATAGATTGAAGACAATTATCCCGCATTATAGACATAGATCAGACGGGCTTCATTGTAAATAGAAATACTTTTGATAATATAAGAAGAACTTTAACATTAATTGATTTTGCAAATAGGAAAAAGAAAGATTTAACACTTATTAGTCTTGATATAGGTTCAGCATTTGATTCAGTAAGTTGGGACTATCTGTTTACCTTACTGAAATGCACAAATTTCTCTGATGCATTTGTAAATTTAATTGAGCATTTATACAAAGGAACGCTGGCTTATATTAAGGTAGGAACATATGTTTCACAAAAAATACCCATTCTTAAAGGTACAAAGCAAGGATGTCCACTTTCGCCACTATTATTCACTTTAGTAATGTAGCCTTGAGCTAATTTGATTAGAAACAGTACTGACATAGAGGGTTTTGAAATAGAAGAAAATACAACATCAAAAATTCAACTTTTTGCAGATGATGTTCTAATTACATCAGCAGGATCTAATTCTTCAATGCAGTCTTTATTTGATAAAATGATGAATTTTAAAAGTATTTCTGGTTTAATATTCAATGAAGAAAAAACTAAAATACTACCTATATATACACGAAAAAATACTCTCATTAGTGATTTTACTAAATATGTACCCAACTCAGGTCAGATGACTTATTTAGGTATAATACTATCTAAAGATATTAAATCTATTATATATAATAACTATAATACCTGTTTTCTTAATATACAAAATCTTTTTAATACCTTTTTATTTTTTATAAAATAAATAAAAATAAAATAAAAAAAATAAAAATTTTTAATACCTGGAATAATATGTTTTTTACTATGGAGGAGAGACTTACAATTATTAAAATGATAATATTCCCCAAGATTTTATACTTAATACAATCAATAATACTTTCACCTACAAAAATAACTATCAAGAAACTGAATACACTAATGTTAAATTTCTTATGGGCACCTAATAGACCTAGGATTGCATTAAAGAAACATACTAATAGCTGGTCTCAAGGGGGTATTTCTTTTCCAGACTTTAATTTATATATTATCTCTTCTATTATAAAAGTTATTACTTTATTAATAGATTGGTCATATGTCGCAAAATGGAAAGATTATTGGGAGCTAATTAGTATGCACTTCATGAAAATCTCCTTAACACATAAAAATATGATTATAAATAACTCCATGTTGTGGTTGCTAAAGGAATTTTGTACTTCACCTATTACACCTAAACATATGGTCTGTTACCCATTAAATATTATTATTAGTTATCGTAACTTTATATTCATGCACCCTAAGTATAGGGAATGGAATTTTATTGTATTCCCTATAATTTATACTCAGGGTATGCTTATGTCATCTACTTCTGAAGGAGCTCATTTAGCTATAGATAATAATCTAAAGTACTGGTATCAGCTGATATCTGATAATAAAGTTAAAAATCTAGATTTCTTAAAACAAGAATTTGATCTAAGAGAAACTTGCTGGTTAGAGGTTCAGATCTTTAGACAACATCTCATTGATAGAATAGATCTAATGTCTATAACAGTTAAAGAATCTATTCCAAAACTGATTGATTACTTGATAATAAATTTACAGCATAAAGTTTTTGATAAAGGTAAACTTTCATATATACATAAAATTATCAGACAAGAAACTTTTTACAATGTAGATTCATACTGGAATTATTTCACCTCTATTAATGGGGACCCACCAACTCAACAAGATAAACAATATATATTGGAATCTGCTTATAGAACTACATCTTCCATTGTCTGGAGACTTTATACATGGAAATTTTTACATAGATCTTTTATACACCTTTGATGATGAATAAAATTAATAATAAAGATAATCTATGTAAGAGATGTAATGTAGAAATTAATGCTGACTGGGCTCATATGTTTTATGACTGTATGAAGTTGAAAGAATACTGGAAGTCAATTAATGAATTTTGCAGGCTCTTTTTACAGATAATTTCATTATTTCTAAGTCTCTTATATTATTCAACACACCTGTACCTCAATGTGTTAAAAGATTAAGCTTCCCTTGTTATGGTCTATCCTAGCAGTGGCTAGGAAAATAATAACTAGAAATTGGATTTCAGATACACCTCCTTCGTTCAATGAATTTAAAAATGTTATGAATATAATGTGTCATATGGAAATAAGCACAATTAGAATGAGAACAACTAGAAAAACATCACATTTTATTGTATGGGATAATTTACAAAATTTGTTAAAAAAATTCTAATTTCAATAGCACAGTATTTTAGTTTAATTAATTGATCTGATTGTAGTGGATGTATTTGTAAATACTTTAGATGTTTTGTTGAATATTATAATAATACCTATTTTTAATTATTTGTATAAAATTGTTATGATATTTCTCTTATATGTTAAAACAATAAACTTGTTTTGAAAAAAAAAATTAATGTTGCTCCTTACAATTACTGCATTTTTCAGTATTTAGATTGTCATCATCTTCTTTTGGCTGTTCCCGTTAGGGGTTGCCACAGTGGATCATCTGTTTCCATTTCTTCCTGTCCTCTGCATCCTGCTCTGTCACACCAACTACCTGCATGTCCTCTCTCACCATATCCATAAACCTTATCTTAGGCCTTCATCTTTTCCTCTTACCTGGCAGCTCCATCCTTAGCATCTTTTTCCCAATATACTCAGCATCCCTCCTCAGCACATGTCCAAACCAGCGTAATCTTGCCTCTCTGGCTTTGTCTCCAAACCTTCCAACCTGGGCTGACCCTCTAATATACTTATTCCTAATCCTGTCCACCCTTGCCACACCCAGTGCAAATCTTAACATCTTTAACTCTGCCACATCCAGCTCTAACTGCTGCCTTTTTGTCAATGCCACTGTCTCCAACCCATATAACATAGCTGGTCTCACTACCCTCTTGTAGACCTTCCCTTTCACTCTTACTGGTACTCTTCTGTCACAAATCACTCCTGACACTCTTCTTCACCCACTCCATCCTGCCTGTATTCTCTTTTTCACCTCTCTTCCACACTCACCATTACTCTGAATTATTGATCCCAAGTATTTAAACTCATCCACCTTCGCCACCTCTACTCCTTGCATCCTCACCATTCCTCTATCCTCACTCTTATTCACACACATGTATTTTGTCTTAATCCTGCTGACCTTCATTCCACTTCTCTCTAGAACATATCTCCATCTCTCCAGGGCCTCATCCATCTGTTCTCTACTCTCACTACAGATCACAATGTCATCTGCAAACATCATAATCATCGGGGACTCCTGTCTGATCTCGTCTGTCAACCAGTCCATCATCATTGCAAATAAGAAAGGGCTCAGAGCTGATACTTGATGTAATCCACCTCCACCTTAAATGCATCCATCGCTCCCTCTGCAGACCTCATCGCTGTCACACTACCCTTGTACATATCTTGTACCACTCTTACATACTTCTCTGACACTCCTGATTCCTCATACAATACCACAACTCCTCTCTAGGCACCCTGTCATATGCTTTCTCTAAGTCTACAAAAACACAATGCAACTCCTTCTGACATTCTCTGTACTTCTCCATCAACACCCTCACAGCAAACATCACATCTGTAGTGCTCTTTTCCGGCATGAAACCATACTGCTGTTCACTAATCATCACGTCCCTTCTTAACCTAGCTTCCATTACTCTTTCCCATAACTTCATGCTGTGACTGATCAATTTAATCCCTCTGTAGTTACTACAGCTCTGCACATCACCCTTATTCTTAAAAATCGGTACCAAAACACTTTTTCTGTATTCCTCAGGCATCCTCTCACTTTCCAAAATTTCATTAAACAATCTGGTTAAAAACTCCACTGCCATTTCACCTAAACACCTCCATGCTTCCACAGGTATGTCATCTGGACCAACAGCCTTTCCATTTTTCATTCTCTTCATAGCTATCCTTACTTCCTCCTCGCTAATCCATTGTACTTCATGATTCACTATCCCCACATCATCTTTCTCTCCCTCTCATTCTCTTCGTTCATCAGCCCCTCAAAGTACTCTTTCCATCTGCTCAACACACTCTCCTTGCTTGTAAGTTTGTTTCCCCCATTATCCTTTATCACCCTTACCTGCTGCACATCTTTCCTAGCTTGGTCCCTCTGTCTAGCCAATCGGTACAGGTCCTTTTCTCCCTCCTTAGTGTCCAACCTTTCATACAATTCTTCATATGCCTTATCCTTACCCTTCGCCACCTCTATCTTTGCCATGCACCTCATCTCCTTATACTCCTGTCTACTTTCTTCATCTCTCTGACAATCCCACTTCTTCTTTGCCAACCTCTTTCTCTGTATACTCTCCTGTACTTACTCATTCTACCACGATGTCTCCTTGTCATCCTTCTTCTGTCCCGATGTCATAGCAAGCACCTTTCTAGCCATCTCCCTTACTAGCTCTGCTGTAGTTACCCAGCAATTTGGTAACTTTTCACTAACACACAGTGCCTGTCTTAACTCTTCCCTGGACTCCACCTCACAATTACCCTTTTTCAATTTCCACCATTTAATGCTTGGTGCTGCCCTCACACTCCTCCTCCTCTTCTTGATCACCAACGTCATCTTACAAACCACCATCCTATGCTGCCTAACTACACTTTCCCAGGTCACCACTTTACAGTCTTAGATTGTATTGGGTGTAAAATATGACAAAACAGGTTGGAATATCGGTGTTCAAGTCATGTACAGGACAACATATGAGCCTGATCCAGTTGCAGATTTGGCTATCTATACTATCCATTACTGTTTTAGTGATAACTTAGAAAAGACCATCTCAGTTTGCTATTAGAAAGCATCATCTTCCCATGTTCAGAAGAGTTCACAGAACTGTGAAAACTGAAATATCTGGAATGTTTCCTTACCAGTTTAGTTTCTTGGATAAATATAATGTTACCTTTATGTTGCAAAATGTATTTATATTCTGTATGTTTCTTAGCTGTTTAGTTAATACCTCTGATATTTATGGATAAACAGTAACTATTTGGTTGCTACATTTCACAAATATTAATCTTATTTCAATATAGTTAGATGAAGTTAGCAGGGGGTTGATTTCCTCACATCTAAGAGTCAATAGGAAGTAGAATGGACTATAATCTTATTCTAATGGGTGTAAATGAGCTAATGCTGTCCATAACATCAATAGCACAGAACTATAGGTTACTGAGACACCAAGCTCATGCAGTAGTTTACTAGGAGATGAAGTACACCCACTATGAAATGACAAATCAAATTAAACTAGTTGTTGTGATGTGATCTGAAGGTGCAGTTATATCTGCAAAAGACAGCAGAAACAGATAATGTCCTTTCAAGTGCCTATGTGAGTCTGTAGGCCTCCCATGCTATTGTTATAGCAAAATGCAGTTGCCATTCATGTTGAATTAAAAGCAAATTGAAGAGCTTTCTTACTAGAGCATGGCTTTCTAACACTGCTCTTCTCTTGCATTACAACTGAAGTGAAATGTTTGCATTGAAAGTCATGAGAAGGGGTATTATGAGGTTTTTGGGTGCATGTTTGCAAATATCTTTGGTTGCCTATCATTTCTTATTCTGATACTTAGAGATATGAAGCTCCAGGGTTTGCATTTCCAAAGGGCATTATGTGTGCCTCTTTTTTTTTCCTTCTGTGATACTTAAGGATTCAAACTTATTACTCATTGCTACTTGAACAAAAAAATAGATGCCTGTAGACTTGCAAGGTAGGCTTCATACCTCTTAGCTATCCCTGATTTTGCTAAAAGTTCCTGAATTTTGTGTAATATTTTTCTTTGTCTGTCATTAAATTTTTGATTTTTCCGGTAAATCATTGAGGCTTACAGTTAGTCAGTAATGAAAGACATTAGAATTTCATTCTTTGTATTGCTTAAAAATCCATGCTGACATACAACCTTTTGTTCTATTTAATTTTTAAGAGAATTAGTGTAATTCTTAAATATTGTTCCTAATTTATGGTGTTTGTTTTGTTCCCCTGTTATTTATGAAATTATCCCTGATTCTTGAGCAAAGTAGTTGGGAGCTATGTGAACTGGAGCTTCTAAACTCCAGGGGAGTACTGTTGTTGTTGGTAGGACTAGATGCAGAAGGGTATCTTTGCCAGGGCCTTTCTCTAATGTAGACAATTCTGCAGGTATTTCTGAAGTACTGAGGACTGGAGTTTGGTGATATGATAAATTGTCTGTGGATCAAATAACAAGAAAGTTCCATATCAAACATAAGGCAGACTGTGTAATGTCAAACTGGTGTGCAGAGTTTTTATATTTTATGAACAGCATGGCAGGATACTTAAATATAGTGAAAAGGCTGTTTTTGTATCATAGATGTGTGTCACTGCTGAACATTTGTTTTTTTTTCACTGTTGGCTTGGGGTGGATACTTGATAAGTTATAAATCCAAAGGGCAAAAGCAAACCCAGCAAAACTTTCATGCAGATGCAGGAGAACAAACCACACCACAAACCAGCACAATTCTGTGCAGAAAGTAATGATCTAAACAGATGATGCAGCAGTAAAGTAGGATAGCACAGCGATTTATTAACAGTTCAAATAAAAGGTACTAAGCTCTTTTGTTTTCTTAAATCACAGGACTTCCTCAGAGAACCAAAGAGTTACAGTGTTCTCTATTTAAACTAAAACACCCATGAAAAAATACACTGTTGCCAATGGGCTGTTTTTCTTAAAGGTATACCACATAAAATATGGTATATAAGCTAGAAATATAATATAAAAATGTAATGTTAAACAGCCTTCCCTCATAAAATTATAGTGCACGGTTTACTAATTTCAGTAAACCACTTAAAAAATACCGATGTAGCATTAAGTGACAACAACAATAAAAATGCTGAATTATAGTGCAATAAAAAACATAAACCTAACCAGGATGCATGTTTGAACATTTTTAAGCATCTAAAGCTTTAAGCTTCAAAAAACATAAAAGGGAAACACCTTCATTTAAACCATAAATACCAGTGGCATTTGTTCTGATTTTCCACTCGGATTCTCTGTACTCAAGTTTGATTTTCCATGGTCCCCCCCTACAATCCATGTCAATCACATCAATAATAAATAACTTAACAAATGCCCCTGATTACCACTAATATGTTTCCATAAGCTGTTTCTTGAGTCTTGTTTTCTAATGTTCCTTAGATGTTCATACATTCTCTCTTTAAGTGCCCTTTCTGTTTTACCTATATAGAAACTGAGAGCTTTGGACAATGTATACAACTTTCTCATTTGTACACTTGCACTTCCTAGGACAAAATATTCTCCCAAATGCTTTTACTAAGACATGGTCCACCTCGGTAATATATGAGCAGTAATTACAGCTCAAACATTTAGGCATCAAATGAACTCTCTGTCTCCCATTGTACAAGGGGTTTTCCCTTTCCAGATAGCTCTTTATATTGCTATCTTTCCTAAAGGTCACCAATGGATGGCCCCCCAGTTTTTCCATGTCTAAACCTCCTATTTTCAAAATTTTCTAGTTGTTCCTTAATATATCTTGAATTGTTCTGGCCTCATTATTAAAAGTAAAAATACATCCTTTGTTGAATCTTGTATTCGCAACTATATTGTTTTTGTTTATGTGTGTATTAACATGCCCATTCGTACCTAAAAGGGGCTTGTAAAAATGAGTCAGCCTTTTATGCCTCACCTCATGGAAAATTTCTTCCAAGAAATCTGGGGGGTAATCTCTGTTTAAAAACATGTCTTTCAGGATTTCACCTTCTTGGTCAAAAGTTTTTAAGTCTGATATCATCTTTGCTAAATGTACAAGGGCTTTCTTCTGGTGTAGAGCATGAAACCTTTCAAAATGGAGAATAGAGTTAGAGTATGTAGGTTTTCTATAGTGACTTGAAGTGAAACATTTACTAGTGTGATCAGAATGCAACTGCAGATTGAATCCATGACATACATGTACATAATGGTAGATGTAATCTCTACCCCTCTCAGGTCAATTACAGGACTGTAGGTGTATTAGGTCAACAAACACAAATAATCATATGCCAAATATTCCAAAAGTAATTAAAAGGGGCAGGGAGTAGGGGGTGAAGGTGGGGATGGACCAAGAAAGATGATAAGTACAGGCCCATGTTATCAACCAGATTGTACATCAGGGCAGCTGGTGGGTATCTGGGCAGAACTGTAAACATCTATACCAACAAGAGCCACACTGGAGAAAACTGCACTGTTATAAGTAAACAATTTTAAGTAAATAATGTAATAGCACAGCAAAATGCTCATAGTCTCACTTTTATTAAAACATTACCACTCTCTGGAATCATCATTTTTTTTTGTTGAATCCAGTCTGGTAATATTTTAACAAACGTGTTATACTGATGATAGAAGATGGTCAATAAACATGTATTTTCTCCTAGTATGATAACAAGTTTGCATACTGTCACCTCTTTTTCCATCTTGTAACGGACTAACTTACATACTCACCAACAATTGCAGCATCACCTTATTTCCAAAGCCCCTTGCTTCTATCTATCTATCTATATATATATATATATATATATATATATATATATATATATATATATATATATATATGTGTGTGTGTGTGTGTGTGTGTTCTGAAATATTTAATATACAAAATAATGGACCTGAAATGTAAAAAAAAAAAAAACTGAATGCATAAAACACTGAATACTGCTAATATCAAATCACAAAACAACAAATATTTTGATCCAAATAAAAAAAATCTCTATCATAAACTCCAGCTACAAAACAAAGATCAAGTGTCATCTTGCTAGTGCTACTGTTAGAGAACAGAATGTTAACAACTTAATGTGCAGGGGAAGGGTTAGCACACAAGTATCATGGTGCAGCTTCAATCCTCCCCCATATGTGAGTATATATATATATATATATATATATATATATATATATATATATATATATATATATATATGTATACAGTGGATACAAAAAAATTACACACCCCTGTTAAAATCCCAGGTTTTTGTGAAATAAAAAAATGAGACTACAATAAATCATTTCAAAACTTTTCCCACCTTTAATGTGACCTATAACCTGTACAATTCAATTGAAAAACAAACAAATCTGTTAGGGGGAAATCTAAAAAATAAAAAATGTACAAAAAGCTGGTTTCATAAGTCTGCACACCATTAAACTAATACTTTGTTGTAAGCACCTTTTCATTTAATTACAACATTCAGTCTTCTTGGGTACACACATGCCATCAATTAAAGAGACTCTGATTAACCCCAAATAAAGTTCAGATGTCCTAGTAGGATTTTCCTGACATGCACTCAGTTGCCTGCTACAGCAAAAGCCATGGTTCGCAGACAGCTTCCAAAGCATCAAAGGGATCTCATTGTTGAAAGGTATCAGTCAGGAGAAGGGTACAAAAAATGTTCACAGCATTGGATATACCATGGAACACAGTGAAGACAGCCATCAAAAAGTGGAGAAAATATGGGACAACAGTGATATTGCAAAGAACTGGATGTCTCTCCAACACTAATGAAAAGACAAGACAAAAACTGGTCAGGGAGGCTGCCAAAAGACCTACAGCAACACTAAAGGAGCTACAGGAATTTCTGGCAAGTACTGGTTGTGTACTACATGTGACAGCAATCTCCCATATTCTCCATGTGTCTGGACTATGGGGTAGGGTTGCAAGATGGAAGCCTTTTCTTACACAGAAAAACATCCAGGCATGGCTAAAATTTGCAAAACAATACATCAACTCTCCCAAAACCATGTGTGAAAATGTGTTATGGTCTGATGAAACCAAGTTGAACAGCACTTCGCATCACCAAAAGACCACCATCCCTACAGTGAAGCATGATGTTGGCAGTATCATGTGTTGGGGTTGCTTTTCTTCAGCTGGAACTGAGGCTTTAGTCAAGGTGGAGGGAATTATGAACAGTTCCAAATACCAGTCACTTTTGGCCCAAAACCTTCAGGCGTCTGCTAGAAAGCTGAAGATGAAGAAGAATTTCCCATTTCAACACAACAATGACTCCAAGCATACATTCAAATCAACAAACGAATGGCATCACCAGAAGAAAATTAAAGTTTTGGAATGGCCCAGCCAGACCCTAGACCTAAATCCAATAGAAAATCTGTGAGATGCCCTCGCAATCTTACAGATTTGGAGTGCTTTTGCAAGGAAGTGTAGGCAAATATTGCCAAGTCAAGATGTGCCATGCTGATAGACTCCTACCCAAGAAGACTGAATGCTGTAATTAAACCAAAAGGTGCTTCAACAAAGTATTAGTTTAAAGGTGTGCACACTTATAGGTTCATAGGTTCATAGGTTTATACTAGGCTATCTGCCCTAAGGCATTTATAAGCCTAGCCCAAATTATTGTGGCTTACGCCACCCCTTATATGAAAAAATACTGTGCCCATTAGTTTGTTGTGCCTCTGTCCAGCAGTGACCCAGAGATGATTCCCGGGGTAAACCTACGATCTCCCATCCACAGGTCTAGATTTCTCTTGAACAGAGTCAGCGAGGTGCTCTGCCTCACATGGACCGGGATTTTATTCCACAGCATAGGGAGTCTCTGGTGATAAATCTATCCTCCAGCATGTCCTATTTATATCCGTGCTAAGGTTTAAGTCGCTTGCTCTAGTGGTTTTGGTGGATTTGGATTTTTGAGGTGGAGCATGTCCATTAATTCCGGGTTGGACATGGCCTTGTATGTCAGGCACATGTCACCTCTGAGCAGACGGTATGCGACTGAATAGAGCTGGAGTTTCTTCAATCTGGCAGCATATGACAGATTTTGGAGTCCTTTATCCTTTTGGTGAGGAACTTTTGGGGTCTCTCCAATTGCTGCAGATGTCGGGTGAGATACATCCCGAATGGGGCATTGTACTCGATCATTGGTCTGATAAGTGAAGAGTACAGGGGAACAATGACCTCACTAGATCTGGATGTGAATCCCTTCATGATCAGGTGGGCAATGTAGAAGGTCTTTCTAACCACTTTAGCAATGTGAGTGTCAAAAGAAAGGCCACTGTCAACCTGGGTCCCCAGGTCCCTGATAACCTCTTCTGTGCTTAGTGGATTGCCACCTATATGGTAGCTTGGGGTTACCTTGTTTTTCCCGAAGGGTATGACTATACATTTTTGGCGCTTAACTTCAGGCCATGGCTCTGGCACCAGCTATCTGTTTCCGTGAGTCCCTTCTGAAGGATATCCGTGTCCGATGCACTTTCCACTATGGCCCAGTTTGCAGTCATCTGCAAACTTTGTCAGCCAAAGTCCTCCCATGTTGGCCTGTACTTCTGAGAAGTAGATGCCAAACAATAAGGGGCCAAGGACCGAGCCCTGTGGGACACCACTTGTGACTGGCTTGGAGTCTGACACAGCGCCAGCAACTCTAACCCTGTGGGTTCTGTCCTTAAGCCAGTTTGCAACCCATCTTGTGACATATGGGTTTACATTTAAGCTGGTAAGTTTTTCTACAATACCCGAGTGGGGTATTGTGTCGAGCCTTTGCAAGGTCAAGGTAGGCTGTATGGACTGCCTTTCCCTCATCAATGGCCTTGGTGACTATTTCGAAGAAGTCGACCAAGTTCAAAAGGCATGATCTTCCCTTGACAAAGCCAAACTGGGTCGGGTCCAATGTCTGCAAGTCCCTATATCTTTGTTTATGAGCTCCATTATGATCCTCTCCATAGCTTTGCAGACTAGACTTGTTAAGCTTATGGGACGGTAATTACCAGGGTCCGTGGGCGCCACCTTTGTAGAGTGGGACCACAGTTGCCGTGCGCCACTCCTTGGGCACGTATCCTGTGGTAAGGCTGAGATTAAACAGCTGCCTTATGTGCGGGTTTAATTCCTCATTTAGCTCGTGTAGCACACAGCCGGGACACCATCCGGTCCCATTGATGCTGTGTTTTTAGCTTTAGAGAGAGCAGCTTTCACCTGCGCATTTGAGATGTCCGGGAGGCTACACTCGGCTGGGATAGTTATCTCTCCTTTAGGGGAGAGGGGTGAAGTTGCACTGAACCTGTCTGCCAGTATGTTGGCAATGTCTGTGGGTTCAGTGATTTTTGTATCATTTTGGACTAATTCTGAGCATATCTGTGAGTTTCCACCCAGGTTCCTAACATAGCTGAAAAAGGCCTTATGATTGTCCTTTGAATCCATGGCAATTTTTCTCTCAAAATTGGCCTTAGTTGATTTTATGAGTGCTCGTATTATTTTACTAATAATGATCAGGGTGACTTCCCTTTTATGGATTTTCTTCTATCATGTAATAGCTTTCTCCTCTTATTGTAAAGTTTGTTAATGGCTGGGGTCCACCAGACTGGACGTTTGCCCTTTGTGGAAAGAGTCTTGGTTTTATTTGGGATTGCCTGATCCATGCAGTCCTGGAGGTGTTCATAGAAGGCATTTGTAAGGGCTTCCGCAGCTTGGGTTGTGGTTTCCTCTGACTCAGGGGCCTTGAAGGATACCACACCAGTCTTGAGTAGTGTGAAGTTTGCTTTAGAGAAGTTCTTCACTATGGTCTTTTGTTTGGGGTGGGGCGGGATGTGGATTTCCAGTGAGATTAGTTTATGATCAGATCTCACCAATGAGGGATATACTTCGGTGTGGAGCATTTGTCCCCATGTTTGTGACAATGAGATCTAGTATATTTTCTCCTCTCGTGGGAACAGTGACTAGCTGTTCCATGGCATTTGAATTTATGAACTCCAGGAACCGTTGGGCTAGAAAGTTAGGGCTTGAGTAATGTTCCCAGTCTATATTCGGGTAGTTGAAGTCACCCAATATGATGGTGTTTGGAGATACATTTATACCCTCCAGTGTCTTCAGGAAGGCTGTGTGGGGTTCCTGAGTTTGAGAGGGTGGCCTGTAGCATGCTACAATTTGTAGAGCAGTTTTGCCTATTGTTAGTTGCACCTGGATGGTTTCCGAAGCTTCATGCGTTGCCACCAACCTGGAGGTGTGAGTATCCTTTATGAATATGGATACACCCCCTCCTTTGTGGAGTGGTCCGGGTTTGGGGGCGCGCATGATATGAGGTAAAACCTAATAGTGCCGGGGTGCTCTCAGGAGCCTTGAACCAGGTTTCAGTTACAGCACAGACATCGATGTTCTCCAACCAGGTTATTGTATGTTTTTTATATTTTTCCCCTAACTGATTTGTTTGTTTTTCAATTGAATTGTACAGGTTATAGGTTACATTAAAGGTTGAAAAAGTTTTGTAATGATTTATTGTGGTCTCATTTTTTATATCACAAAAACCTGACATTTTAATAGGGGTGTGCAAACTTTTTATATCTACTGTATATCTATATATACACCTAGAACAAATTTTAGCTCGATGTTTGTCCTGTGTTTCTTAGAAGCATGTCCAGGTTTTGATATGACCATCTCCATATAGGCTGATGACTGGAACTTTAGCATTAAAAAATTGATGACATTTATGAATGCATGGGGAAGGCATAAAACCATTCCTATTCTGGGTGGAAGAGGAAGATAGAGAAATAAAAAGAATGTTGGTAAATTTGTGAAAGCATTACTCTAAGATGCTCTGAGTTAATCCATTGTAATTTTGATCAACAAAACAGTCATGCACCAAAGTTTTCTTAGAGGAACTTAGACAATGGTTTACAAAATTTCACATTGTGGTGACTAAGCAGTCCAACACAGACCTCAAAATCTTCATTTCTGTGCTTATTGTTTTCTGTGTCTATTTTATACTTTAATAGTCATGTTTTCTAGTTTTACCTGTTTATATAGTATATTGTCTGTGTTCTATCATTATTCAAAATACAAACCAGGACAGACTTCCTTAAAGCTGGTGATGCTATTTGTGTGTGCACTGTGCAATAAATGAGAATGTGCAAATGAAGGTGGGTACTCTGGCGACTTCACAACATTAGCACAACCCAAAGTGTCAAATTGCAGTTTTCAATCCACAATTGCAAGGTGTAGATTGCCATACATTCATATGGCTGGTAGAAACAAAGTGTATTGATCAGACCATCTATCTTTTCTATTATCTTTCTAACTGAAAAAGTGTGGATGGTGTTAACCAACATCTCTTCAATCCCAAATAAGAGTTATCTTATGGTCCATGTTATTTAATTCTGAAACTGATGTTGACAGCTCTGTATAATTTTGGAGATCATAGAAATAATTTTCAGCTCTTTTTCTGAGTAACTTAAGTCTTTGTAGCTTTCCTAAACCATATACCTTGTATCATTTAATTATTTAATTATTTTACTTTTGTTTATATAGAAGTTGATCAGGGAGATTCCATTGCAAACAGAATCTCTGGAAGAAAATTCTCCAGGCAAATAAATAAATAAATAAATAAATAAATAAATAAATAAATAGATAAATAAATAAGCAAAACAAATGTTAGCAAAAAGGATGGACAGTTTGCATAACAATAACTAAGTGCAAATATTTTTCAGCATAAAACACACAGTAAGATGTATGATAGAGAAAGACAACAGAATGTCATGAACATAGCATACCTTTACAACATAAATATATATCAATAAAAGCAAATGCTGAAAAAAACAAAGAACAGGTGCATATACAATGTTAGTCATATAATATACAGAAGCATTGTGGATTGATATATGTAATAAAGGACCATTTCTAGCTATAGTAAAATATATAGACAATTTAACAAGCTATCAGTCATCCTCTTATTCCTAGTTCATCATAATTTTGAAAGCTAATACTATTTTGAACAATGCTGGCATGTAAATGATTTTCTCTGCCTTCCCCTTTTCTGAAGAGTTTAACTATTATTTGCATCCTTCCTATCTTTTTTACTATCAGTATTTAAAATGACTTCATCATGTCTACATTTTTTTATTAGCAACTGGTTACAAAACTCCCTCCACCCTCTGTTTTAATTACCCAACTTTCCTTTTACTTCTGATCTGAAACGTTTTTCCACTCTTTTCTATCCTCTGTGCTACCCTCACTTTGGGGGTATCTTGTTGCTACTATTTTGTCTTCCCTGCTGCTTTCTACCTAACATGACCTTCCCTCTACTCCACTGCTGCTCTATCTTGATCAGTGACTGATTGTCTATTCTTCCTTTAGTAACTCGGGGACTTCGGAGTAGCCCCGCTCCGTTCGCCCTCACTATGCTCAGGCTCACTTTGTTTAATCCTAAACCCTAAAAAAAAACTAACTTGTATTCTTTCTCCCAAAAACTCTTAACCATCTCAAATCCTCCTTTACTATAATGTCTCTTGATAAGACTCCTGAAGCAGTTGAAACAAGCACCAAACTCCTAGGTGTCACAACAGATGATCAACTAAAATTTAACTTGCACATCAACAACTGTATCAAGAAGTCTCATCAAAAACTAGGCCTCTTATATAGAAATAGAAAGTTTCTCAGCTACAAAGCTAAAGTAAGACTATCTCATACCTATTTATTACCTACTCTACTTAATGGGCTCTCAGATACTCATGGACCTTAACACCTCACTCCTAGTAAAACTTAACTCAACCTATAATAAAATGGCAAGATTCTCTGCCCAACATACTTCTAAAACTCATCACTATGTCTCAACACGTAAACTGGCTGAAACTACCCAATTTGGTTCTTCTCTCTCAGCTTCAGTTAATTGATTCTATACTATATCAACCTTACTACTGCCCTAGCCTATCCTCCTTTATATCTCACTACTCCCTCACTAGACTACTTCACAGCTCTGGCCAAGACTTACTATGTATCCACAAACCTAGGACTAAAATGGGTAGTAACCTATATAGCTATCACCCTACCATTGCATGGAACAAGCTTCCACTTCAAATTAGATTAACCTAAACAATTCAAAGCAGCTGCCAAAGAACACTTAAAAACATTCTGGTCCTGCCTCTGTACTCACCCACCATAAACTGTAGCCACCCATAAACTAACCAATACCCCAAACATTGCTCTACTCCCTTCTGCACTAACACATCTATTACTCCTAACCAAACCTATCTGTCTCTTTCTAGCTAACATTATATATGCCTCTTCCCTACACACCCCCCAGTTATGTCTTAAAAGTAACCAATGTCTACATAATACTAATACTTTAAAACTGTAATGAATATTTCTGTTCCATTTTCACATATAGTCTGCATTACTAAAGATTATGTATAAATATTTGAAACTTGCATAATGTTGTAAATATCAGCAAAAATAAATGTTATTGTATCTGTAATTGTTTTTATTATTGTGTATAATGTTCCTGGAGCTTTTCTCCCGGCCTCTGCTAAAAAAGGGCTATTTGATTGCTCAGTCGGACTTTTCCCGGTCAACAAATCTAAAACAAATAAATAAATAAATGTACACATACATAGCCTCTACAAATGCATACAGTACAACTGTTGACTTGTGCTTTCATAAATTAATGACAACTTGTTATAGTCCACATGATAGATGGCTCTGCAGCTATAACACAATAGCACATTGATATTTCTTCTTTGTTTGCTACTTTCTTATAAAACTTACTTAACTGCTGGTTATATGAGTAATTGAAGGCCCTTTCCACTATATGCTGTTATTTCTTCTCATCCATTTGCATACACTTTTTTGGGGTGTGTGGGAGTGGGCATTTCCCTGATGCACTGTTTTACATTTTGCATTGAACCTATACACATTACTTCTGACTTGACAAATTAATTTACACCCTTTCTGTACACCTGATGAATTACTCCTGCTGTATAGCTGTACATAATTATATGCATCATTTACAAAGATGTTATATTTTTATTTGAGGCCATGCATGATGCTACTTTATGCAGATATTAAAAGGATCACATTCAGTACATAGCCTTGTGATGTCTCCCTGACTCTCATTCTTTTCTATGTGTGTTTTTTATCTACAGTTATCCCCTGCGTATTATTGTTCAGACAATGTTTTCCCATTTTACCATTCTGAGCTTTGCTCCAAGGCTACCTAATTGCCTAAGTTTTTATATGATACTTTTCCAGGCAACTCGTCAATGTCTTAGTGGACAAAATCTACTGCCCCTTTGGCCTACAATCCTAGTTGTTTAATCAAGCATGCCAATTAAACTGTCTAGTATGTTTTATCAGAAATAAAGCTATCTTGCTCTGAACCATGTACCCCACAGGTTTTCAGACATCTCACAATTTTCCACTTTAGAAATTTCTCAGTGATATATGTACAACTGAAGTCCAAGTGAAAGGCAACAGATTTCAGTCTTTGTCTTGCTCCTTCTGTTAGGAAGGAAAGTCATATCTGCTTTAATCTTCTTTCAGGAATTATTAAAATTAATAATGTTAGCAGTCTCTCACCTCATTTATTATAGAATTATATGGAGAATCATATCAGGCCTCATTATACATTGCCTACATTTACTTATTTGTCTGTTTACTTACAATTTATTTGAGTTTTAAGAGACATTTCTTCTGTGAAATGGTAACTATCAGAATCCTTATCTTGACAATGTTTACTTTTCTCTTCATCTGTGAATATTAGGAAGAAACAACCATTATGTAGCCTTTTTATTGACTATCCCTGCATGCACATGTATTTTAGCTGGCTAGGTCAATTATTTATTTAATCCCTGATTCATTTCTACACATTTCTGTATTCCTTCTTGACTAAGTAGTCTTTTTTTTTTTGATAATGCTTGCACCTTTGCTTTACTGAATGTTTTTGACTTTCTTCTAATTTAGTTGATTTTATTATCTCTTTTACCTACTGAATGGTTCCTTATAGTTGCCAATGCTATTGTCTGTCTATCATTTGTTGCCATGCAATTTAAAAAGCGTACTGGAGTAATCATTCAGTTTGACTCACATATTTTTGTCAAACCCGCACATGTCAGGACAAGAATCAGCATTCTGATTAAATTGACTGTATGGTTCAACAAAAATAAACAAACTGTTCAGGGAGGTTTTCTGCCAAGATAAAAAAAAAAAATAGCAAGTATGTTGAGGACTAAATACCTTTGGGATAGAACATTCAATAGAGGGATGAGAAGGGCAAAGGCTGTATATTGATATCTCATTACTGATATTCCTAGATATAGTTAGTATTTAATGATTTAGTTTTATACATTAGTTGATAAATTCTATAATGTCACAAAGAGCACTCCAAATTTGTGGGTTGTAACACCAGCTAAAAATATCAGTAAAACGAATATAAACAAAAGTTGCTGGTGTCCACAGGCACAAACACGAATCTATAAAACAAAAGTCACTTCGATATCTGAACGATCTTGGTATTAGTAGTCACCACGCTGAAACAGCAATGTGGAGTTAACTTCTTTATTGAGCAGTAAGCGCTTTCGCCATTCGGCTTCATCAGACTGTTACACATTGAATAAATTTCAAACACTTATTTAAATACTTAAAACAATTAAAATGGATCAGTTTCATTGGTTAAAACATTAGTGTAAAATTTCCGATCACAACCGGAACTCATTTGAATCTAACCTAAGGCATAATGTCTCCTGAATCCTACAAATAAACTGATTACAGACATCTAAAAGCATTGTTGCCTTTGACCACAGTATTAAACAAAATCTAGTGACTGGTACCTCATAGCGACGTACAAATATGTCGCTGAATTAATAAAAAAGCGATCAGCATTGTTGTGTCATATCACCTTCATTTAAAATCATGTAATCTTTCATCTGATTATGGTTAAAACGTAAGCACAACACCATAGCGATATATTGCAGGTGCTACAATTGAAAACAACGTGTGCAGAAAACATGTGCAAAAAACATCACGGTGTACTTTGATCAAAGCTAAAGCAAAATGCCTCCTGAATCCTATAAATGGACTGATTACAGACATCTAAAAACATAATTGCCTATAACCACCATATTAGACAAAATCCAGTAACCGATGCCTCATGGCATGCAAATGTGTCGCTCCGGGAGCAACAAGGACCCACACTGAAAAGAATGTGGGAGAAATCGATTCGCTAGTTGTGAATCTCTCGCACAGAGTACTTAGTGTATATGAAGAGGAGCTCTTGAATAAAGGCCTTAGTTTTATACCCACAAAAAGAGGAAATGTTGTTGATTACATAATTGATACTAAAATGTTTGTAAGAAACATCCAGTTAAAATTAGAATTTGGTAATACCACTGAAAGACAAACTACGGGTAATTTTACAAACCCACTAGTGTGTATATACCCTGATTACACCCTCTTCTTGATGTTTATTCGAGAATGATAGAGAATGACATATACACTTATTTTGAAAATACTCAAAATGTTAAATGTAAACATAATTTAACTTATAAGCAAAGACAAGCACTCAGGGAACTAAGCAATGATAAAAATCTGGTGATTAGACCTGCAGACAAAGGTGGACCCATAGTAGTCATGGATAAGATAGACTATGATAAAAGAATGTCTCTCCTCCTGGCAGATCACTCATCTTACCTGAAAATTAATATAGAAGATGTGAGGAGAAAGTCACTCCAGATATTCTACACACTTGATGAGCTATTAGCATCCAACAACATTACTAAGGAGGTATATAATTATTTTAAAATATGTAATCCACTCATTTCCTGTAATACAAGGTCTACCCAAAATTCATAAATCACAGATAGAGCTGAACACCCATGAGGACCGATTGTATCGGGACAAGGGTGAGTAACAGAACTCATTATCGATTTTATTGAATATCACTTGAGACCAATAGTTAATAACAACTGTTTCATTCTTAGAGACAGTAAACAGTTTTGTTGGATTTATATTCCTATACTAAATGTTTAGATGACAATGCGTCTTATTTACTAGTAACACTGGACGTAGTGAGCCTTTTACTGTCATCCCCAATGATATAGGAATACAATTTGTCCAAGATTATCTGAGAAACCATTCTGACTTCACTATAGTGAAAATAGAATTGATTGCATTATTACTAGAAATAGTCCTCCAATAACATTTTTATGTTTGGAGAGGAATTTTCTACAAAGGATGGCGTAGCAATGGGCACATCGTGTGCCAACAGCTACGCAAACCTTGTTATGGCTCAATGGGAAGAGGATTTTCTTTAAGTCCCCCTTCAAGAGTATGTAGGAAATTATCAGGTTACGTGGATGACCTCTGTTTTATTTGGAGAGGTGATATCGATATGCTACTAGAATTTATAAACAACATGAATAATTCCACTAATTTTTGGGGTTTACTACTACTTATTCACATAACCGAATTTCCTATTTAGATGTTAATATCGACAGGTTAGACAATGGATTATTAAACACATCCATACATAGGAAATTATGTCATAGAAACACAATTTTACATAAAAGTAGTATGCACCCACATTATGTCTTTAATAATATAATGAAAAGCCAGGTAACGAGGGCCTCAAGATTGAATCCAACAGAGGAAGGTTATGTAAAAGAACTGGAGGGTCTGAGAAATACATTTGAGAGAAGAGGTTATGATATAACAACTTTTCCACTACCTTAACTGTTAATGCCATTAGAGATATTAAGGCCAAACCCTATTTTCTGAACCCATCCTAGAAATAGGGATGAGAGACATACCTTTAACTACTAATATAAGTAGAGTTTCTATGTTATACACAAAGATTCAATGAATATAAAACAAATTATGGAAAATGCTGGGATATCTTGTTATTGGATAAAGAGATTAAGGATATCGTGGGACCAAAGTTAAATGTAGTATACAAAAATCAACCAAATTCAGCGACATATTTATGTCGCTGAGGTACAGAATCACTAGATTTTGTTTAATACTGTGGTCAGGCAACAATGCTTTTGAATGTCTGTAATCAGTTTATTTGTAGGATTCAGGAGACATTATGCCTTAGGTTAGATTCAAATGAGTTCCGGTTGTGATCGGAAATTTTACACTAATGTTTTAACCAATGAACTGATCCATTTTAATTGTTTTAAGTATTTAAATAAGTGTTTTGAAATTTATTCAATGTGTAACAGTCTGATGAAGGCGAATGAAAGCGCTTACTGCTCAATAAAGAAGTTAACTCCACATTGCTGTTTCAGCGTGGTGACTACTAATACCAAGATCGTTCAGATATCAGTGACTTTTGTTTTATAGATTCGTGTTTGTGCCTGTGGACACCAGCAACTTTTTGTTTATATTCGTTTTACTGATATTTTTAGCTGGTGTTACAACCCACAAATTTGGAGTGCTCTTTGTGACATTATAGAAGTTATTTTATTTTACTTCTATTTCGTGGGGATGGCCGATAACGCTAATCTAAATATCGAACTACCGTGCGTACCAGAAATGCAAAATCTTCAGAAAAGAACCGAGCGGTTTCAAGCATATGACCAACAGTGAGAACTTGCTACTTGCGTATGAGCCGGTTTTCGGCTCAGAATAAATAATAAAAACTGTAACCCCTGAATTTTACAGATTTGGAGTGCTTTTGCATGGAAGTGTAGGCAATATTGCCAAGTCAAGATGTGCCATGCTGATAGACTCCTACCCAAGAAGACTGAATGCTGTAATTAAACCAAAAGGTGCTTCAACAAAGTATTAGTTTAAAGGTGGCTTTTGCACACACTTATAGGTTCACTTAGGTTCATAGGTTTATACTAGGCTATCTGCCCCACTCGGCATTTATAACATAAAATTAATAGGGCTTACGCCACTCCCCTTATATGAAAAATACATTGTGCCCATTAGTTTGTTGTGCCTCTGTCCAGCAGTGACCCAGAGATGATTCCCGGGGCGTAAACCTCCCCGATCTCCTCCTGTCATCCACAGGTCTAGGATTTCTCTTGAACAGAGTCAGCGAGGTGCTCTGGCCTCACATGGACTCGGGATTTTATTCCACAGTGCTTATTAGGGAGTCTTCTGAGTGATAAATCTATCCCTCCAGCATGTCCTATTTATATCCGTGCTAAGGTTTAAGTCGCTTTACTCTAGTGGTTTTGGTGGATTTGGATTTTTGAGGTGGAGCATGTCCAGTTAATTCCGGGTTGGACATGGCCTTGTATGTCAGGCACATGTCACCTCTGAGCAGACGGCATGCGACTGAATAGAGCTGGAGTTTCTTCAATCTGGCAGCATATGACAGATTTTGGAGTCCCTTTATCCTTTTTGGTGAGGAACTTTTGGGGTCTCTCATTGCTGCAGATGTCGGGTGAGATACATCCCTAATGGGGCATTGTACTCGATCATTGGTCTGATAAGTGAAGAGTACAGGGAACAATGACCTCACTAGATCTGGATGTGAATCCTTCATGATCAGGTGGGCAATGTAGAAGGTCTTTCTAACCACTTTAGCAATGTGAGTGTGGTGTCAAAGAAAGGCCACTGTCAACCTGGGTCCCCAGGTCCCTGATAACCTCTTCTGTGCTTAGTGGATTGCCACCTATATGGTAGCTTGGGTTACCTGTTTTTCCCGAAGGGTATGACTATACATTTTGGCGCTTAACTTCAGGCCATGGCTCTGGCACCAGCTATCTGTTTCCGTGAGTCCCTTCTGAAGGATATCCGTGTCCGATGCACTTTCCACTATGGTGCCCAGTTTGCAGTCATCTGCAAACTTTGTCAGCCAAAGTCCTCCCATGTTGGCCTGTACTTCTGAGAATTAGATGCCAAACAATAGGGGCCAAGGACCGAGCTCCTGTGGGACACCACTTGTGAAAGGCTTGGAGTCTGACACAGCGCCAGCAACTCTAACCCTGTGGGTTCTGTCCTTGTAGTTTGCAAACCCATCTTGTGACATATGGGTTTACATTTGCTGGTAAGTTTTTCTACAATACCCGAGTGGGGTATTGTGTAAAGCCTTTGCAAGGTCAAGGTAGGCTGTATGGACTGCCTTTCCCTCATCAATGGCCTTGGTGACTATTTCCAAGAAGTCGACCAAGTTCAAAAGCCATGATCTTCCCATGACATAGCCAAACTGCCTCGGGTCCAATGTCTGCAAGTCCCCTATATCTTTGTTTATGAGCTCCATTATGATGCTCTCCATAGCTTTGCAGACTAGACTTGTTAAGCTTATGGGCGGTAATTACCAGGGTCCGGAGGCGCCACCTTTGTGGAGTGGGACCACAGTTGCGTCGCCACTCCTTGGGCACGTATCCTGTGGTAAGGCTGAGATTAAACAGCTGCCTTATGTGCGGGTTTAATTCTCATTTAGCTCGTAGCACACAGCCGGGGACACCATCCGGTCCCATTGATGCTGTTGTTTTAGCTTTAGAGAGAGCAGCTTTCACCTGCGCATTTGAGATGTCCGGGAGGCTACACTCGGCTGGGATAGTTATCTCTCCTTTAGGGGAGAGGGGTGAAGTTTGCACTGAACCTGTCTGCCAGTATGTTGGCAATGTCTGTGGGTTCAGTGATTTTTGTATCATTTTGGACTAATTCTGAGCATATCTGTGAGTTTCCACCCAGGTTCCTAACATAGCTGAAAAAGGCCTTATGATTGTCCTTTGAATCCATGGCAATTTTTCTCTCAAATTGGCCTTAGTTGATTTTATGAGTGCTCGTATTTTTTACTAATAATGATCAGGGTGACTTCCCTTTTATGGATTTTGTTCTATCATGTAATAGCTTTCTCCTCTTATTGTAAAGTTTGTTAATGGCTGGGGTCCACCAGACTGGACGTTTGCCCTTTGTGGAAAGAGTCTTGGTTTTATTTGGGATTGCCTGATCCATGCAGTCCTGGAGGTGTTCATAGAAGGCATTTGTAAGGGCTTCCATAGCTTGGGTTGTGGTTTCCTCTGACTCAGGGGCCGTGAAGGATACCACACCAGTCTTGAGTAGTGTGAAGTTTGCTTTAGAGAAGTTCTTCACTATGGTCTTTTTGTTTGGGGTGGGGCGGGATGTGGATTTCCAGTGAGATTAGTTTATGATCAGATCTCACCAATGAGGGATATACTCCGGTGTGGAGCATTTTGTCCCCATGTTTGTGACAATGAGATCTAGTATATTTTCTCCTCTCGTGGAACAGTGACTAGCTGTTCCATGGCATTTGAATTTATGAACTCCAGGAACCGTTGGGCTAGAAAGTTAGGGCTTGAGTAATGTTCCCAGTCTATATTCGGTAGTTGAAGTCACCCAATATGATGGTGTTTGGAGATACATTTATACCCTCCAGTGTCTTCAGGAAGGCTGTGTGGGGTTCCTGAGTTTGAGAGGGTGGCCTGTAGTATGCTACAATTTGTAGAGCAGTTTTGCCTATTGTTAGTTGCACCTGGATGAGCTCAAGCTTCATGCGTTGCCACCAACCTGGAGGTGTGAGTATCCTTTATGAATATGGATACACCCCCTCCTTTTGTGGAGTGGTCCGGGTTTTGGGGCCGGAACGCATGATATGAGGTAAAACCTAATAGTGCCGGGGTGCTCTCAGGAGCCTTGAACCAGGTTTCAGTTACAGCACAGACATCGATGTTCTCCAACCAGGTTATTGTATGTTTTTTATATTTTTCCCCTAACTGATTTGTTTGTTTTTCAATTGAATTGTACAGGTTATAGGTTACATTAAAGGTTGAAAAAGTTTTGAAATGATTTATTGTGGTCTCATTTTTTTATATCACAAAAACCTGGCATTTTAACAGGGGTGTGCAAACTTTTTATATCTACTGTATATCTATATATACACCTAGAACAAATTTTAGCTCGATGTTTGTCCTGTGTTTCTTAGAAGCATGTCCAGGTTTTGATATGACCATCTCCATATAGGCTGATGACTGGAACTTTAGCATTAAAAAATTGATGACATTTATGAATGCATGGGGAAGGCATAAAACCATTCCTATTCTGGGTGGAAGAGGAAGATAGAGAAATAAAAAGAATGTTGGTAAATTTGTGAAAGCATTACTCTAAGATGCTCTGAGTTAATCCATTGTAATTTTGATCAACAAAACAGTCATGCACCAAAAGTTTTCTTAGAGGAACTTAGACAATGGTTTACAAAATTTCACATTGTGGTGACTAAGCAGTCCAACACAGACCTCAAAATCTTCATTTCTGTGCTTATTGTTTTCTGTGTCTATTTTATACTTTAATAGTCATGTTTTCTAGTTTTACCTGTTTATATAGTATATTGTCTGTGTTCTATCATTATTCAAAATACAAACCAGGACAGACTTCCTTAAAGCTGGTGATGCTATTTGTGTGCACTGTGCAATAATGAGAATGTGCAAATGAAGGTGGGTACTCTGGCGACTTCACAACATTAGCACAACCCAAAGTGTCAAATTGCAGTTTCAATCCACAATTGCAAGGTGTAGATTGCCATACATTCATATGGCTGGTAGAAACAAAGTGTATTGATCAGACCATCTATCTTTTCTATTATCTTTCTAACTGAAAAAGTGTGGATGGTGTTAACCAACATCTCTTCAATCCCAAATAAGAGTTATCTTATGGTCCATGTTATTTAATTCTGAAACTGATGTTGACAGCTCTGTATAATTTTGGAGATCATAGAAATAATTTTCAGCTCTTTTTCTGAGTAACTTAAGTCTTTGTAGCTTTCCTAAACCATATACCTTGTATCATTTAATTATTTAATTATTTTACTTTTGTTTATATAGAAGTTGATCAGGGAGATTCCATTGCAAACAGAATCTCTGGAAGAAAATTCTCCAGGCAAATAAATAAATAAATAAATAAATAAATAAATAAATAAATAGATAAATAAATAAGCAAAACAAATGTTAGCAAAAAGGATGGACAGTTTGCATAACAATAACTAAGTGCAAATATTTTTCAGCATAAAACACACAGTAAGATGTATGATAGAGAAAGACAACAGAATGTCATGAACATAGCATACCTTTACAACATAAATATATATCAATAAAAGCAAATGCTGAAAAAAACAAAGAACAGGTGCATATACAATGTTAGTCATATAATATACAGAAGCATTGTGGATTGATATATGTAATAAAGGACCATTTCTAGCTATAGTAAAATATATAGACAATTTAACAAGCTATCAGTCATCCTCTTATTCCTAGTTCATCATAATTTTGAAAGCTAATACTATTTTGAACAATGCTGGCATGTAAATGATTTTCTCTGCCTTCCCCTTTTCTGAAGAGTTTAACTATTATTTGCATCCTTCCTATCTTTTTTACTATCAGTATTTAAAATGACTTCATCATGTCTACATTTTTTTATTAGCAACTGGTTACAAAACTCCGTCCACCCAGTGTTCTAATTACCCAACTTTCCTTTACTTCTGATCTGAAACGTTTTCCACTCTTTTCTATCCTCTGTGCTACCCTCACTTTGGGGGTATCTTGTTGCTACTATTTTGTCTTCCCTGCTGCTTTCTACCTAACATGACCTTCCCTCTACTCCACTGCTGCTCTATCTTGATCAGTGACTGATTGTCTATTCTTCCTTTAGTAACTCGGGACTTGAGTAGCGCTCCGTTCGCCCTCACTATGCTCAGGCTCACTTTGTTTAATCCTAAACCCTAAAAAAAAACTAACTTGTATTCTTTCTCCCAAAAACTCTTAACCATCTCAAATCCTCCTTTACTATAATGTCTCTTGATAAGACTCCTGAAGCAGTTGAAACAAGCACCAAACTCCTAGGTGTCACAACAGATGATCAACTAAAATTTAACTTGCACATCAACAACTGTATCAAGAAGTCTCATCAAAAACTAGGCCTCTTATATAGAAATAGAAAGTTTCTCAGCTACAAAGCTAAAGTAAGACTATCTCATACCTATTTATTACCTACTCTACTTAATGGGCTCTCAGATACTCATGGACCTTAACACCTCACTCCTAGTAAAACTTAACTCAACCTATAATAAAATGGCAAGATTCTCTGCCCAACATACTTCTAAAACTCATCACTATGTCTCAACACGTAAACTGGCTGAAACTACCCAATTTGGTTCTTCTCTCTCAGCTTCAGTTAATTGATTCTATACTATATCAACCTTACTACTGCCCTAGCCTATCCTCCTTTATATCTCACTACTCCCTCACTAGACTACTTCACAGCTCTGGCCAAGACTTACTATGTATCCACAAACCTAGGACTAAAATGGGTAGTAACCTATATAGCTATCACCCTACCATTGCATGGAACAAGCTTCCACTTCAAATTAGATTAACCTAAACAATTCAAAGCAGCTGCCAAAGAACACTTAAAAACATTCTGGTCCTGCCTCTGTACTCACCCACCATAAACTGTAGCCACCCATAAACTAACCAATACCCCAAACATTGCTCTACTCCCTTCTGCACTAACACATATATTACTCCTGACCAAACCTATCTGTCTCTTTCTAGCTAACATTATATATGCCTCTTCCCTCTCTACACCGCCCCAATTATGTCTTAAAAGTAACCAATGTCTACATAATACTAATACTTTAAAACTGTAATGAATATTTCTGTTCCATTTTCACATATAGTCTGCATTACTAAAGATTATGTATAAATATTTGAAACTTGCATAATGTTGTAAATATCAGCAAAAATAAATGTTATTGTATCTGTAATTGTTTTTTTTATTGTAATGTATAATGTTCCTGGAGCTTTTCTCCCCGGGCCTCTGCTAAAAAAGGGCTATTTGATTGCTCAGTCGGACTTTTCCCGGTCAACAAATCTAAAACAAATAAATAAATAAATGTACACATACATAGTCTCTACAAATGCATACAGTACAACTGTTGACTTGTGCTTTCATAAATTAATGACAACTTGTTATAGTCCACATGATAGGATGGCTCTGCAGCTATAACACAATAGCACATTGATATTTCTTCTTTGTTTGCTACTTTCTTATAAAACTTACTTAACTGCTGGTTATATGAGTAATTGAAGGCCCTTTCCACTATATGCTGTTATTTCTTCTCATCCATTTGCATACACTTTTTTGGGGTGTGTGGGAGTGGGCATTTCCCTGATGCACTGTTTTACATTTTGCATTGAACCTATACACATTACTTCTGACTTGACAAATTAATTTACACCCTTTCTGTACACCTGATGAATTACTCCTGCTGTATAGCTGTACATAATTATATGCATCATTTACAAAGATGTTATATTTTTATTTGAGGCCATGCATGATGCTACTTTATGCAGATATTAAAAGGATCACATTCAGTACATAGCCTTGTGATGTCTCCCTGACTCTCATTGTTTTCTATGTGTGCTTTTTATCTACAGTTATCCCCTGCATATTATTGTTCAGGCAATGTTTTCCCATTTTACCATTCTGTGCTTTGCTCCAAGGCTACCTAATTGCCTAAGTTTTTATATGATACTTTTCCAGGCAACTCGTCAATGTTTTAGTGGACAAAATCTACTGCCCCTTTGGCCTACAACCCTAGTTGTTTAATCAAGCATGCCAATTAAACTGTCTAGTATGTTTTATCAGAAATAAAGCTATCTTGCTCTGAACCATGTACCCCACAGGTTTTCAGACATCTCACAATTTTCCACTTTAGAAATTTCTCAGTGATATATGTAAAACTGAAGTCCAAGTGAAAGGCAACAGATTTCAGTCTTTGTCTTGCTCCTTCTGTTAGGAAGGAAAGTCATATCTGCTTTAATCTTCTTTCAGGAATTATTAAAATTAATAATGTTAGCAGTCTCTCACCTCATTTATTATAGAATTATATGGAGAATCATATCAGGCCTCATTATACATTGCCTACATTTACTTATTTGTCTGTTTACTTACAATTTATGTGAGTTTTAAGAGACATTTTTTTCTGTGAAATGGTAACTATCACAATCCTTATCTTGACAATGTTTACTTTTCTCTTCATCTGTGAATATTAGGAAGAAACAACCATTATGTAGCCTTTTTATTGACTACCCTTGCATGCACATGTATTTTAGCTGGCTAGGTCAATTATTTATTTAATCCCTGATTCATTTCTACACATTTCTGTATTCCTTCTTGACTAAGTAGTCTTTTTTTTTTTGATAATGCTTGCACCTTTGCTTTACTGAATGTTTTTGACTTTCTTCTAATTTAGTTGATTTTATTATCTCTTTTACCTACTGAATGGTTCCTTATAGTTGCCAATGCTATTGTCTGTCTATCATTTGTTGCCATGCAATTTGAAAAGCGTACTGGAGTAATCATTCAGTTTGAATCACATATTTTTGTCAAACCCGCACATGTCAGGACAAGAATCAGCATTCTGATTAAATTGACTGTATGGTTCAACAAAAATAAACAAACTGTTCAGGGAGGTTTTCTGCCAAGATAAAAAAAAAAAATAGCAAGTATGTTGAGGACTAAATACCTTTGGGATAGAACATTCAATAGAGGGATGAGAAGGGCAAAGGCTGTATATTGATATCTCATTACTGATATTCCTAGATATAGTTAGTATTTAATGATTTAGTTTTATACATTAGTTGATAAATTCTATAATGTCACAAAGAGCACTCCAAATTTGTGGGTTGTAACACCAGCTAAAAATATCAGTAAAACGAATATAAACAAAAGTTGCTGGTGTCCACAGGCACAAACACAATCTATGAAACAAAAGTCACTTCGATATCTGAACGATCTTGGTATTAGTAGTCACCACGCTGAAACAGCAATGTGGAGTTAACTTCTTTATTGAGCAGTAAGCGCTTTCGCCATTCGGCTTCATCAGACTGTTACACATTGAATAAATTTCAAACACTTATTTAAATACTTAAAACAATTAAAATGGATCAGTTTCATTGGTTAAAACATTAGTGTAAAATTTCCGATCACAACCGAACTCATTTGAATCTAACCTAAGGCATAATGTCTCCTGAATCCTACAAATAAACTGATTACAGACATCTAAAAGCATTGTTGCCTTTGACCACAGTATTAAACAAAATCTAGTGACTGGTACCTCATAGCGACGTACAAATATGTCGCTGAATTAATAAAAAGCGATCAGCATTGTTGTGTCATATCACCTTCATTTAAAATCATGTAATCTTTCATCTGGTTATGGTTAAAGCGTAAGCACAACACCATAGCGATATATTGCAGGTGCTACAATTGAAAACAACGTGTGCAGAAAACATGTGCAAAAAACATCACGGTGTACTTTGATCAAAGCTAAAGCAAAATGCCTCCTGAATCCTATAAATGGACTGATTACAGACATCTAAAAACATAATTGCCTATAACCACCATATTAGACAAAATCCAGTAACCGATGCCTCATGGCATGCAAATGTGTCGCTCCGGGGGGGAGCAACAAGGACCCACACTGAAAAGAATGTGGGAGAAATCGATTCGCTAGTTGTGAATCTCTCGCACAGAGTACTTAGTGTATATGAAGAGGAGCTCTTGAATAAAGGCCTTAGTTTTATACCCACAAAAAGAGGAAATGTTGTTGATTACATAATTGATACTAAAATGTTTGTAAGAAACATCCAGTTAAAATTAGAATTTGGTAATACCACTGAAAGACAAACTACGGGTAATTTTAAACCCACTAGTGTGTATATACCCCAGTTACACCCTCTTCTTGATGTTTATTCGAGAATGATAGAGAATGACATATACACTTATTTTGAAAATACTCAAAATGTTAAATGTAAACATAATTTAACTTATAAGCAAAGACAAGCACTCAGGGAACTAAGCAATGATAAAAATCTGGTGATTAGACCTGCAGACAAAGGTGGACCCATAGTAGTCATGGATAAGATAGACTATGATAAAAGAATGTCTCTCCTCCTGGCAGATCACTCATCTTACCTGAAAATTAATATAGAAGATGTGAGGGAGAAAGTCACTCAGATATTCTACACACTTGATGAGCTATTAGCATCCAACAACATTACTAAGGAGGTATATAATTATTTTAAAATATGTAATCCACTCATTCCTGTAATACAAGGTCTACCCAAAATTCATAAATCACAGATAGAGCCACCCATGAGACCGATTGTATCGGGACAAGGGTGGGTAACAGAACCATTATCGATTTTTATTGAATATCACTTGAGACCAATAGTTAATAACAACTGTTTCATTCTTAGAGACAGTAAACAGTTTTTGTTGGATTTATATTCCTATACTAAATGTTTAGATGACAATGCGTCTTATTTACTAGTAACACTGGACGTAGTGAGCCTTTTTACTGTCATCCCCAATGATATAGGAATACAATTTGTCCAAGATTATCTGAGAAACCATTCTGACTTCACTATAGTGAAAATAGAATTGATTGCATTATTACTAGAAATAGTCCTCTCCAATAACATTTTTATGTTTGGAGAGGAATTTTTTCTGCAAAAGGATGGCGTAGCAATGGGCACATCGTGTGCCAACAGCTACGCAAACCTTGTTATGGCTCAATGGGAAGAGGATTTTCTTTTAAGTCCCTTTTTCAAGAGTATGTAGGAAATTATCGTAGGTTCGTGGATGACCTCTGTTTTATTTGGAGAGGTGATATCGATATGCTACTAGAATTTATAAACAACATGAATAATTCCACGAATTTTTTGAGGTTTACTACTACTTATTCACATAACCGAATTTCCTATTTAGATGTTAATATCGACAGGTTAGACAATGGATTATTAAACACATCCATACATAGGAAATTATGTCATAGAAACACAATTTTACATAAAAGTAGTATGCACCCACATTATGTCTTTAATAATGTAATGAAAAGCCAGGTAACGAGGGCCTCAAGATTGAATCCAACAGAGGAAGGTTATGTAAAAGAACTGGAGGGTCTGAGAAATACATTTGAGAGAAGAGGTTATGATATAACAACTTTTGAACGCACTACCTTAACTGTTAATGCCATTAGAGATAATAAGGCCAAACCCTATTTTTCTGAACCCATCCTAGAAATAGGGATGAGAGACATACCTTTAACTACTAATATAAGTAGAGTTTCTATGTTATACACAAAAGATTCAATGAATATAAAACAAATTATGGAAAAGTACTGGGATATCTTGTTATTGGATAAAGAGATTAAGGATATCGTAGGACCAAAGTTAAATGTAGTATACAAAAATCAACCAAATTCAGCGACATATTTGTACGTCGCTATGAGGTACCAGTCACTAGATTTTGTTTAATACTGTGGTCAAAGGCAACAATGCTTTTAGATGTCTGTAATCAGTTTATTTGTAGGATTCAGGAGACATTATGCCTTAGGTTAGATTCAAATGAGTTCCGGTTGTGATCGGAAATTTTACACTAATGTTTTAACCAATGAAACTGATCCATTTTAATTGTTTTAAGTATTTAAATAAGTGTTTGAAATTTATTCAATGTGTAACAGTCTGATGAAGCGAATGGTAGCGCTTACTGCTCAATAAAGAAGTTAACTCCACATTGCTGTTTCAGCGTGGTGACTACTAATACCAAGATCGTTCAGATATCGAAGTGACTTTTGTTTTATAGATTCGTGTTTGTGCCTGTGGACACCAGCAACTTTTGTTTATATTCGTTTTACTGATATTTTTAGCTGGTGTTACAACCCACAAATTTGGAGTGCTCTTTGTGACATTATAGAAGTTATTTTTATTTTTACTTCTATTTTGTGGGGATGGCCGATAACGCTAATCTAAATATCGAACTACCGTACGTACCAGAAATGCAAAATCTTCAGAAAAGAACCGAACGGTTTCAAGCTTATGTGACCAACAGTGAGAACTTGCTACTTGCGTATGAGCCGGTTTTCGGCTCAGCTGATGACGCTAACGAGAGCGAGGGTATTGCAAATTTGTCGGAAGACTTACTTCTGTTAGAAAATGAAACTTTTAGATTAAAGAAATTACAAATCCAACGACATTATTTCGAGGCATGCTTAGAGAAACACATTATTCCACGTGGACTAAGGATTCTAAAGATGCGTACGTCAGGTGACAGTATACCAGATTTACTTTTCCAATGGCAGAAGCTTAACATGGAGTTGAGCTACAGTTACATGAAACTGTTGATTAACTTTCATATGCCCGAAGAAGAAAATTTGAGACTGAAAGTGAATGATTTGTTTAATATGCTCTTGAAAAAGTATGTAAGCATTAATGTTGAAGCTAAAATAGAAAGAATTATAGATAATGTTATGGCTTTTGAAAGAAGATTAATAGAACAGAAGAAGAATAAGATTTTGAGGGATACGAGGGATTTTAGAAATTCAAATGTTTTCACATGGCCTAGAGAACGTTTTAATATGAATGAGAATAGTAGTAATAATAAACAATCGAACAGAATTATTAATAATGAAGACAGAAATGGTATGCACACAGGGGTCAATGTCCAAAATCGTATTTATGGCCCTACTAGACCAGTTAACAACAGGAATACTAAGATAAATGTGCCTACTAACACTAATGTTCCTATTGGCACCAGTGCTAATACAAATGCCCATGTTAGCATGACTGGTAATAGTAGAAGAAATGTGTCTTATACCGAAATTGTGTTTCAAGAAGACGAAGGGAATATTATAGACACTTTAACTGCAGGAAAAGAAAATATAATAGAATGTAACAATGAGAATAGACCTACATTGACAACTCCCCTTGATGTCAATAATATTAGTATTGCTGATGGTAAAGAGGAAGTAGTTGTGAGAAAGAAAACTACACAGATTAATATCCATCAGTCTAACTCTACACCTAGTACCAGTACTAATACCCCTTTCCCCATTGCACACAAACAATATACAGGGAGAACGAGGTCAATGAGCAGGGGCAGGCAAAAAAGAAAGGGCTCTGGGGGGGAGCAACAAGGACCCACACTGAAAAGAATGTGGGAGAAATCGATTCGCTAGTTGTGAATCTCTCGCACAGAGTACTTAGTGTATATGAAGAGGAGCTCTTGAATAAAGGCCTTAGTTTTATACCCACAAAAAGAGGAAATGTTGTTGATTACATAATTGATACTAAAATGTTTGTAAGAAACATCCAGTTAAAATTAGAATTTGGTAATACCACTGAAAGACAAACTACGGGTAATTTTAAACCCACTAGTGTGTATATACCCCAGTTACACCCTCTTCTTGATGTTTATTCGAGAATGATAGAGAATGACATATACACTTATTTTGAAAATACTCAAAATGTTAAATGTAAACATAATTTAACTTATAAGCAAAGACAAGCACTCAGGGAACTAAGCAATGATAAAAATCTGGTGATTAGACCTGCAGACAAAGGTGGACCCATAGTAGTCATGGATAAGATAGACTATGATAAAAGAATGTCTCTCCTCCTGGCAGATCACTCATCTTACCTGAAAATTAATATAGAAGATGTGAGGGAGAAAGTCACTCAGATATTCTACACACTTGATGAGCTATTAGCATCCAACAACATTACTAAGGAGGTATATAATTATTTTAAAATATGTAATCCACTCATTCCTGTAATACAAGGTCTACCCAAAATTCATAAATCACAGATAGAGCCACCCATGAGACCGATTGTATCGGGACAAGGGTGGGTAACAGAACCATTATCGATTTTTATTGAATATCACTTGAGACCAATAGTTAATAACAACTGTTTCATTCTTAGAGACAGTAAACAGTTTTTGTTGGATTTATATTCCTATACTAAATGTTTAGATGACAATGCGTCTTATTTACTAGTAACACTGGACGTAGTGAGCCTTTTTACTGTCATCCCCAATGATATAGGAATACAATTTGTCCAAGATTATCTGAGAAACCATTCTGACTTCACTATAGTGAAAATAGAATTGATTGCATTATTACTAGAAATAGTCCTCTCCAATAACATTTTTATGTTTGGAGAGGAATTTTTTCTGCAAAAGGATGGCGTAGCAATGGGCACATCGTGTGCCAACAGCTACGCAAACCTTGTTATGGCTCAATGGGAAGAGGATTTTCTTTTTAAGTCCCCCCTTTTTCAAGAGTATGTAGGAAATTATCGTAGGTTCGTGGATGACCTCTTTTTTATTTGGAGAGGTGATATCGATATGCTACTAGAATTTATAAACAACATGAATAATTCCACGAATTTTTTGAGGTTTACTACTACTTATTCACATAACCGAATTTCCTATTTAGATGTTAATATCGACAGGTTAGACAATGGATTATTAAACACATCCATACATAGGAAATTATGTCATAGAAACACAATTTTACATAAAAGTAGTATGCACCCACATTATGTCTTTAATAATGTAATGAAAAGCCAGGTAATGAGGGCCTCAAGATTGAATCCAACAGAGGAAGGTTATGTAAAAGAACTGGAGGGTCTGAGAAATACATTTGAGAGAAGAGGTTATGATATAACAACTTTTGAACGCACTACCTTAACTGTTAATGCCATTAGAGATAATAAGGCCAAACCCTATTTTTCTGAACCCATCCTAGAAATAGGGATGAGAGACATACCTTTAACTACTAATATAAGTAGAGTTTCTATGTTATACACAAAAGATTCAATGAATATAAAACAAATTATGGAAAAGTACTGGGATATCTTGTTATTGGATAAAGAGATTAAGGATATCGTAGGACCAAAGTTAAATGTAGTATACAAAAATCAACCAAATTTAAGAAGGTTGTTGTGTAAACCCAGGAACTGTTTGAGCACAGATAAGGAGATTACACAGCCTACCAACACGATACCTTGCGGTAAGTGTAATCAGTGTATATACGTCAGTGACACAAATATATTTATTCATCCCATCTCACAAAGGATATACAATTTTCACACTCATACTAATTGTAATAGCATAAATATAGTTTATATAGCAGTTTGTGATGTGTGCCCAGCGTTCTATGTTGGTAAAACCAACAGGTCTTTAAAAGAACGCATCAGGGAACACACATATCATATTAGGATAGGCTCCATGTTTAATGCCTTAGCTAAACATCATAAGGAACTAGGAATTAATCATACATTTAAGTTTTTTATTATACAGAAAATTATCTCTGATTTGAGAGGTGGAGACATTATTAATTACACTCTCGAGAATGAAATGAAGTGGATTATTAGACTAAGGGCAGACCAACATCCGGGTTTAAATGACAAGATCCAAATTAAACCTTTCCTCAGAAAAAGGAAATTGCGAGTACCCAAGCACTAAGGGTTTGTTAATATTAAAGGTTTGTCAACACTGATACATGTACTTCTGATATATAGACACTTATATTATACCCATGTCTTCATCATGGTGACTCTTGTGTCTCTTGTATAACCTTGCCTCATTGTTAGCAGTGATAGTTGTGTCTACGTTAGCTTAGGTTTCTTTTTGGGTACTAGTACAGTTTTTTACCCATCCCACCTTTATTACTATTTATTACCATTTATTAATGGATTATGTCCCTCCCTATGTTGTTACATGTTTTCATTCATGCACCATGCTCTTCTGCCATGTTTTATCGGTAACCAGTACTTCTGAATAAGTACTTTTTAATATGCACTCTGCAGCCTTGTTCAGTTATATATACCTTTATATATTTTAAACTAGCTTGTTTACACAATTTATAGTGAACTGATGTTCCTTGGAATATGTAACTCTGGATATGTGGCTAGTTTTAATGCAAAAAGAATGTCATATTTATGTATTCGCTTTTTTATGATTGATCGCACTGAGAACAGCGTGACGTTCCATGCACACGTTGTTTCCCAGTGCAGGATCTACAAGACATTACGATGGTATAGTGCCTATGTCTTAAACATAATTAGATGGAAGATTAAATGATTTATAACTAAGGTGATATGATACAGTAATGCTACTCGCTTTTTGTGTTGTTTTATTGATTGAGCGACACATTTGCATGCCATGAGGCATCGGTTACTGGATTTTGTCTAATATGGTGGTTATAGGCAATTATGTTTTTAGATGTCTGTAATCAGTCCATTTATAGGATTCAGGAGGCATTTTGCTTTAGCTTTGATCAAAGTACACCGTGATGTTTTTTGCACATGTTTTCTGCACACGTTGTTTTCAATTGTAGCACCTGCAATATATCGCTATGGTGTTGTGCTTACGTTTTAACCATAATCAGATGAAAGATTACATGATTTTAAATGAAGGTGATATGACACAACAATGCTGATCGCTTTTTTATTAATTCAGCGACATATTTGTATCGCTATGAGGTACCAGTCACTAGATTTTGTTTAATACTGTGGTCAAAGGCAACAATGCTTTTAGATGTCTGTAATCAGTTTATTTGTAGGATTCAGGAGACATTATGCCTTAGGTTAGATTCAAATGAGTTCCGGTTGTGATCGGAAATTTTACACTAATGTTTTAACCAATGAAACTGATCCATTTTAATTGTTTTAAGTATTTAAATAAGTGTTTGAAATTTATTCAATGTGTAACAGTCTGATGAAGCCGAATGGCGAAAGCGCTTACTGCTCAATAAAGAAGTTAACTCCACATTGCTGTTTCAGCGTGGTGACTACTAATACCAAGATCGTTCAGATATCGAAGTGACTTTTGTTTTATAGATTCGTGTTTGTGCCTGTGGACACCAGCAACTTTTGTTTATATTAGTTGATAAATTGCCAATAAATTCTTACTGGACTTGGTTACGTTACTGGTATGTTACTGGTAACCAATATTTTTGATTACTTGATTGTGTATTCTAAATGGCTACCCATCCTGAAGTCTGAGCTTCTATTTGTATCCAAATTTAAAAACACCAAGTGCAAGAGTACCATCTATGAGATAAATTCCAGTTCTCATTGTCTGACTTCTGACATCGAAAAATATCACGTGTGGAAATTGAAATAGCCAAGGAGTCTCAATTAAATTCATTGATACACTATAGGTTCAGATCTTTATTGGTAGTTATGAGGCTATTGATATATGGGGATCTTAAGAAGTCTAACTCAACATTTACATGGTAATTATTAGCCCTTATATTTTGCAATATGAATCTCCATAGATGGGTTACATTTCTATAAATCTCTAAAGATGGGCACACAAGTATATGTTTGCTACTTGCAGGTTTCCCCTACATGTGAGGGCTATTGATGCTAAACCAGGGGTGAATTTGTGGCTACCCATCCATTAATCCAAGTTACATTTGAAAAGAGTTAGAGAAGTACTCTGCTTCAAATGGAGAGAAGCCAGTTCCATAAATGTACTACACTAGCTTTTAACCATCAGGATTATATCTCCTTCAGCTGCCATCATGATGATATTATCCATCATTTTCTTATCCTTTTTTTTCTATGAAGAAAAAGTAAAAGTCTACATGTAATATTTTCTAGTTTGTAATATGCTCCACAGTTTTTTATAATTGTCTTTTCTAGTCCATAATCCTTTCAGTTCTGATTATTTTCAAGAAGACTGTGCCCCTGTTGGTGAATGCTTTTTAACTCGTTTTGGTATTTGCATACAAAGGGTTGTAGCTATACTATCTCACAGCAAACAGAATGGCTTTACATTGTGCTTCGAGCTTCTAATACAAAACGGACTGTTGTATATTGGACTTTTTCTAAAAATACTTTTCTGTTAGAGCTTTATATAAATTGGTACAAACTGGTGAAACCAAACTACAACACTGACACATAACAACTACAAAATCTAAGAAAACGAATAAAGTATATACACTGTTTACAAGAAGAAATTGAAGAAAGCTGATTGCAAGTAATGAAATCATTTTAGAATACAATCTGCATATATCCCTGAATTCTCCAAAATACTTTTAAATAAAAAAGATCATTTTTGATATAATTTCATGTCATGGTATTTAGAAAGATATACAAATCCAACCAGACAAAAAACGAAAAACAAACCAGTAAAACAAGCGTAAAGCGAGTAAAAACACAATGAGAGCAAATAAAATCCAAAGAACCGTTTAATGAGCGTTTTCGGTGTGGACTGTGCCTCACCTTCATCAGACAAAAAACATTCAATTAACAATCTATTTATATGAATTCCAATCAATTAAGTTAATTAATGTAACTTCATAAAAAGTTAAAAGTAAATCACGGACAACATCTAAAAAGCAAATAAATTAGAAATATGCTCTTAAAGCATATTAATAATGATAAAAAATAAGAAATTGAACCAGCAACCAGAGGGTATTTCTATATATACCCAATACATAGAGGCAGTCAATTAAAATACAAACTAAGTTAAAGTTAAATTGTAAAAATGTTTTGAACTAGAATAATTCAACAAAATTGTAATTCATAACAAGCCAAAGACCAAAAAAGGCACAAAAAGGCTGGACCCCAGATGTGGGTTACCCTAGCTCGACAGATAAACTGGAAACCTTTATTTGATGTTGAACAGCCACTTTAAGTCTTATTAATTAAACTACTTTATATAAAGAAGTCTTCCTAAAGCGTGTTGTTAAAGTTATGCTATATTTATAACTGTAAAGGTTTTCATGCATCTTGTCCTGGTAGACCTACAAGAAGAATTGTTACTGATAGGAAATGATAAAAAGGAAGGAGGTTCTTCAAAGGAAGGGCACAGTGGGTAATGCAAGTGGTATCACTGAGATACTGGTGTCAGCTTATAAACGGAGACAAGATCCTGACAGGGTAAAAGCTAAAGACAAATTCTGCTTATCAGATTTTTTATATTTCAACTATTTAAGAATAAATAGCAAAATAAAGACCATACATTTATGTAAAGTGGAGAGACTCAGATTTCTTACACTGAGAGATTAGATCGGAGAAGGGAAGAAAAATTTGAGCAAATTAGGATGTTGGTGGTATAAAGCTTTAATTACAGTTAAAATAACTACACTAGATACATGAAAAAGACTAGGAAGTAAGACTGACAATGAGTCTACGCAAGACAACATGGGTAAATGGGATGGCATTAGTGAATAAAGTCACATGAGTAAGGAAATACTAAATATTCTGGGAGAAATGTCTGCACAACTAACCTTATACTCCAGAACGGCTTAGGAATATATATCCTGGAGCTCGTCCGAGTAGCTGGAGTAGTAATTCCAGAGAACTGGGGGAGTTGGATACACATTTTCTAGACTTGCCTGAAGTTAGAAGAATATAAAAAATTCAACATAGTCGCAAGAAGAGTGATTAGGAAGGTGATTACTGACTCTCCACACCTGTTTTTATTAAGTTGGCAGGATGGTTTTGAGCTATCTAGGCATGAAAGAGTAATGCTGTCTCTGATGATGATATTAGGGGAAAAATATAGCATCTCTCAATGACAGAAACAACCATTAACATATTATAAGTAGAAGAATTAATGGATGAGTTGATGGCAAATGAAATAAGACAAGCAAGTGAGAGAAATAAAATGAAACATCTAAAGAAATGAGCAAAGTGTAGCATACAAAGCCTCACATCTGGAGAAAACATAGCCGTTTTCAGGCTAAGAGAACACATATAATTATTTCAGTCAAAATAAGAACTACAACTGAGTGAGTCTGACTTCTTGATGATATGTAAATATTCTAAATAGATTTGGGGATAATTACCAGTTTGGTTGATTAGCAATACTAACTGATCTGAGTGAAAAGACTTAGACATAATAATATTTAAGATTGCTATAATGGTATTAATATTGAATGTTAATTTTATCTTGTTGGGGATGTTATGATTAATATTTTCTCTAAAAAATAAATAAGTAAATATGCAGCCAAAGCGGTGCTATTAGGCAAGAGGACCTCAACTGCAAAAAGCTGGAGAAAAAAATGTTTATAAATTCCAGGAAATGTATATTACTTGAATATCTGTGCAGATGTACATAGTTCTTTATTGTTGACTGATGTTTTGAATTTATTTATGTTTGTTACTTTAATAAAATGCTATTTGAAAAAGAGAATGATAAACAATGATCTTGTCCAGGCTAGAAGCTTTACCTAATGGAGGTCATCTAAGGACATTGTTAACTTCTATATCTGAAATAGAGGCTGTCAGATTTTTCAAAGCTGTGGCTTCAAGCCAAGGAGGTGTATCAAGGAGGGTTACTAGTTAAGTCAGCCACAGTTCATGCTTATTATAAATAACAACTGCAATGTTTACTGCATATATATTGTTTTGCTGTGTACTGTTAGTTGTAAAGCCCTGGGAAGAGCCTGAAAATATTCCAGTAGGATCAGTGTTCTATTACTGTCAACAGATGCATAACAGTGCTTTAGTCTGTATGTTATGATATTCATTGGTTAATTTGTTTGTGCTGAGACCTATTCTAAATAAAGTTTAGAGATTTTTTTTAACCATAAGGCTTATTGCATTTTAAGGCATTGCTATTAATTGAGGGCACATTTGTTCTTAAATAAGGTCTGTGTGCAGCAATAGTTAAAGACATTTCACACTTTCTTTTTCAATTTTATGATCTAAATGTAATAGTTACTGTAAAGCAATGATTTAGTAGCTGTACAGCCTCACTGGAGTGCAATTTTGAAAATTTCCCACCTGGAAAGGCTGACACATAGGGAATTCTCTTCCCAACATATTTAAACTAATATATTTATTTTTAAAACTAATATATTTCTTGGATGTATTTTTAAGTGTTGTTTTGAATCTGGGTCTCCCAAGTCTTATGGATCTAATCACCAACACTTAGGGGAGCTTTTATTAACTGGTTTGGATATGGTCATTGGAATGGCATACTAGTTGGGGGAAAAGGCAGGGATAAAGGCAATTCTGTCACAAGGTTTAGTGAGACTAAAAGTAGTTTACCTTGTCATGCAATATAAGAGCTGGTCGTGGAAGCATGAATTCAGTAACAGTGATATTTCTTGCATTACTAAATATGCAACAGTCTAGTCTTTCATGCTTTGGACTACAACTTTTTGGATCTAAGATATCTCTTTGCAGAAAAAGTTGATATGTTCTAAACCAGAGACTGGAATCAAATTAATGTTGCTCCTTACAATTACTGCATTTTTCAGTATTTAGATTGTCATCATCTTCTTTCGGCTGTTCCCGTTAGGGGTCGCCACAGCGGATCATCTGTTTCCATTTCTTCCTGTCCTCTGCATCCTGCTCTGTCACACCAACCACCTGCATGTCCTCTCTCACCATATCCATAAACCTTATCTTAGGCCTTCCTCTTTTCCTCTTACCTGGCAGCTCCATCCTTAGCGTCTTTTTCCCAATATACTCAGCATCCCTCCTCAGCACATGTCCAAACCAATGTAATCTTGCCTCTCTGGCTTTGTCTCCAATCCTTCCAACCTGGGCTGACCCTCCAGTATACTTATTCCTAATCCTGTCCACCTTTGCCACACCCAGTGCAAATCTTAACATTTTTAACTCTCCCACAGCCAGCTCTAACTCCTGCCTTTTTGTCAATGCCACTGTCTCCAACCCATATAACATAGCTGGTCTTACTACCCTCTTGTAGACCTGCCCTTTCACTCTTCTGTCACAAATCACTCCTGACACTCTTCTTCACCAACTCCATCCTGCCTGTACTCTCTTCTTCACCTCTCTTCCACACTCACCATTACTCTGAATTATTGATCCCAAGTATTTAAACTCATCTACCTTTGCCACCTCTACTCCTTGCATCCTCACTATTCCTCTATCGTCCTTCTCATTCACACACATGTATTTTGTCTTAGTCCTGCTGACCTTCATTCCTCTTCTCTCTAGAACATATCTCCATCTCTCCAGGGCCTCGTCCACCTGTTCCCTACTTTCACTACAGATCACAATGTTATCTGCAAACATCATAATCATCAGGGACTCCTGTCTGATCTCATCTGTCAACCTGTCCATCATCATTGCAAATAAGAAAGGGCTCAGAGCTGATACTTGATGTAATCCCACCTCCACCTTAAACGTATCCGTCGCTCCCTCTACAGACCTCATCGCTGTCACACTACCCTTGTACATATCTTGTACCACTCTTACATACTTCTCTGACACTCCCGATTTCCTCATACAATACCACAACTCCTCTCTAGGCTCCCTGTCATGTGCTTTCTCTAAGTCTACAAAAACACAATGCAACTCCTTCTGACCTTCTCTATACTTCTCCATCAACACTCACAGAGCAAACATCACATCTGTAGTGCTCTTTTCCGGCATGAAACCATACTGCTGATCACTAATCATCACATCCCTTCTTAACCTAGCTTCCACTACTCCTTCCCATAACTTCATGCTGTGACTGATCAATTTAATCCCTCTGTAGTTACTACAGCTCTGCACATCACCCTTATTCTTAAAAATCTGTACCAAAACACTTTTTCTGTATTCCTCAGGCATCCTCTCACTTTCCAAAATTTCATTAAATAATCTGGTTAAAAACTCCACTGCCATTTCACCTAAACACCTCCATGCTTCCACAGGTATGTCATCTGGACCAACAGCCTTTCCATTCTTCATCCTCTTCATAGCTATCCTTACCTCCTCCTTGCTAATTCATTTCACTTCATGATTCACTATCCCCACATCATCCAACCTTCTCTCCCTCTCATTCTCTTCATTCATCAACCCCTCAAAGTACTCTTTCCATCTGCTCAACACACTCTCCTCGCTTGTAAGTATGTTTCCCTCATTATCCTTTATCACCTTTACCTGCTGCACATCTTTCCTAGCTTGGTCCCTCTGTCTAGCCAATTGGTACAGGTCCTTTTCTCCCTCCTTAGTGTCCAACCTTTCATACAACTCTTCATATGCCTTATCCTTACCCTTCGCCACCTCTCTCTTTGCCATGCACCTCATCTCCTTATACTCCTGTCTACTTTCTTCATCTCTCTGACAATCCCACTTCTTCTTTGCCAACCTCTTTCTCTGTATACTCTCCTGTACTTCCTCATTCTAGCATCATGTCTCCTTGTCATCCTTCCTCTGTCCCGATGTCATAGCAAGCACCTTTCTAGCCATCTCCCTTACTAGCTCTGCTGTAGTTACCCAGCTATTTGGTAACTTTTCACTGACACACAGTGCCTATCTTAACTCTTCCCTGGACTCCACCTCACAATTACCCTTTTTCAATTTCCACCATTTAATCCTTGGTGCTGCCCTCACACTCCTCCTCCTCTTCTTGATCACCAACGTCATCTTACAAACCACCATCCTATGCTGCCTAACTACACTTTCCCAGGTCACCACTTTACAGTCTTAGATTGTATTGGGTGTAAAATGTGACAAAACAGGTTGGAATATCGGTGTTCAAGTCATGTACAGTACAACACATGAGCCTGATCCAGTTGCAGATTTGGCTATCTGTACTATCCATTACTGTTTTAGTGATAACTTAGAAAAGACCATCTCAGTATGCTATTAGAAAGCATCATCTTCCCATGTTCAGAAGAGTTCACAGAACTGTGACAACTGAAATATCTGGAATGTTTCCTTACCAGTTTAGTTTCTTGGATAAATATAATGTTACCTTTATGTTGCAAAATGTATTTATATTCTATATGTTTCTTAGCTGTTTAGTTAATACCTCTGATATTTATGGATAAACAGTAACTATTTGGTTGCTACATTTCACAAATATTAATCTTATTTCAATATAGTTAGATGAAGTTAGCAGGGGTTAGATTTCCTCACATCTAAGAGTCAACATGAATTAGAATGGACTATAATCTTATTCTAATGGGTGTAAATGAGCTAATGCTGTCCATAACATCAATAGCACAGAACTATAGGTTACTGAGACACCAAGCTCATGCAGTAGTTTACTAGGAGATGAAGTACACCCACTATGAAATGACAAATCAAATTAAACTAGTTGTTGTGATGTGATCTGAAGGTGCAGCTATAGCTGCAAAAGACAGCAGAAACAGATAATGTCTTTTCAAGTGCCTATGAGAGTCTGTAGGCCTCCCATGCTATTGTTATAGCAAAATGCAGTTGCCATTCATGTTGAATTAAAAGCAAATTGAAGAGCTTTCTTACCAGAGCATGGCTTTCTAACACTGCTCTTCTCTTGCATTACAACTGAAGTAAAATGTTTGCATTGAAAGTCATGAGAAGGGATATTATGAGGTTTTTGGGTGCATGTTTGCAAATATCTTTGGTTGCCTATCATTTCTTATTCTGATACTTAGAGATATGAAGCTCCAGGGTGTGCATTTCCAAAGGGCATTATGTGTGCCTCTTTTTTTTTTCCTTCTGTGATACTTAAGGATTCAAACTTATTACTCATTGGTACTTGAAAAAAAATAGATGCCTGTAGACTTGCAAGGTAGGCTTCATACCTCTTAGCTATCCCTGATTTTGCTAAATGTTCCTGATTTTTGTGTAATATTTTGCTTTGTCCGTCATTAAATTTTTGATTTTTCTGGTAAATCATTGAGGCTTACAGTCAGTCAGTAATGAAAGACATTAGAATTTCATTCTTTGTATTGCTTAAAAATCCATGCTGACATACAACCTTTTGTTCTATTTAATATTTAAGAGAATTAGTGTAATCTTTAAATATTGTTCCTAATTTATGGTGTTTGTTTTGTTCCCCTGTTATTTATGAAATTATCCCTGATTCTTGAGCAAAGTAGTTGGGAGCTATGTGAACTGGAGCTTCTAAACTCCAGGGGAGTACTGTTGTTGTTGGTAGGACTAGATGCAGAAGGGTGTCTTTGCCAGGGCCTTTCTCTAATGTAGATAATTCTGCAGGTATTTCTAAAGTACTGAGGACTGGAGTTTGGTGATATGATAAATTTCTCTAATGTAGATAATTCTGCAGGTATTTCTGAAGTACTGAGGACTGGAGTTTGTTGATATGATAAATTGTCTGTGGATCAAATAACAAGAAAGCTACATATCAAACATAAGGCAGACTGTGTAATGTCAAACTGGTGTGCAGAGTTTTTATATTTTATGAACAGCATGGCAGGATACTTAAATATAGTGAAAAGGCTGTTTTTGTATCATAGATGTGTGTCACTGCTGAAAATTTGTTTTTTTCACTGTTGGCTTGGGGTGGATACTTGATAAATTATAAATCCAAAGGGCAAAAGCAAACCCAGCAAAACTTTCATGCAGATGCAGGAGAACAAACCACACCACAAACCACCACAATTCTGTGCAGAAAGTAATGATCTAAACAGATGATGCAGCAGTAAAGTAGGATAGCACAGCGATTTATTAACAGTTCAAATAAAAGGTACTAAGCTCTTTTGTTCCCTTAAATCACAGGACTTCATCAGAGTACCAAAGAGTTACAGTGTTCGCTATTTAAACTAAAACTCCCGGGAAAAAATACACTGTTGCCAATGGGCTGTTTTTCTTAAAGGTATACCACATAAAATATGGTACATAAGCTAGAAATATAATATAAAAATGTAATGTTAAACAGCCTTCCCTCATAAAATTATAGTGCACGGTTTACTAATTTCAGCAAACCACTTAAAAAATACCGATGTAGCACTAAGTGACAACAACAATAAAAATGCTGAATTATAGTGCAATAAAAAACATAAACCTAACCAGGATGCATGTTTGAACATTTTTAAGCATCTAAAGCTTTAAGCTTCAAAAAACATAAAAGGGAAACACCTTCATTTAAACCATAAATACCAGTGGCAGTTGTTCTGATCTGCCACTCAGATTCTCTGCACTCAGGTTTGATTTTCCATGACCCCCCTACAATCCATGTCAATCAGATCAATAACAAAAAAACTTAAACAAATGTCCCTAAGTACCACTAATTTGTTTGCATAAGCTCTTTCTTGAGTCTTGTTTTCTAATGTTCCTTTGATGTTCATAAATTCTGTCTTTAAGTGCCCTTTCTGTTTTACCTATATAGAAACTGAGAGCTTTGGACAATGTATACAACTTTCTCATTTGTACACTTGCACTTCCTAGGACAAAATATTCTCCCAAATGCTTTTACTAAGACATGGTCCACCTCGGTAATATATGAGCAGTAATTACAGCTCAAACATTTAGGCATCAAATGAACTCTCTGTCTCCCATTGCACAAGGGGTTTTCCCTTTCCAGATAGCTCTTTATATTGCTATCTTTCCTAAAGGTCACCAATGGATGGCCCCCCAGTTTTCCATGTCTAAACCTCCTATTTTCAAAATTTTCTTGTTGTTCCTTAATATATCTTGAATTGTTCTGGCCTCATTATTAAAAGTAAAAATACATCCTTTGTTGAATCTTGTATTCGCAACTATGTTGTTTTTGTTTATGTGTGTATTAACATGCCCATTCATACCTAAAAAAGGCTTGTAAAAATGAGTCAGCCTTTTATGCCTCACCTCATGGAAAATTTCTTCCAAGAAATCTGGGGGGTAATCTCTGTTTAAAAACATGTCTTTCAGGATTTCACCTTCTTGGTCAAAAGATTTTAAGTCTGATATCATCTTTGCTAAATGTACAAGGGCTTTCTTCTGGTGTAGAGCATGAAACTTTTCAAAATGGAGAAAAGAGTTAGAGTATGTAGGTTTTCTATAGTGACTTGAAGTGAAACATTTACTAGTGTGATCAGAATGCAACTGCAGATTGAATCCATGACATACATGTACACAATGGTAGATGTAATCTCTACCCCTCTCAGGTCAATTACAGGACTGTAGGTGTATTAGGTCAACAAACACAAATAATCCTATGCCAAATATTCCAAAAGTAATTAAAAGGGGGAGGGAGTAGGGGGTGAAGGTGGGGATGGACCAAGAAAGATGATAAGTACAGGCCCATGTTATCAACCAGATTGTACATCAGGGCAGCTGGTGGGTACCTGGGCAGAACTGTAAACATCTATACCAACAAGAGCCACACTGGAGAAAACTGCACTGCTATAAAGCCACACTGGAGAAAACTGCACTGCTATAAGTAAACAATTTTAAATAAATAAAGTAATAGCACAGCAAAATGCTCATAGTCTCACTTTTATTAAAACATTACCACTCTCTGGAATCATCATTTTTTTTGTTGAATCCAGTCTGGTAATATTTTAACAAACGTGTTATACTGATGATAGAAGATGGTCAATAAACATGTATTTTCTCCTAGTATGATAACAAGTTTGCATACTGTCACCTCTTTTTGCATCTTGTAATGTACTAACTTACATACTCACCAACAATTGCAGCATCACCTTATTTCCAAACCCCCTTGCTTCTATATATATATATATATATATATATGTGTGTGTGTGTGTGTGTGTGTGTGTGTGTGTGTGTGTGTGTGTGTGTGTGTGTGTGTGTGTGTGTATGTGTGTGTGTGTGTGTGTATATATATATATATATATATATATATATATATATATATATATATGTGTGTGTGTGTGTGTGTGTGTGTATATATATATATATATATAGATATATATATATATATATATATATATATATATATATGTGTGTGTGTGTGTGTGTGTGTGTGTTCTGAAATATTTAATATACAAAACAATGGACCTGAAATGTAAAAAAAAAACTGAATGCACAAAACACTGAATACTGCTAATATCAAATCACAAAACAACAAATATTTTGATCCAAATAAAAAAAAACACTCTATCATAAACTCCAGCTACAAAACAAAGATCAAGTGTCATCTTGCTAGTGCTACTGTTAGAGAACAGAATGTTAACAACTTAATGTGCAGGGGAAGGGTTAGCACACGAGTATCATGGTGCAGCTTCAATCCTCCCCCATATGTGAGTATATATATATATATATATATATATATATATATATATATATATATATATGTATACAGTGGATATAAAAAATTTACACACCCCTGTTAAAATCCCAGGTTTTTGTGAAATAAAAAAATGAGACTACAATAAATCATTTCAAAACTTTTCCCACCTTTAATGTGACCTATAACCTGTACAATTCAATTGAAAAACAAACAAATCTGTTAGGGGGAAATCTAAAAAATAAAAAATGTACAATAAGCTGGTTGCATAAGTGTGCACACCATTAAACTAATACTTTGTTGAAGCACCTTTTCATTTAATTACAACATTCAGTCTTCTTGGGTACACACATGCCATCAATTAAAGAGACTCTGATTAACCCCAAATAAAGTTCAGATGTCCTAGTAGGATTTTCCTGACATGCACTCAGTTGCCTGCTACAGCAAAAGCCATGGTTCGCAGACAGCTTCCAAAGCATCAAAGGGATCTCATTGTTGAAAGGTATCAGTCAGGAGAAGGGTACAAAAAATGTTCACAGCATTGGATATACCATGGAACACAGTGAAGACAGCCATCAAAAAGTGGAGAAAATATGGGACAACAGTGATATTGCAAAGAACTGGATGTCTCTCCAAAACTGATGAAAAGACAAGACAAAAACTGGTCAGGGAGGCTGCCAAGAGACCTACAGCAACACTAAAGGAGCTACAGGAATTTCTGGCAAGTACTGGTTGTGTACTACATGTGACAGCAATCTCCCATATTCTCCATATGTCTGGACTATTGGGTAGGGTTGCAAGTTGGAAGCCTTTTCTTACACAGAAAAACATCCAGGCATGGCTAAAATTTGCAAAACAATACATCAACTCTCCCAAAACCATGTGTGAAAATGTGTTATGGTCTGATGAAACCAAGTTGAACAGCACTTCGCATCACCAAAAGACCACCATCCCCACAGTGAAGCATAATGTTGGCAGTATCATGCGTTGGGGTTGCTTTTCTTCAGCTGGAACTGAGGCTTTAGTCAAGGTGGAGGGAATTATGAACAGTTCCAAATACCAGTCACTTTTGGCCCAAAACCTTCAGGCGTCTGCTAGAAAGCTGAAGATGAAGAAGAATTTCCCATTTCAACACAACAATGACTCCAAGCATACATTCAAATCAACAAAAGAATGGCTTCACCAGAAGAAAATTAAAGTTTTGGAATGGCCCAGCCAGACCCTAGACCTAAATCCAATAGAAAATCTGTGAGATGCCCTCGCAATCTTACAGATTTGGAGTGCTTTTGCAAGGAAGTGTAGGGAAATATTGCCAAGTCAAGATGTGCCATGCTGATAGACTCCTACCCAAGAAGACTGAATGCTGTAATTAAACCAAAAGGTGCTTCAACAAAGTATTAGTTTAAAGGTGTGCACACTTATGCAACCAGGTTATTGTATGTTTTTTATATTTTTCCCCTAACAGATTTGTTTGTTTTTCAATTGAATTGTACAGGTTATAGGTTACGTTAAAGGTTGAAAAAGTTTTGAAATGATTTATTGTGGTCTCATTTTTTTATATCACAAAAACCTGGCATTTTCCCAGGGGTGTGCAAACTTTTTATATCCATTGTATATATATATATATATATATATATATATATATATATATATATACACCTAGAACAAATTTTAGCTCGATGTTTGTCCTGTGTTTCTTAGAAGCATGTCCAAGTTTTGATATGACCATCTCCGCATATAGGCTGATGACTGGAACTTTAGCATTAAAAAATTGATGACGTTTATGAATGCATGGGGAAGGCATAAAACCATTCCTATTCTGGGTGGAAGAGGAAGATAGAGAAATAAAAAGAATGTTGGTAAATTTGTGAAAGCATTACTCTAAGATGCTCTGAGTTAATCCATTGTAATTTTGATCAACAAAACAGTCATGCACCAAAGTTTTCTTAGAGGAACTTAGACAATGGTTTACAAAATTTCACATTGTGGTGACTAAGCAGTCCAAAACAGACCTCAAAATCTTCATTTCTGTGCTTATTGTTTTCTGTGTCTATTTTATATTTTAATGGTCATGTTTTCTAGTTTTACCTGTTTATATAGTATATTGCCTGTGTTCTATCATTATTCAAAATACAAACCAGGACAGACTTCCTTAAAGCTGGTGATGCTATTTGTGTGTGCACTGTGCAATAAATGAGAATGTGCAAATGAAGGTGGGTACTCTGGCGACTTCACAACATTAGCACAACCCAAAGTGTCAAATTGCAGTTTTCAATCCACAATTGCAAGGTGTAGATTGCCATACATTCATATGGCTGGTAGAAACAAAGAGTATTGATCAGACCATCTATCTTTTCTATTATCTTTCTAACTGAAAAAGTGTGGATGGTGTTAATTGACATCTCTTCAATCCCAAATAAGAGTTATCTTATGGTCCATGTTATTTAATTCTGAAACTGATGTTGACAGCTCTGTATAATTTTGGAGATCATAGAAATAATTTTCAGCTCTTTCTGTGAGTAACTTAAGTCTTTGTAGCTTTCCTAAACCATATACCTTGTATCATTTAATTATTTAATTATTTTACTTTTGTTTATATAGAAGTTGATCAGGGAGATTCCATTGCAAACAGAATCTCTGGAAGAAAATTCTCCAGGCAAATAAATAAATAAATAAATAAATAAATAAATAAATAAATAAGCAAAACAAATGTTAGCAAAAAGGATGGACAGTTTGCATAACAATAACTAAGTGCAAATATTTTTCAGCATAAAACACACAGTAAGATGTATGATAGAGAAAGACAACAGAATGTCATGAACATAGCATACCTTTACAACATAAATATATATCAATAAAAGCAAATGCTGAAAAAAACAAAGAACAGGTACATATACGATGTTAGTAATATAATATACAGAAGCATTGCGGATTGATATATGTAATAAAAGACCATTTCTAGCTATAGTAAAATATATAGACAATTTAACAAGCTATCAGTCATCCTCTTATTCCTAGTCCATCATAATTTTGAAAGCTAATACTATTTTGAACAATGCTGGCATGTAAATGATTTTCTCTGCCTTCCCCTTTCCTGAAGAGTTTAACTATTATTTGCATCCTTCCTATCTTTTTTACTATCAGTATTTAAATTGACTTCATCATGTCTACATTTTTTTATTAGCAACTGGTTACAAAACTCCCTCCACCCTCTGTTTTAATTACTCAACTTTCCTTTTACTTCTGATCTGAAACGTTTTTCCACTCTTTTCTATCCTCTGTGCTACCCTCACTTTGGGGGTATCTTGTTGCTACTATTTTGTCTTCCCTGCTGCTTTCTACCTAACATGACCTTCCCTCTACTCCACTGCTGCTCTATCTTGATCAGTGACTGATTGTCTATTCTTCCTTTAGTAACTCGGGGACTTCGGAGTAGCCCCACTCCGTTCGCCCTCACTATGCTCAGGCTCACTTTGTTTAATCCTAAACCCTAAAAAAAAACTAACTCCTATTCTTTCTCCCAAAAACTCTTAACCATCTCAAATCCTCCTTTACTATAATGTCTCTTGATAAGACTCCTGAAGCAGTTGAAACAAGCACCAAACTCCTAGGTGTCACAATAGATGATCAACTAAAATTTAACTTGCACATCAACAACTGTATCAAGAAGTCTCATCAAAAACTAGGCCTCTTATATAGAAATAGAAAGTTTCTCAGCTACAAAGCTAAAGTAAGACTATCTCATACCTATTTATTACCTACTCTACTTAATGGGCTCTCAGATACTCATGGACCTTAACACCTCACTCCTAGTAAAACTTAACTCAACCTATAATAAAATGGCAAGATTCTCTGCCCAACATACTTCTAAAACTCATCACTATGTCTCAACACGTAAACTGGCTGGAACTACCCAATTTGGTTCTTCTCTCTCAGCTTCAGTTCATTGATTCTATACTATATCAACCTTACTACTGCCCTAGCCTATCCTCCTTTATATCTCACTACTCCCCCACTAGACTACTTCACAGCTCTGGCCAAGACTTACTATGTATCCACAAACCTAGGACTAAAATGGGTAGTAACCTACATAGCTATCACCCTACCATTGCATGGAACAAGCTTCCACTTCATATTAGATTAACCTAAACAATTCAAAGCAGCTGCCAAAGAACACTTAAAAACATTCTGGTCCTGCCTCTGTACTCACCCACCATAAAATGTAGCCACCCATAAACTAACCAATACCCCAAACATTGCTCTACTCCCTTCTGCACTAACACATATATTACTCCTGACCAAACCTATCTGTCTCTTTCTAGCTAAAATTATATATGCCTCTTCCCTCCCTACACACCCCCCAGTTATGTCTTAAAAGTAACCAATGTCTACATAATACTAATACTTTAAAACTGTAATGAATATTTCTATTCCATTTTCACATATAGTCTGCATTACTAAAGATTATGTATAAATATTTGAAACTTGCATAATGTTGTAAATATCAGCAAAAATAAATGTTATTGTATCTGTAATTGTTTTTTTTTATTGTAATGTCTAATGTTCCTGGAGCTTTTCTCCCTGGGCCTCTGCTAAAAAAGGGCTATTTGATTGCTCAGTCGGACTTTTCCTGGTCAACAAATCTAAAACAAATAAATAAATAAATGTACACATACATAGTCTCTACAAATGCATACAGTACAACTGTTGACTTGTGCTTTCATAAATTAATGACAACTTGTTATAGTCCACATGATAGGATGGCTCTGCAGCTATAACACAATAGCACATTGGTATTTCTTCTTTGTTTGCTACTTTCTTATAAAACTTACTTAACTGCTGGTTATATGAGTAATTGAAGGCCCTTTCCACTATATGCTGTTATTGCTTCTCATCCATTTGCATACACTTTTTTGGGGTGTGTGGGAGTGGGCATTTCCCTGATGCACTGTTTTACATTTTGCATTGAACCTATACCCATTACTTCTGACTTGACAAATTAATTTACACCCTTTCTGTACACCTGATGAATTACTCCTGCTGTATAGCTGTACATAATTATATGCATCATTTACAAAGATGTTATATTTTTATTTGAGGCCATGCATGATGCTACTTTATGCAGATATTAAAAGGATCACATTCAGTACATAGCCTTGTGATGTCTCCCTGACTCTCATTCTTTTCTATGTGTGCTTTTTATCTACAGTTATCCCCTGTGTATTATTGTTCAGACAATGTTTTCCCATTTTACCATTCTGAGCTTTGCTCCAAGGCTACCTAATTGCCTAAGTTTTATATGATACTTTTCCAGGCAACTCGTCAATGTCTTAGTGGACAAAATCTACTGCTCCTTTGGCTTACAACCCTAGTTGTTTAATCAAGCATGCCAATTAAACTATCTAGTATGTTTTATCAGAAATAAAGCTATCTTGCTCTGAACCATGTACCCCACAGGTTTTCAGACATCTCACAATTTTCCACTTTAGAAATTTCTCTGTGATATATGTACAACTAAGTCCAAGTGAAAGGCAATATATTTCAGTCTTTGTCTTGCTCCTTCTGTTAGGAAGGTGAGTCATATCTGCTTTAATCTTCTTTCAGGAATTATTAAAATTAATAATGTTAGCAGTCTCTCACCTCATTTATTATAGAATTATATGGAGAATCATATCAGGCCTCATTATACATTGCCTACATTTACTTATTTGTCTGTTTACTTACAATTGATGTGAGTTTTAAGAGACATTTCTTCTGTGAAATGGTAACTATCACAATCCTTATCTTGACAATGTTTACTTTTCTCTTCATCTGTGAATATTAGGAGGAAACAACCATTATGTAGCCTTTTTATTGACTATCCCTGCATGCACATGTATTTTAGCTGGCTAGGTCAATTATTTATTTAATCCCTGATTCATTTCTATGCATTTCTGTATTCCTTCTTGACTAAGTAGTCTTTTTTTTTATAATGCTTGCACCTTTGCTTTACTGAATGTTTTTGACTTTCTTTTAATTTAGTTGATTTTATTATCTCTTTTACCTACTGAATGGTTCCTTATAGTTGCCAATGCTATTGTCTGTCTATCATTTGTTGCCATGCAATTTAAAAAGCGTACTGGAGTCATCATTCAGTTTGAATCACATATTTTTGTCAAACCCGCACATGTCAGGACAAGAATCAGCATTCTGATTAAATTGACTGTATGGTTCAACAAAAACAAACAAACTGTTCAGGGAGGTTTTCTGCCAAGATAAAAAAAAAATAGCAAGTATGTTGAGGACTAAATACCTTTGGGATAGAACATTCAATAGAGGGATGAGAAGGGCAAAGGCTGTATATTGATATCTCATTACTGATATTCCTAGATATAGTTAGTATTTAATGATTTAGTTTTATACATTAGTTGATAAAATGCCAATAAATTCTTACTGGACTTGGTTACGTTACTGGTAAGTTACTGGTAACCAATATTTTTGATTACTTGATTGTGTATTCTAAATGGCTACCCATCCTGAAGTCTGAGCTCCTATTTGTATCCAAATTTAAAAACACCAAGTGCAAGAGTACCATCTATGAGATAAATTCCAGTTCTCATTGTCTGACTTCTGACATTGAAAAATATCACGTATGGAAATTGAAATAGCCAAGGAGTCTCAATTAAATTTATTGATACACTATAGGTTCGGATCTTTATTGGTAGTTATGAGGCTATTGATATATGAGGATCTTAAGAAGTCTAACTCAACATTTACATGGTAATTATTAGCCCTTATATTTTGCAATATGAATCTCCATAGATGGGTTACATATCTATAAATCTCTAAAGATGGGCACACAAGTATATGTTTGGTACTTGCAGGTTTCCCCTACCTGTGAGGGCTATTGATACTAAACCAGGGGTGAATTTGTGGCTACCCATCCATTAATCCAAGTTACATTTGAAAAGAGTTAGAGAAGTACTCTGCTTCAAATGGAGAGAAGCCAGTTCCATAAATGTACTACACTAGCTTTTAACCATCGGGATTATATCTCCTTCAGCTGCCATCATGATGATATTATCCATCATTTTCTTATCCTTTTTTTTCTATGAAGAAAAAGTAAAAGTCTACATGTAATATTTTTACAAGCTGCTCACCCTTTTCTAGTTTGTAATATGCTCCACAGTTTTTTATAATTGTCTTTTCTAGTCCATAATCCTTTCAGTTCTGATTATTTTCAAGAAGACTGTGCCCCTGTTGACGAATGCTTTTTAACTCGTTTTGGTATTTGCATACAAAGGGTTGTAGCTATACTATCTCACAGCAAACAGAATGGCTTTACATTGTGCTTCGAGCTTCTAATACAAAACGGACTCTTGTATATTGGACTTTTTCTAAAAATACTTTTCTATTAGAGCTTTATATAAAATGGTACAAACTGGTGAAACCAAACTACAACACTGACACATAACAACTACAAAATCTAAGAAAACTAATAAAGTATATACACTGTTTACAAGAAGAAATTGAAGAAAGCTGATTGCAAGTAATGAAATCATTTTAGAATACAATCTGCATATATCCCTGAATTCTCCAAAATACTCAAATAAAAAAGATCATTTTTGATATAATTTCATGTCATGGTATTTAGAAAGATATACAAATCCAACCAGACAAAAAACGAAAAACAAACCAGTAAAACAAGTGTAAAGCAAGTAGAAACACAATGAGAGCAAATAAAATCCAAAGAACCGTTTAATGAGCGCTTTCGTTGTGGACTGTGCCTCACCTTCATCAGACAAAAAACATTCAATTAACAATCTATTTATATTAATTCCAATCAATTAAGTTAATTAATGTAACTTCATAAAAATTAAAAGTAAATCACGGACAACATCTAAAAAGCAAATAAATTAGAAATATGTTCTTAAAGCACATTAATAATGATAAAAAATAAGAAATTGAACCAGCAACCAGAGGGTATTCTATATATACCCAATACATAGAGGCAGTCAACTAAACTATAGTATATACTAAGTTAAAGTTAAATTATAAAAATGTTTTGAACTAGAATAATTCAACAAAATTGTAATTCATAACACGCCAAAGACAAAAAAGGCACAAAAAGGCCGGACCCCAGATGTGGGTTACCCTAGCTCGACAGATAAAGTGGAAACCTTTATTTGATGTTGAACAACCACTTTAAGTCTTATCAATTAAACTACTCTATATAAAGAAGTCTTCCTAAAGCGCGTTGTTAAAGTTGTGCTATAGCCTAAGTAGCCATCCGAATGCAAGCTTATAATTTGTTACAATTTTATTAAAAATGTATTATAATGTTAAATATGTGTTAGTCTTATATACACCCATATGCTTAATAGTTTATTTATACAAAAGTACGTAGGAAATAAAAGTGTAATATTTTACCAGTCAATCTTAAATGCATGTATATGCCAGTTATCTCCTCAAGGCTAAAAGTCTCAAAATACTTTTAATAGATAAATATTCATTGAGGCCTGGGAAAGCATGTGCCCCTGTTCGAATTTGCCACCTCAGTTCATCAATCTCTAATAAAAGTTGCCAAGGCCCCCCTCTTATGTCAATATGCCTATGCTGGAGGACAATACATTTTAAACAATAGTCGGGGCACTCCAACACATGTTTTGCCAATGCATTATTAATATCTTTCTTACATATGGCATAACAGTGTTCATATATGCATTATGCATATACATGCATTTAAGATTTAATTTATTTGCTTTTTAGATGTTGTCCGTGATTTACTTTTAACTTTTTATGAAGTTACATCAATTAACTTAATTGATTGGAATTAATATAAATAGATTGTTAATTGAATGTTTTTTGTCTGATGAAGGTGAGGCACAGTCCACACCAAAAGTGCTCATTAAACGGTTCTTTGGATTTTATTTGCTCTCATTGTGTTTCTACTTGCTTTATGCTTGATTTAGAAAGATATACAATGCCACTTTACAAATTCATCCCATTTGTAAGCCTAGAAACAATTGCAATGCAATTTGGTAATTTGTTACTGTTAAATACATGCTAAAGTCTGTATATGTAACATTTTCTTTGGAAGTAATCTCAGCCACCATTTAGCAGTTCTTAAAAAATGAGAAATCATGCTTGATAGTCAGGTACCTTCTCTGCCTAAGACTGCATTGTATACTTGAAAAATGAAATGAATACCAATGCCAAAGTTAACTTGGCTATATTGCAATTGTTACTACAGGAGGTTTTGTGGTTTAATTCTTACAGTGAGTTTTACTTCGAATCTAATGCCAACTGGGTACATATATGTTATAGAATTACAGTTGATGGATTTCACTGAATATATGCCATTTCTTCACTTCAGTTTTTTAATCACAAATGTTTATAGTCATTTAGTTAATGAAACAGGCAACTTTTATAACCAATAAAACTATAATAAAGCATGTCTAAGAATAATGCTAATAGTTGCTATCCACCCCATTTAATACATATTTCAACATCTCACATTCTGAAGAATAGAATAATTTGTTCAGAAAACAGCGAGTATTGTAAGTGATCTAAGAACTTCTAAATAATATTTAGAGCCAGAAGCCACACTGGAGATAGTATCTGAGATGAAAGAAGCTTGACTAAAGGATGTCTGATGATAACAACGGGAACACCTTGTTACAGCAGAAAAAAACTAATAAAGAGGAAAAATATGGGAAATGGCTTTTGTGACTGCATATGCAGAAAAGACTAAGTTTTTAATTGCATTCATAGACATTGGTCTATTCTACTGCCTAATAATAATAATATAGAACAAATATTACCCCTTGATTGCAAGGTTTATTTGAGGATGGGTAGGACAATTGAACCACCTTTAGGGGGCTGCAAAAGGGGAAGAAAACAAATTTAATACAGACAAATTGAATAAGGCATGTACTTGTGAATTATTACCCTTTGAGAAATGTAGACTGTGAGTACATATAAACAGAAGTAAATACTTTCAAACAATGAATGTAAATATGAGTTTTGAAATCAGACATCTAATGACTTGTTCTAGTATGTGGGTAATTTACATTGTTTGTTATTATTCTGGTTTTTATATGGGCAAAACTTCAAGGATATTTAAAATAGGATATCATAATGCCTCAGTGACATTAGATATAAGAAAATTAATGCTTTATATAAATATAGTTTAAAACATCTTAGTATTGTCTTTAAGTTTAAAGCAACTGACAAAATTGTGTTGACTAACACTTCAAAGGATGAGCTGCGGTCTGCATTAACACTATAGAAGAATTTTTGGATAATAAAACTGGGGGCTTTATTTTTTCCTGGACCAAATGAATACCTATGAATGTTTCAGTTGTTTTTCTTGTTTTTTTACATGCTTTTGATTATGTCACTGTGCAGGAGGTTTTAAAAGTACACTTTGAAACTGAGGATCTAGATTACAATGAAGAAGGTAGGGTTTTGCAGAAACTGATCTTTGTTCACTACTGAGTGGTGGTTTATATGAAGTTATGTTTTGGACCAAATAAACATTTATTTCCTACTTTCAGAGCATTTTTGGAACAAACAGTGCTTTTCCTTTGTTTCTTGAGTGTTTGGCTGGATCTTGCATGCTTCTGTTGTCTTAGATATAGGTGAGGTTGTTGTTGGATACTTTACGTGGTATCATAACCGGTTACTAAAAATCAGGATGCTACCTATCTGAAATATTGATTCTTAATACCCAACTAATCCCTTCAAATATTCTTTTCTATTTCTTTAGGATAGCTGGAAAACTTTGGACAATGACTCAGCCCTCCTCAGCCTCAACAGGCAAATAAGACAATATGTGAAATCTTCCAAGGTCTCCTTTGAGAGAAACTTAGCAAGTACATCCAAGGATAACCATAAGGCCACTTTCAGCTACGTACATAACCTAAAGTGTAGGACCCAAGCATGTGCAGAACTAGTGGTCAATGGTATCACACACTGACCCCCACAGAGTTAGCAAATCTGCTAGCGGAGAGGTTTGGTGAAAATTTCATTCCCTTTTCTCCTCCTAACTTCCAACAAACCTTCCCCCATACTCCCCCCCCCACCCTACCTATCTGAAGACCATGCCCTCAAAGCATATTCAATGCAAAAAACACAGCCTCTATGGCACCAGATGACATCCAGACTGTCTTCTAAACAGGCTAAAACATGAATTAACATCACCTCTAAGTACCCTTTTTAATCATAGCCTAACCACAGGCTTTGTTCCTGCAGAATGCAGAACAGCAACAGTTATTCCCCTCCATAAAGATAGCCTAGCAAGAGACGTGGGGAATTACAGACCAATAATCTTGACCAGCCTCATCTGTAAAGGCATGGAACATATCATTATGTACCTCATAAATAATGACATAGGTGACCTTCAAACCCTGGATCCTACCCAATATGGCTTTGTGAAGGGCAGATCCTGCCTGTTAAATCTGGTGGATTTCTGTAAAAGCGTGACCAAGGCCATTGATGAGGGAAAATTTGCGCACACCACATACCTCGGCATGGCAAAGGCTTTCAACACAATCCCAAATTCAGGTATTACAAATAAACTTAGCAAACTGAGTGTAAGATGGGTTGCCAACTGGCTCACAAACCAGGCACACAATATCAATGTGGATGACTTCACACCATCCAGCAGACCTGTTTCCAGCAGGGAGCCACAGGGGTCAGTGCTGGGCCCCCTACTGTTTGGTATAAACTTCTCAGAAGTTCAGGTCAAAACTAGGGAGTTTTGGCTGACCAAGTTTGATGACTGCTGAATCCCTAAATTATGTCAGTATACTCCAAGAGGGTCTCACGCAGATCAACGGCTGCTGTATTTAGTCATGGTCTCCAACCAAATGTAAAGAAATGCATCATCATTCCCTTCAGCACAAGTAATGTCCCTTCACACTATCAAATCAACAGCAATGCCCTCAGTACCTATGAAGTTGTAAGGGACCCGGGATCACAAGTTGACTTGTCTACTGTAGTAAGGAGAGCTTTCACATACCATTAGTAAAGGCAGAATTATAACCCCCCCTATACTTGGCATTTATCCAGACCATAATTGAGTATAATGCTCCATTCTGCATGCACCATACTAAGCACCTGCAGCAATTAGAGAGACCTCAGAGGTTTCTAACAAAGAAGATCAAGGGACTCCACCATGTGCCCTACACAGACTGACTAAAGTTATTGTCACTATACTCCATATCATATAGACTTCTTAGGGGAGACTTATGCCTGGCCTACAGAGCAACCCAAGATCCAAACCTAATGAACTTGCTGCATATCCGTAAATCAAACAGGAATAGGGCTACCCATTCCAGGGAACCTAAATATGGCCTGTGACTTAAATAGGACATGCTGGAGGGAAAAATGTATGTCCCAGTGACTGCTGTGTCTTTGGAACAGGCTACCAATTCATGTGAAACAAAGCACCTCTATGACACTTTTCAAGAGGAACCTGGATGAGTGGATGGGGCACCATAAATTCTTACTGGGGATAGTGCCCACAACCATCCTGGACATGGGCAGTCATCACTAAATGCACTCTTGAGTATTGACTAGCATTTCTATCGTATTACATTGGAATGAAATGGCTAGGTTTAAATTGAGCTCCGGGTCTATAGCATAGTAATCTCCTATGATCCTATGATCCTAAGTATTTTGCCATAAAGGAGTTACATCTCCAATATTTGCCATTTTCTGACCAACTTCTTACCTTAAGCCATAGAGAGGAATGTTGCCAAACACAAAGCAATTGCAATTATACGAATGACAGCATTGGTGATGCAATAAGTGAACTGCTCATTTCTAAACCACTATCTATATTATGGAATCACAAACTATATAAAGAGAAACTACTCATTTTTCATTAATATCACTGAAATCTGAAATGTTATTGATGATATCATGATAAATAACCTTTAGTAAAAAATTGCATTACTGCTAACTGGGAGATATTTAGAGATCAGTCTTCATGCTCATAAAACAATGTAGTCTTTTTAAAAAAATGCTTTATAACTGGATAATATATTCTGAAATTGCAAAGACTACCACCACTTAATTTCACAGAGGACATCTTTGTTACTTTGACATTTCAAATATCTGTTATATGTACATAATCTAAAGTCATGCATTATTTTAAATGTTCCTTGCTATCCACCAGAAAGTGTGGTGGTGAATAACACATTCCTTTTAGTTATGAAGATCCAGAGAGACCATCCATTTTTTTTGCCCTGTAAGACTCAAGAAACATTTCTAGATCTCTAGGATCCTAAACTTTGCTGTATTATTCAGAAAACACTAAATAACAACTGGAGTGAGTTGCTTCTTAGTTTGAGCAGTCCATATTGACCCAACAAACGTTCTAGCATGCTCAAGAAGCTGTGATTGCTGAGTAATGGACTAACTTGAGAAATGTTATACTTGTTTTGCTCTGCACTCAGAAAAGTATATGCCTACTTATTCTTGGTACCACAGAGTTCCAGCAAAAGTCATAAATTGTGGATTGTAAAACATTAATAGGCCTTGAAAAATTAATGTATGGTAACTATATTATAAGAAAAAGAATCTTGTGAAACATACACATTGTAATTATCTGTACTTTGATAATAAAAACTAATTCAATCTTCTTCTAACCTAATAGTTTCTACATTAACTCCTGAACAGAAGAAATATTAAGTTTGATATGTTTTGAGGATTTGTGGTGAGCACTATACCTCAATATATACATTGAGATGCAACTGGACTAAGTTATGCCTTAGTGTTAGCTAAATGTGTTGTAAAAATTATTACATGGCAAATACTAGCTTTATGTCAATTTAAGAAGAAAGCAGAGATGGTTGAAAAACAATTGACAGAATTTAGTAATGACAAAGGTTGAATCTGTAGGACAGAAAGCCAAATGATACAATTGCCTGTGAACCTGGAAGATATTAAAGTGCTAGAGATGGTATCCCTGTGTAATATAAGAGATATCAAAGAAAATAAGCAAATGTGTCAGTAACTAAGACAAACTGAAGCTATAAGAATAGACAACCTTTTTTGGAACCTATATTTACCACACATGTTAGACAAATTGTACTAACGGCTTCAGTACAAACTGTAAGAATAGTACACAATGATTTTACTTTGTTTACAAAATTCTCTCGAAAGTCCACAGCAAAGAGATCTGTTATGGGAAGAACCATTGTGCAGTATCAAACGCTGTGCCAACACTGAGAAAAAAAATAGTTAGCACATGAGGTTAAATTATTTAATAACATTCATTAAGTGCTAAACTATAATCAATTATCTCATGACCCTCCCACTAATTTCTCCCTTTCACAAAGGCTTGATGCATTCAAAAGGTAAGATACTGTGTAATAATTTCAACTCTATGCATGATCATTTTAGCATAGACTTTGCCTCTATAGCTAGTAAAGAAATAATTCTACAACTGCAAAGTAAACAATTGTCCTTCCCAGATTTGGAAAATATTATCACATATGGTATTATCAAGGAATCTTAAAATACTCCTCTGGCTTTAGGTTGTTGTTATAATTCAGAAATGAGGCATAACTATCTTTAATTTAAAGGGTGATGACAATTTTAATAATCCTATACAGCCCAGAAGCTTTATTTATGGCTAATGAGTATATGGCACTTAGAATTACATTCTAACTAACAGATGCCTCATGGATAGCAATATCAGATGCTTAATGTTTATCAAATTTAATTTTTGAAAAATAGTTATATCTTTAGGATTAAATTATTTGTTATCATAAACCACTCTGGTGGAGTAGAAAGATAAAGCCCTGACAATGACACATGCAACCTGGGTTTGATTAGCAGCTCAGGCATCTGATGAAGCAGCGGGGAGGGATGGGCATGCTCATATGGGGTGGGAGGGCAATTATCAATTATGCTCCCTAAGAAAAGGCTTGGTCCAAAGAGGGGAGTTGCCCTTAGATATTAACCAAACTATAGAATGCTAAACACAAGAAAATAGGAAGTGTCAACACTAGATAAGTGATTACAAGGATATTACAGGGACCATAAGATGCCTTGCCATATATACCTGTAAGAAGGCACACATCTTTTTTGACCACTTAATAGTGCTCCCCTCCCAACGTAAGTGAAGCCATTCATAAGAACCTTGGCGTAAATGTGTGCCTACCTATCCAATCATCAAAGATAGCTTTAAAGGTAGTTGATTTAATCTAATTGTATCTCATTTTGAGCAACATTCCTCATTTTGAATTTCAAAAACTACAGATTCCTGACAGTTACATGTTGAAAGTGTTTGTCACACATTCAGTATTATTTTCTAACTTATATCCATGATAAATAATTAATCTAAACAATTTTTGTAAGTATAAAGTAACACATTTTAATCACCCTGTGAGATTTCTAGTTGAAGTTGCTAGTATGGTCAATCAGCAAATTCAGTGTTCAAGAAACATCAGATGTCTCTATGGATTTATACACACACACACACACACACACACACACACACACACACACACACACACACACACACACACACACACACACACACACACACACACACACACACACACACACACACACACACACATATATATATATATATATATATATATATATATATATATATATATATATATGTATATAGAGCTATATCTATATACACATAAACACAGACACACACACACGCACACACACACACACACACACACACACACACACATATATATATATATATATATATATATATATATATATATATATATATATATTAACCTTCAGTTGGTCAACTAACATGAATGTCAACATCCTGAAGGTAAACCATTCTACATTGGAAATAGAAACCTTGACTTCCTAGTATGCATTCGCTGAGGAAGAACCTCAGCACTTGCAACTTTAAAATATTGTTTTTTGCAGGGGGGACAAGCCCCCCTGCAACCCCCATACTCACCACTATTTATATACACTAACTATGAGATCACACAGTCATCGGGGAAAGGGACTATCCCCTACCTGGGGACTGTCAATCTTGCACGCTTGCTGACTATCTGTGTAGTTACCCAAATGTGGTCAGTTAAACAGATTGTCACTCATTCGTCTATGTTACAAATAACAAGAAGACAGGGGGTTTCATTCAGATGCTTTAATACATACAAACATATCAGGATGGATAGCAGCATCTCTAAATGCGAATGAACTAACTAACAAGCAGAGTTTGCATACATACATGTTCATATCTCAACAGCCAACTACAAAATGGCAGTCAGGGTCACACGTGCTCAGTATTTATACTCTAGCTCAAGCCCTTGGATAGGTTTTTAAATGTATATACACATGAATATTGATCTACATCCTTCATCTTAAAAGATTGCCCTTCATGCAAAACAATATTAGAGCTAGGTATGCGTTACTATGTACATTAGAAACAAAATACAGTGTTCATGTCCAGCTTGCTTCATATCTGCTGCAGGGTTTAGAGATTTGACCATATCTTGTAACATAACAGTTGGGACTAGATTTAGCAATAAGGACAGTCTGCGGTGCACAGCTCATATAAGAAACTTCTGGATTCATCATAGGAACAGGAATGTCCTCTGGAACTTCCTCTAGAATTGGAACACTGAGCCACTCCCTCTGAGATAAAGAGTCTCTCTCACAGGCTATTTGCTGTGGTATAGGCTCACACACTGGTCTCAAATGCTTGTGATTCCACCTAAAAGTTGCTGCTTCTGATTCTATAATATATGATCTTGGCTCTGGACCAGTATTCTTCACGACACCAATTCGATCACAACCTTTGGATGTTTGCATCCTTACCACTTCTTCCCTCTCGTAATGGATTGAGTGGTCTACAGGTCTTATCATAGTAGGACTCTGGGATAGGCATTTCCTCAATGGATTGGCTTTCACTGATTTGTTGTTCTTGACACACAGAACCAGCAATTGTTTACTGAGTGGTAATGGGATTCTGGTTTGTCTTGACAGAGGTCTCTGAGCAAGTGAACCAAGATGTTTATCTCAAGGAACATTTCTAAGATTCACGAGATTCAGAAAAATATCAGTATTGTCTCATTTAGTCTTCTCAAGTAACTGTTTTGCACTTTGAACTGCATGTTCTGCCAAACTATTTGACTGGGGTTACTCTGGACTACTTGTGACATGAGTAAAGTCTCATTCTTCAGCAAATTTTTTTAAGTGTTGACGTGTAAACTGTGTGCCATTATCGGAAATAACTGTGTGTGAACTAACATGTACAACAAAATGACGTTTAATTTTAGTAATGACAGTACTAGATGTTAGTTTAGGAAGTAAGTCAATCTCAAACTAATTGGAGTAAGAGTCTAATAACACCAAATAATGCTGACCATTCCACTCGAAAATATCAGTCGCTACTGTCGACCAAGGTAGTTTCAGAAACTGGTTAAGCTGAAGTGATTTTTTCTGTTGATGAGGCTTAGTACTATTACATACTGAACAATAAGAAAGTGCCCTGTCAATGTCTTGTGACATAGAAGACCAAAATACTCTCTCTCTCATCCTTCTTTTGGTAGACTCGGTGCCTGGGTGACCACAATGCAAGATAGTAATGTACACAGGTTGCAAGGACTTTGGAACAATGACTTTTGGAACTTTCATTATGATACCTCTGTCAGACAAAATGTCATCTCTGTATGGAAGATAAGGTGGAAGTTCTTGAGGTAAATTAGATTGCTTTGTTGGCCATCCTTGATTGATAAAGTGGTTGAGCCTCTGTAAAACTGGATCTGTGGCTGTGTGATATCTCAACTCATCAAGACATGTGGAAGTAAACTTTCTCACTTCCATGACTTCAAAATCATCAGTCAGATGAGAACCTTGATTGTCATTCTGTTCAGTGGTATTTCTGGGTGATCTGAATAATGTATCAGCAAGATAACGAAGTTTGCCTTTCATGTAGACAATATTGAAATTGTACTTTTGCAATCTCAGCATCATCCATTGCAGTCAGGCTGGAGCTGAATGCATTGGCTTACTCAGGATAGTGACTAATGGTTGGTGATCTGTTTCAATCTGGATAAGTCTGCCATAAACATAATCATGGAACTTCGAATATGCAAACACAATTGCCAAAAGCTCTTTCTCAGTCTGGGTGTACTGCTGTTCAGTTTGGGTAAGAGTTCTCAATGCACTGGCAAGAGGATGATTCTCTTGTAGAATAACTGCACCAAGTCCAAATTACAAAGCATCACAAGAAAGTGTTACTGGTTTGTGAACATCATAGTATCTGAGAGTAGGTGGGCTAGCAATTCTCTGTTTCAGGACATCAAATGTTCTTTGGTTTTGCTCTGACCAAAACCAGGATACATCTTTACATGTCAGCTCTCTGAGTGGTGCTGATAGTTGGCTCAAGTCTGGAATGAGCTTGCCTAGGTAGTTGACTATGCCAAGAAAACATTGCAGGGCTTGAACATTGTCTGGAGATGGCATCTTGAGAATGGCTGTTTGTCTTGAAAGATCTGGTCGTAGGCCTGTACTCGTGAATAAGTGACCAACATAAGGAAATTCTTGTAGCCTGAATTTGCATTTCTGTGCATTGTGATTAAGATTCACTTGACATGTCCTTTCTAGAACTTTTCTTTGGTTTCTGTCATGTTCATCTTCATCACAACCTCCGACCAGTATGTCATCTATTGTAATAGCACAAGGATACCCAGAAAAAATGTTGCTCCATTGCACACTGAAAGACTTCACTTGCAGAATTTATTCCAAATAGCATGCTCAAAAATCTGTACCTGCTAAATGGAGTACTGAATGTAGTGAGCAATGATGATTTTTTGTCAAGCTTAATTTGCCAAAATGAACTCTTTGCAGAACAAATAGTGGCATTTGGCATCAAAGCTGTGATTCTTCGACTATGCACATTGAATGATGAGGTCTTTTTAGAGCTTTCTTCAACTCTCATGGGTCAATATATATTCTGATGTCATCTGAGCTTTTCTTATGAGCTACCATCGTAGAAGATACCCATTCCATTGCAGTTACCACTGGACAAAGTGCACCTTGTTGTGCCATTTTGTCTAACTCGGCTTTGATTCTGTCCTGCATGGCTATTGAAAGTTTTCATGCTGGCCTGATGACTGGACTGACCTCTGGGTCTAACTTCATGGAGTACACAAATGGAAGTTTGCCTAGTTTGTCTTGGAAAAGATCAGGATAGGTAAGAAAAATGTGCTGGGAAAAATTAGATTAATGGTCTTTTAAGCTAAAATGAACTTCTGTGTTAAGTCCCATTTTCAAAGATAAAATGAACTTCCTTGTTAAATGAAATTAGACCCATTTTTAAAGAGTCTTTGAGCCCTAATAATGACTGAACATGCCTCTTGACCACATAAAATAAGTTGTAGCATCTAGCTGCAGAGTAACATGAAAGCACTACTGAGCCTTCAGTTTGAATTTCTTCACCTCCATAAGCAACACGTTTCGCACACCTTGCCAAATCAAGCCTTTTACCTTTACATACTCTAGCAAATGTTTTTGCTAACATAACATTGCACTTAGAACCTGTATCAGCTTTGAGCTCTATGGGTTTGCCATTTATCCAAACAGTACAAAATACTTCATTCTTTTTCCTTAAATCAACTGCATTAACTGTTTTATAACACATTGACATACCATCAACATAAAGAGTAGTGTTGCCACAGTTAAACTGATCAACTCTTTTCTTAAAATACTCCCTTTTAATAAAAGAGTGAGGGCTTTTTGATTTACAAACTCTTTTGAAGTGATTCCATTTATTGCATTTGTGGCACTGTTGACCAAAAGCTAAACACATTTCCCTTTTAGATTCATGACTACATACATAAATGCATACAAATATTTCAAGCAAGGGCATTAAAAGCCCTTCTAGCTTGCCGATATACCAAAGCACTCATTCCCATAATAAATGTCCAGACTGTTCTTAAAAATATCTAAACTAATACTTGCTTTAATGTAATTTGGTAGTCTGTTCTATGATCAGCTACTCTGACAGAGAACCAATTAGTACACTTTTCATTCCTACAGAATCTTCTACATAGATTTTCTGATGATTCTCTAGTACTTTTTGATAACCCCAAACATTCCCAGAGGTAGTTTTCTCTAAATGCCCTTGAATAAGATATCCTCTTAGATATGTGTAAGAGACACTGTACAAGTTCAGATATTTTAGTCTTTCATAATAACTTATGTTCCCACAACATAAAAGTAGACTTAAGGGTCTATATGAATCTGGGTTTGTTGTACTCCCCTTTCCCTTGAAGACAGGTTTAATAAGTGCATGTCTCCAATCTTGAGGAATCTCCCTATATTTATATGACCTAGTGAATAATAGATATAATGGTACCGTAAATTCTTGAGGTCATTGTTATTAATTCCGTCTCCTCCCTGTGCTTTGTTTGGATCCAGTTTGTGCAGTTCTTTTTCAATATGATCTGATTTGATTCCAGTATCTGGGGTTACCTGGCTGTCAGTAGGACAACTTATTACACCTTTCTTTTGTGGAGTCAAACTGTTTTTGCATAAGATTTTGTAAATATATCTATAATTGTTGTGTCTGAAAATAAATGTTAGAATATGCACACAGTTTATCAATTTGTGTATCCTTACTCCTTCCACATCTTCTGTAGCCATAATAAGATTTCCTATTATCCTCAATATCTTTATATAGATTTTCTTCAAATTTTTCTTGATCATCTCACACTATGCTTAATCTGTTTGTCCAGCTTGTTTATTTCAGTTTTCAAAGTTGTAGTTCAGCCTCTCTTCCATTTCTTATCTTTTTGTCTCTCATCTTAATCAGATACAGTATCTTGTTCTTATGGAAATATATCCCCCTAATGTTGTATGCCTAGATCCTGATGTAAAACATTTTTTTGATTTTTTGCACTCAAACAATTTCTCTTTCAAAAGTTTTCGCATTCCATCTGCAGTTTTTCCACCGAACACCACATTCCAGTTAGTTTTACATAGTGACTGTTTTGCTTTCATATAATCTGCAATTAACCTTCTGTGTATTGGTTTAGATTTCAGTTTGGCAGAATTATCTAGCAAAAAATTAACCTTTATAACCCCATGATCACTGTACATCAATGGTGGTAAAACTTGACTTGAAGTAACAGTAATTTGTTTAGGAATAGAAACATTATGTTCCGTCCCCTGGTAGGTTTTTTTTTACAATCTGAAGTAATTGTTGTTCCTGAATATAAGTTGTGAATAATTTCCTTACTAACGTTGTTGAATCAGTATTATTCCAGTCTGTCTCTGGTAAATTTAAGTCCCCAGCTAATATTATTCTTCCCTCCTGTGTTTCGTGCAAGAAATATATGAATTCCTCTAGGTCATCTGCATTTGACTCTGGTAGTCTATACACTCCAACAATTGTTATATGTTCCAGGGTTGTCTTTATTGTCACAGTTACACAGTCTATGGTATTGGTGTTATCACTGAACATGTAATAATCACAGGTCTCATAATTATCTATCATAACACCTCCACCTTATTTTTTGTTAGAATGTCTGTTACAGTAAAAACATTTATACCCTGACAGAACTGGTTTCTAGTCATTGTTCTCTAACCATGTTTCACAAACAATGACACCAGTCTTGTGGGAACGTAGTAAAATTTCCAATAAAAAAATGTATTATTAATGCTCCTAGCATTAAGAACCATCAGAAATGCATCAAATGTTGCTATCTGTGAACTGTTAAATTTTCGACCTGGCAAAAATCCTGCCTAGTGTTTGAAAAATATTGCAAAATGTCTGCTGCAAAAATTGTCTTCCCTGATTTTGACAAATGCACACGATCCTGTCTGAACACGTGTGCCCAAAACTAGGCTTGGATGCTGTATCATTTCTATAGGTGATTTGTGAAAACAACACCAGTACAAGCTATACTATCTAAGAGGGCTGTCAGTTTCCTACTAACAGTCAGTGAATCCTTGTGGATGACATAATTTGTACCAACATGAATGAAAATATATCCATACTTCCTTACATTAAGGTGTTCCAAGGCTTGTCTCACATCTTCTATTTTTGCTGCTGGCAAGTATAACACTATTCAATGTGCATTATCTTCTCTGCAAATATAAGTATCAGATCTTCTAATAATTGAATCTCCAATTACAAGACTATCTTTGCTGGCCAGCTCGGAAGAATCTTCAGCTACTAATACAGTATTATCTGCTCTATCAGTTTTTACGAAGGATAGATCTTCATCACCATTAGTCTTATTAATCCCACTGTTTTCATTGTGTATTAAACTCTAATCCATCTGGTATTGTAAATCCACAGCTTGAGCCATGTAGTCACCATCTGTGTTTCTTTTCTTTTTTCTTACAGTAATGTTCTTCAATCCTTCCACATTCAGTTTTGATTTCTTCCTTTTCACCTGCCTCTTGCCTCTTTTCTCTGCCTTCTCTGTTGGAAAAATGATGTGTTTTTCTGTAGACTGAAGGTTTTCTAATAGAAAAACATCATCATTCCCTGTAACCTGTGCTACATAACAAAGAGATGTCCTTTTTATCAAGTATTCACTTTCCTTTACAGACATTAATCAGTTTCTTTTTCTTCCTTTCTTTCTTTTTTTGTTTCCTTATAAACAAACTGGATCCTCAGATTGCTGAATATTTGCATCCAGAATTCCAAAGTTGTCAGGGGCATCATCTTGTTTTACAAGGGGTTGAATGATTTTTGTAGACAACAGATGCATCATTTCCTAAATGTGTTCTATTTGTTCTATCACCTCACAGCAAGAGGTTCTCCGGTACGATCCTCGGCTGAGGTTCCTTCTGTGTGGAGTCTGCATGTCCTCCCTGTGGTCGTGTGGGTTTCCTTCAGGTGCTCCAGTTTCCTCCCACATCCCAAAGACATGCTGTAGGTGGATTGGACACTCTAAATTGGCCCTAGGCGTGAGTGCGTGCATGTGTGTGCCTTCTGTGGAAGTGGATGTGGCAACTTGACATCATAAAACTCCACTGCCTGTCATGAACGGACAGGTGATACACTATGGTGACCCCTAACCGGGAAAAGCCGAAAGAAGTTCTGTTTGTTCTATGCCTAAGATTATTTATTTCATCAGTCCAGTCAGTAATATATGAAACAACAGTTCTCCAAGCCATGCCAACTGCACAAGTGCAATCATCATCATTAAGTCTAGATTTACTTCTAACAATGGTAAGCAAATCATCCAACTTTTGACACGAGGAACACTGATCACCAGTGTTATCAGCTGTTACATTTAAATATGCATAGCATTTATTACACTGTACAAGATATTTGTACATTAGCAAATCATTAATTGCATACTCTTTTAAGGAATCCATATTCAGCTTCAAATGAATAAAATATTGTAAAAGAAAAAAATAATCAAAAAAAGTAACCACAGACTTCAAAGAGAACTTAAAGCAACTTCTATGACAAAAGAATCACACCACAATATATAACTAAATAATAAATTAACTACAGTAAAGTTGTTCTGATCATACAAGTTCTGCATGCCAGACAAAAGTTGTAATTCCTTTACTTTGCTCGCAGTAGCTTCTGCTCACTATCGCTCGCAGCCACACTTCTTTCTAACAGTAAAGATCAATAAATCACAAACCAAAGTAGGATTGTTTAGATATGCTCAGGATTTTCCTCTCTGCAGTCTGTGTGAATTTAAAGCTGTCTAAGCCCTTTTGGGTGACTAGAGCTTGTCTGTTTAAAACCTCTCCCTTTCTAACAACCAACAGTGAAATTAAAGGTAAAATAACAAAATATGAATCAAAGTAAGTCTTGTTAACAAGCTATCTCTTCCTACTTACAAAGAGTTAAAAACAGTGATAAATACAATATAAATTCAAATAAAACTTCTCTTACCAGTCAGTTCCACAGTAAATCACAAACCAAGGTAGGATTGTTTAAATATGCTCAGGCCACAATCACGACAGTTGGCAATGAAATTTGGTTGGGGCCCATGCTTTGAGTGTGCTGACTCACTCTTATGCTTCACTGAGGCTATGCAAACTCTGGAATGTGCTAGAATGTTCTGGGGTTTAACAGTAGTTGCTGCAGGGGCTTCCATGTGATTGGGTCTATTTATTTTAACCACATGCTGCATGCTATCAACATAAGCTTTATCACTGTGCCTTCTAGAGCTGCTCTCATTTGTAAGCAGATGTGTGTGCTTTTCTGTAAGCTCTTATATCTGACAAACCTCAATGGCCTTATTCAAAGTTAAATCACTGTCACAAAGCAAAATCTTTCTCACAGCATCATTTTTTATACCACACACAAGTCTGTCTTTTGTCAACTCATCCCTTATGTCACCAAATCTGCACATTTTAGCTTTATTTCTCAGGTCAGTTATGTAAATTGCAAAAGTTTCACCAGGCTTTTAACCCTTGTTATAAAATAAGTGCCTTTCCACTACAACATTTGTCTGGGGGTTACACATTTCTCTAAATTTATGTTTTAAGCACTCATTGTCCTCCCTTGACTCAGCTTGTACAACAATATGAAGGTTTTCTCCCTCTCCAGCATAAATAGCAGGTGCATACACACATGTAAATTCCCTTTCTATAGCTTCTGACCCAGCTAAATTAAGTAGAATAAATACCTTTGTATGATCATCTTTATCAGAAAATGCAGTCTGTATGAAAATGTCATACTCTTGCTCAAACACTCTCCAATTTTCAGAGATATTACTGTCAAACACAAGTGAAATGGGCTTTCGAAATCCATCTACCATGCCTACAAAGTATACACAAACACACTGAAAATATGGGCCTTGTAATTATGTGTAAACAAACTGTTCTGTGAGTTTGTAACAACATTCAAATGCACAATAAACTCTTCATAATACTTTACTTTGTGAAATATGCTCTGTAATGGCTGTATGTTGTGAAATAGCTTTACTGTAATACTGCACAGGCATGTGAACACATTATACACTTCTGATAACTCGGATATCTTTGCTTGATAAGAAAATACATATGCTTTGTGAAAAGTGCAGTTGTTTCCCTGTATGTTATTCGTTTTATGCTATCAGACTTTATTAAACATTTTATGTAGTAATTCAAATATTTTTATCAATATTGAATGTATTTATACAAAAATCATTTAGAACATTCTGTATGCCTCATTTCATATCATATGAAAAGAAATAATGCTGAGCATGTTCTATTATCTGAAATTCATTTCTGACCTGTTTTACAAAGTATGTACAGTTTTGGGATGGTCCACTGCTGTATATTCCACCAACACCTGGATAAGTGCCTTAAAATCATTTTCACTGAGCCATTTTAAACCTCATGCCCCTTTAGTATGTAGCTTCTAACTTCAGGCCCTTTAGATATGTCAGTTCTGACTTCATGTCTTTTTAGACATGCCGTTTCTGATATCATGTCGCTTGTTTGTCTCTATTACAAATAACAAGAAGGCTTGAGGTTTTGTTCAGATGTTTTAATATATACAAACACATCAGGATGGGTAGCAACATCTCTAAATATGAACAAACTAGCTAACATACAGAACTTACATTCATACATGTTCACATCTCAACAGCTAACTACAAAATGGCAGTCAGGCTCTCACGTGCTCAGTGTTTATACTCTAGTGCAAGCCTTTGGATAGCTTCTTAAAGGTATATACACATGCATATTGATCTACACAGATGTTGACCAAACTCCCTGTTGACCAAGCCAATGGAATCCATATATATATATATATATATATATATATATATATATATATATATATATATATATATATATATATATATATATATATAGAGAGAGAGAGAGTGAGACATAAAAAGTAGCTAAACAGATATATGGCTGTGGAGGCATATGACATCCAATAAGCTATTTTTCTTTCTTCTGTAGTATCTATCAAAACATGCAGGGGTGGCTTATGGTACCAGACTGTTGGGCTGCAGCCCCCGAATGTTCTCATAAAAAAAAAAAAGTGTTTAATTAGTATTTTTTACACACTAGTAGCAGTTCCAACTGCCATTTTGTGTGGAAAGCCAACAATGCTATGTGGAACTCAGAGCAGTGCCCATGCATGCTCAAGTTCCGATTAAAAAAAAAAAATCTTTCTGTTGCCGGACTGTTTTTAAAACAGTCCAGATTGGGATGACTGCAGATGTCAACAAAGATGCCCAGAAGACATTGCAGTTTTAAAGGAATCTTAAGACAGCAAAATGTTGCATAAATAATGAGGCAAAAGAGAAGGCTGAAATAAAAATAATCAATTAAGTGTAATTCTAACAGGAGATGTAAAAGTACAGTAGAAGTTACTAAAAGTTTACCTACACTTTGATGCCAACCATTACATCATCATTTTTTTTTGCTGAATAATGCATGTAGCACTTCAATTAACCACAAATTCTGCAATGAGTCACATTGCGAGAGGAAGCAGAGTACTTTCAGTGGATTTTTCCTTTTTTTCTGCACTGTATTTCATGCACTGTACCATGGAATTTGCATATATAATTTAAAGGAAGGGGTGCAGGGAGGCTGCCCCATCTAAAAACAATTTATTTTGAGTTTTTAATAGTTTTCAAGCTATAATTTTCAAAACTAACTTTTTGGAAAAGTGTGACTTGATTACTGTTCACGTGATACACAATATGTAAATTATTACTAGGCTCAATCAGAATATGGACAGAAAAGGAATACTAACACAGAAGAAGAAGCTATAAATCCAATAAAATGTACAAAGACTAGTAATTTTCCTTTCAGCCCTTGCTCACAGACAAGATCCTTATTAGTGTTTATATTTGTGATGTGCTTTAGAACTATGCCCAGGCTACACAGTTGATTCCGCTGCACATTTTAAGAAATCATATATCTCTAGAATGTATGTAATAGGTGGTATAAAATGTGGTCTGGTATATCACTCATTAACTTGACAGCTCTTGCTCATGCATCATGCATTGGATATGCATACTAGTCAAAAGCCATGCAGGAATACTGTATCACAACTACCTGTATCAATGCTCGGGTGACCAAATTCTCAATTACCCACAGGACAGTTTGTAAATAGTATAGCGGTAGTGTTGTTGCTTCACAGCAAGAGGTTCTGCTGTTCAGTTCTCGGCTGGAGTGAGGGGAGTGGCTTCTGTATGGAGTCTGCATGTTCTCCCAGCAGTTGGGTGGTGTTCGAAAGGCATGCGTAAATGGGTGTGCCTTCGTTGAAGGTTGAACATCAAGCTGGCACCTCGGCGTTCGTGAAAATCTACTGCCAGTCATTAGTGGACCGGAGTTCCGCTGTGGCGACTCCTAACCGGGAAAAGCCGAAAGACAACAACAACATTCTGAGATGCAGCACTGCCACATGTATTGCTGTGACCCATGCCATGTAATAACCTCTGTACACTTATATGACTATCATGACATCCCTTGGGTCACTCTGTGTCCCTATACAATGTGACATTCCAAGGATGGCTGAAGTACTGCAGCTTATGTCATTCAGGCTGACAGTTGTACTAAAGTGTGATTTTTCACAGCACATCTTTTCTATACATCCTTGGGCTGTATGTGCACATGACATAAAGTGACCATCCAATGACCCTGCATGAAATTCATGATTTAGTTTCTGCTGAAAGTCAACACTAAACTATTATGCAATTAGTATCAACAGTAGGCCACTGGGATTTATCAACAAATACAGATTGGCATTCACCCATTCTACTGACCATGACTCTGAATACTTAGTTGGAGGAGTTGGGTACCACTGGGACCAGTGGATGTCTCAGTATTATGATGATCAGCCTGGCATAGTAAGCTTTGCAGAGCAGTAGCCCTTCTCCATATGCCAATAACTTTGAAAGGACTCTTTTTTAGGATACAGATGGATGCTGCCACATATCAGGGTGCTTCTTCTTTGTAGTGCTACATCTGCCTTTTGCATGGCATCATAGCCCAATGCATACATCCTGGGTTTCACCAAATACACAAGGCACAATGACCCACTTGCATGCAAAGATTTTGCTAATAAGCTGCTTGTGCAGAACTTTCATAAATACCCACTTGTCCCCCAGGATAAGAGAGTTGAAAAAATGCTACTCATTTTGTAACCCCTAGCTAACTGTTCAGGAACCAGACCTGTTAATCAAAGTCACTTTCCTATGCTCCAGTCAGAGCATTAAGTCTCCATTCATTTGTGCCACAGAACTGACATTTCACATCATAATGGTTGAATAGTGTTGTAGTATTTTAGCGAGAGCAGTAAATAAAACATAGGACTCAGCAGCTATAACTTGTCTCAGGGATGACAGATTAGCCATGCAATAAACAAACTTTTTTTCTTAGTACCACCACCACCACTACCACTGCCACCATCTTTTTTGGAACTCTTCAACCATTCTCAAAAATGCTGCTTGCTTGCCATATGAACCTGCATTTTTTTTATGTCATTTTATTTTCATTGTATTTTTATTTTGCTTTTTTTATCAGATATGTCTGACAGGGTTTCGTCAAAAACCCTTTTTCAGTGGTGGGCAGGGGGAAAAAGCAGCAACATATTACAAACATTTTTAAACTGATGTTCAGAGCATCTGTTCATATACATGAGCAGTTATTAAGTAATATACTTTAACAATTATAAATTCCTTTGCTAATTAGATTGCATTCATATGAAATAAAGACAGTATAAAATATACTTATGCATTTGTAGATGTTGAACACTGAGCATTTGAAGAAGTATTTAAGTGGAATTGTCAAATAAATATTAGATCATGTGATTAATGCTTAGAAATTCACAGAAATTGAGGTGAAGGAAGGAACTAGGTAGGGCAGAAAAATGTTAATATTGTTAAGAGATGAAGTGCAAAGCAGGCTGGTAGATAAATATGGCTATCATAAGGTTTATATTAGAAGTATAGAGGTGGGGGTTGAGCAATGTCACAAAATGATGTATATGGCTGGGAGATGCTAGAAAAGTATTCCGGTATTGGTAAAGACTTGTCACGAGGCACAGGATTCTAAATGAAGAGAAATAGTTTGACGATATGGCAAGCTGATGACAACAGTGACATTTATTCGGGAAATTTATAGGAACAGATCTATTGATTTGATAGGTGAAGGTATAGTTGTATTTTAAATGATTTTGTATTCTAAATGGGTTTCAGTGGTAGTGGGATGTGGGTCCATAGTTAAGTTGCACTATTTGAATATAGACAGTCACCTACAGTATTAGATGATTTGATTATGTTGATTAGTGATTATTCCCTAGAGTGCAAAATTCTATTGGGAGTTGTATTGTGTTAAGTTGCTAAGGGCTGGGCAATTATCTGGTTTACAGAGAAGTCTGTGTATGGTAACTAACTGCAAAAAAGTTAGGTGATGTGGTAGTTCTAACCAGTTTAATTCTCTGAGGGCTAGTCGGTGGTGTGTTTTATTGTTATAGTTTACTGCATATTTGGATGTTTTATTATAACATAGCTCAGGTCTGGACCATTGTGAGACTTGAAGGTTAGTGTATATTGGGACAGCATAAAGGAGAGATGGCATTAAAAAAGTAGAGGCTGTACATTTTCTGGCTATGTAAGTGAGGCAAGTTTTTACTCTGTATAACGTATCTAGTTTTGATGAGTTTGTCTAACCATGTATTATACATGGTGGTTGAATATCAACTGGTCGTCTATGATGGCACCCAGTAATTTTGTGTGGCTTGCTTGTTCTATCATGGTGTTAATGGCAGAGACAATACTGAGTACTGTTGTTTTGGTATATATGTGTTTTGGGGTAAACAGCTACAATTTAGTTTTTCATGGCTTACTGGTAGTGGTGAATTATTTAGCCATGTCTCCGTCAATAAGAATGATTGATGTGTAGATCTTGGAGTTTAGAAAAATTATTTAGCAGAACAGATTAGGAGCAAGTCATCAGCACATTTAACTAGGATAACATTTTTGCAGCAGTGTAGAGGTCATTGATGAACATGTTGGAAAGTATGAGGCCTACTATAGACCTCTGTCAGACACCAATAGTTACAGGAAGGGAGGTGGACAAATCATTTTCCTTTTCACTGTTTGTGCTCTGTTTGAGAGGTAGCTATGGAACTATTGCAGTGAACAGCTGGTGAGCCCTATGGCTGAGAGATTATGTAAGAGTTTCTGGTGGGTGACAGTATTAAAGGACCACTGGCCTTTCTATGGGTGTTGACAGTAATAACAAAATTCAGCAAAGCAGCATTTTATCTTTGTTTACTGAGAAAGCTCAATTTGGACTGAATGCTTTTTCAGTGGAGGATCACGGATAAAAAGCTCCACAGTGAATACACAATACAGAAAGTAGACATTTTTACATAGAAAAACATTGCATGACATTTTCTCACAGTAAAACATTATGGTTACAAATTAAGATAGAACTTTGAGAAATGTCAAGTGATTATACAAAGTTGGGTTTTGTTAGCTACAATGTTGTTGTCTTTCGGCTTTTCCTGGTTAGGGGTAGCCACAGCAGAACTCTGGTCCGCTAATGATTGGCAGTAATTTTCACGAACACAAGGTACCAGCTCGACGTTCAACCTTCAACTAAGGCACGCCCATTTACACATGTCTTTCGAAAGCCCACCCAACCACGGGGAGGACATGCAGACTCCACACAGAAGGCACTATCCGCACTCCACCTGAGAAATGAACGGAAGAACCTCTTGCTGTGAGGCAACAATGCTACCGCTGCACCACCGCAGAAGTTTGTTAGCTACAATGACAGTCTAATAATGCATTAAAGGATACAGCAGTTGTGCTATGGTGAGAATGGAAAGAAGCTGAGTTGGATGAAGACAGAAGGTGGTTATCTGTTAGCAAGTTTAAAGTTGTATATGAATACATTTATGAACAATAAATCACTCACAATCTTGTATACTGATTCACTGCTTGCCATTCATCTGTCTTCTCTTCAGTGTCCTTCCATCATCAAAAATAGCTTCAAATCATGATGACTACATATTTTATAACAGCTGTAATATTTGAGTAAAATACTAATGTAAAGAAGTACTTAATTTCACAGTTGCTTAGGTAATGCTTACATTTGTTGGATATTGTAGCACAGTCTGTATTCTTGAATAAGTATACAGCAATTGGTAGTTAACCATGTCAAACATAAAAAGAGAAACAATGCCCAATTTAATCATGTCAAACATAAAATGGTAACAATTCCCAATTTAACCATGTCAAAAATAAAAAGAGTAATAATGCCCAATTTAACCATGTCAAAAATAAAAAGGGTAACAATGCCCAATTTAACCATGTCAAAAATAACAAGGGTAACAATGCCCAATTTAACCATGTCAAAAATAAAAAAGGGTAACAATGCCCAATTTTGTGGCATAGAGGTTTTAAGCCCTGACTATGAACCAAATATTCCCAGTTCAAAAAGCAGATCAGGTGTTGAGACAGCCAAGTAAGAGAGGGTGGGACAAAGCAGCTGATACCAGCTCCCCTATCCTGTGGGGAGGGAGTAAGTCACTCATCACCATGCAGGTAGAGGTTTGTCATGCACTGAATAGTTAAAGGACTGGTGACATAGATTTTTGCTTTACCAAGACTGGGATGGTAGCCATTTTGTGGGTGAATCAGGCTCTGTAGTGACACATTAAAAACAGGGGACTTGGTTAGGTTCTTAAAGCAAAGTACTGTGGTGAATCTCTGGGTAACAGCCTGCTTGGAGTGAAAGGGCTGGAATAGATATCCCCTCGTGAAGAATGAATGAGCCAATACATCTCCAAAGAGAACTATTGGCAGGTATTTGGGTCTCCAAAATGTGTAGCAGTCACAACTGTCTTTATATGCAAGCAAAATTAACCAACTCTACATTTTGAATCGTGTTTTTGAAGGAAAACAAGCACTTGTTCACCCACACATTATGCAGCTAATACAGTCTCTTAGACTCCACAAATTTGGAGTTAAAGAATGTTTTCTTTTTTAATAAAAACAACAAGTATTTTTTTTCTTCAAGGTTGTTCAAACTAAATGATAGGCTATATCAATAAAATACAGTGTAGGAGTGCAGTCAGTTACAACTTGCAGACCTATTATTTTATGATGTATTTTATTTTGGTGACTAAAAATATTTCAGTGATTTTTACTATGTTCATTTTCAGTGGCTGTCACATTTGGAAGATAATTCTGGTAATTTCTAAAGTACTTAAGACATGACATCTATTGCATTTTATCTCAATAATTTGAAGGAATTGCAGAGGTATAAACAATGCTCTTTAAATAGATTAGTAAGTGTGAATGAAGAGACAACAGGCATTGGCATATTGTTATGCACCTTTGTGCTTCTTCAGTTTTAAGGCACAAATGAAATTTATGTGTTTAAATACAAAGTCTCAAACCATGCATGTTTCGAAACTGCTGCTAATCCTTTGCTTATATAATGGGATGAAGGAGTGGCTAAATATCAGAATTTATATCTATAGTTGCATAGTAAGTCAGTACTCTGTTTTATTCTCATTGTATCCATCATTAAATTACAGCAGTATTGACAGAATAAAAAAAGCAGAGAAGAAACCACTGCTCCCCACAACTAATGATACAGTAAGTTGGTTGTTTTATTCATCTACCACACTTTATATACAGTTTTGACTTGGTACTGAAAGCCCTTGTCAGCAAATAGTAATAGGTTTACAGGATAGCAGTCCAGAGAAACATTCATTTGGAAATGAACTGCCTCATTGTAAATTCGGAGTAGATGGAATTCTTTCCACTACATGATCTACATGATGATTAGATGCCTGAATAAAAGGAACTTGCCTATTAGTAGCTTTACATAGTTTTTTAAATTTGCTTTTTTTGTATATTTATTCAGCAGGTAGGAGGGCTTGTTCACATACCATTTATAGTTATGGCTGAAGCTGGCTGAAGCCAAGGACACATCAAACATCAAATGTAACAAGGTACACATCCTCATCTGAGATGCTTTTGATTTGGAATTTGCATGTTTCACTTGTGTCAATGTGGTGTTTTCCTAAGTGCTCTGTTTTCCTTTCTTGTTACAAAAACATAATAGAGACAAACTTGTGAACCTTTAAATTGCTGTGTTTTACTGAGAATATGGTGTGTGTGTGTGTGTGTGTGTGTGTGTGTGTGTGTGTGTGTGTGTGTGTGTGTGTGTGTGTGTGTGTGCACTCACATCTTACAATGGTTGGCACCCTGTCCAGCATTACTTTTAATGCCTTTTGTCCAGGGAATGCTCCCCTTCAACCCTGAACTAGATTAAGATGGTAATCAGAAAAATGAATGGATAAGTGAATCATGTTACACACACATTTAGAGTGACAATAAATGTACATTACAAATACATATTCAGAAAGCCATGGGTAACAGGGAAAGGCACTGATGGAAAGAGTAAAATATATTTATAAGGACAATAATACAAGTACATGTTACTGTTGGAAGATATTAATTCACCACAGAGTTTGAATATTTTGTCACACAGGAAATATTCCAATGCACCATGTAATAATAAAAAAAATGCATGACCTTTAGTAGATATGAAAAAGTACCAACGCTAATGGCATGTTATTGAGAAAAATTATGTCACTTCTATGAAACAAGCTTTTGCTGGATCTAACACCATGAATGTCTTTTCACTGATGGCTCATTCTGCAAACTTGCGATGCCAACAAAGCAAATAAGGGTTTGCTCCTACAACTGAATATATATTGTTTCTGAAATCACACAGTGTAGAAAAAGTGAGAGTTCCTTAACCTCATTGTCTGATGATCTTGTACTAACTGACATGCAATAAATCCCTGATCTTGTACTGACACACACACACACACACACACACACACACACACACACACACACACACACACATGCAAATGAACACACTGTCAATGAAACATCCATCATTTAAATACACCAGCATTCCTCAGCTAGTTCCACTCACACATATGCAAATATTCGCTAGTCAGAACAAGTGCATGCATTGACACCTGCCAGTCTTGAACTCAGAATTACAGACTTTTGCTGAATGCATATAAATGAAACAGTATGAGAGCTTTCACTTGGAAAAGTCTCATTTTGATGCAATTAATACAACCTTATGGAGACTATTGCTCATAACCCACTGAAGAAGGCATAAACTAAAGCACTGCTGGTGATTCCCTGCTGAGTGAGGAAAGTAAACCTATATTTTTTCTGTGACTAATAGAGCTGCTTTCTGTTTTACTTGCTCCATTTGGTTTTCTATTTTAAGAAATCTGCTAGGTTAGTGTTTTTGTTCTATGTGAGAGATAGATGCTTAAATTATCTAGGCTGTACATTCCACAAGTTTTTTTCATTGGTTAAATTGTCTCTTAAGTGATACTTAAATACATATCAAATTTCTGAGCCTTTGTGTTTTACTGGAAAGATTTTAAGCATGCATTAACTAAAGCACTGCTGGTGATTCCCTGCTAGTTTTTCCCACCCACCCTCCTCTTTGTTGATCTGCTTTTTAAACCTGGTAATTTTAAGCTACCCACCACTATTTAAATTGAGCTTAATAAGTCCCCCTTTTTACACTGCTGTTGATATCTTGAATTATTTATTTGCCTTTCCTTGTGCTTATATTGAAAAAAGTGCATTTTGCCTCTCATTGTCTGTTCTTCTGAAGTAATTGATCTGAATTCATTATCTAGCTAATTGTTGGATAGTATATTTTTACACTCTAGCAAACACAAGAGGTCAGTGGATTTTCCATCTAGTGCAGTGTGAGGTAGCCTGGTCTGTTTAGGTTGGGGAAACACCTGAGATTTCTGCATGCAGTTTTATTGACTGGAGGGCTTGTTAATCAGCTTATCTTGTTTTTAGTGCCTTTATAAATTCTGCACAATTGAGTGGCTCTTGGCTCATTTATACAAAGTGAAGTACCTTTATTGAATAATCACACTTTTATAAACTGTTCAATGTACACTGCTGTACCTATATCTTTACATTTGTTTGTGGCAGCATTTCCTATTTTTAAAGTTTGTTGGTGGTAGCATTTCACTCCGTAGATTCCTTTACTGTGTTTTTACATTAGGAGGACTGGAATTATTCATCTAGTGACAGTAGGTGTTTACCTGGTCTATCTGAGCTGGGGAACATGCAAAAGGGCTCTAAGTATCTTTTGTACTTCTCTTATATACTGTGACACTACTTCAGCAATTAAAAAAGTACTGTTTGCTGCTGCTTTAAGAAGTTAATTGCACTGTATTACATTGTATTTATTAGTTGTAGGGCTGTTGTAGGTAGTTTGTGTGGTCCTGTTACACTTGAGCTTCAAACCCCAGCTATTCTACATTAGAAGTCATTGTTCTGCACCCTTGTGGTAGAAGTGTGCTGATCTAACTTGTGTGAGTTGGGGATTGCTGGTAGAAGGGTTATTGTGTACTTTCCAAATTGGTAGTTAGCTTAAAACTTGTTTCTCTTTGCTCATATTTAAGCCTTGCATTTGTCGGGTGCTGCTCTTTGCTCAGTGGTGGTTAGCAGTGCCCTGTATAGATGCAAAAGCCTAGAAGCCCAGTTTCCCCTAAACAGATGTCAGTGAAACCCTTCCAAGGTTTTCTGCTGCTCTAGGAGAAACTCAGATGCGCATTGAGCAGGGTTGTTTTATTTGTCAACCTTAGCCTACACAAAATATAGGTCCCACTTGCAGTCTTGGTGCTACCAGCACAGTCCTGTCAAATTAACCAATTCCCTTCTCTAATAAAACATAGAGTAAGAGCCTAATATCATGGATGGGTAGTTTTCCATCATCTCTCTGGTAAGCCTGATAGACATGGGCATCCTGAGGCAATGTAGCAATTGTCTCATGTATACTGACAACCACTTAGTCCTGAAACAAACAAATACTTTATGTGAGAGATGTAGTCACACTATGAAATTGGAGACAAGACTCTCAGATAAGGACAAATCGAATGCCAAACAGGTTGTCAGCACACACACACACTTCCCACATTAAATAAGAACATATCATATAAACCCACATCTGTAGAGGTACTCACTAGTAGCTTACCAAAATATCAGAGGCCAACCAAATGGAAACCATTTACACATATAACAATGCAAAAAACAACCACAGCACACAAAAGCACACACACTGATGTCTCAACAAATAAGCCCATAAGGTGTAACACCACAAAACCTCATGTACTGGTCATAGGTGACTCCATTGTGAGACACATGGATATTCCCCTCACCAGGCTGCATAAGGAGCAGGTTAAGGTTAGCTGATGTCAAATGCAAGGATCTGTCAAGTCACTCAAGCACTCAAGTCACTCAATCAAGTACTTGTATGACTCCATCATAGTCCATATGGGGGTGAATGAATTGAGATGTACCTCACTGAACTATATGAAGAGAGACATGATTGAGATTTCAGATTATGTGTCATGGGCAAGTACAAGCTTAGGCTTAAGCAGCAATCTACCTTCTCCAAGGATGATGCCATAATACAAACAAAAAATAATTGATTTTAACTATTGCCTTAGCTTTTGGTGTCATTCCAAGGAGATCCAGTATCTGTCAGCCTGGGAAGACATGGTCGACAGGCCGCACTGCTTTGCCAGAGATGGTCTGCACCTGTCTCTTTTAGTATTTGGATACTAGCAAGGGCATTATACACCCCTATTATGCCTTTTTTAGGCAGTGTCAAAATAACTAACCTCCCAACATAACAAAACCCTTTCTAGATAAACCCACGGTACTGCTTCTTATTGCTAGGAATCTAAACATGAAACTGCACTCCCTGGATGTGCTCCTCACTTTGGAAGATGCTGACATCTGTGCAGTCACTGAGATATGGTTCAAAGGCACGGAATGCACCCCAGCTGTGCAGGGCTGCAATGCCTTCCATACATTCACACCACAAACTGAGTGTGGAAGAACCAAAGGGGGAGGTGTAGCCACCTTCATTAAGAATAAGCACACCTTGAGACTGGTCAAACAGTATGACTCTCTTGAGCTACTCCATGTCCAATTAACTATAGGCAAAGCCTCCTATCACATCATAGCTAGCTATAGGTCCCCTACAATATAACAGAAAAAGCATAATGCATACCTGGACTTACTGGAGTTACTTGCCATACAGCCCAGCACCTTACTCTTGGGTGATTTTAATTATCTTACCATCGACTGGGAAACATACATAACCACAAACATGCTGGCTCAGAGGTCCTTTGACTTTGTCAATTCAAATGCTCTGGAACAGCTAGTCAGCACACCAAAAAGAGGCCCAAATATCCAGGACATAGTACTCACTAACATGAAGTAGCATTGCACCCCCTCCCCCATTTAATGTATTCCCTGGTAAGTTTGGACCATAAATCAGTCTCATTTGATGTAATTATTAGAACAGATACCCCATCAAGCTCAAAAATGCTTAAGAATTTTTCAAAGACCAACTGCCTTCTACTAAATGATGGTATAAGAAGTTTCAAAGCCCCCTTGAATGCAGATAATACGGACTCCTATGAAGAGAGGTGTACACCAATGTCCTGTATAACCACTTAAGCAGTTGTATAGAATTGGCTGTACCTGACCAGATTAAAACCAGGTCTTGCTGAAAAAACAAGCCATCCTGGTGGACCCATTAGTATAAACAGGCTATACAACATGAGAAAGAAACTAATGTCCAAGAACAAGAGGGAACTGGATCAACAGAAAAGGAAATCCCTCTCTACCTTAAACAAACAAATTAGAGATCTTGTCAAGTCCTCCAAAGCTAATTACAAAGCAAAAATAGCATTCCTAGCTAAGGATAGTCACAAGGCATGCTTTAATTATGTCCAAAATCTAAAAGGGCATACCCAGCTATGTGCTGCATTGGTTGTGGATGGCACCACACATACTCAACCAGAGGTCATAGCCAACCTGCTAGCTGACAGATTTGGAGCAAACTTTACCCCCCTGTCCCCTCCAGTCATCCCTCAAAGTATACCTGCCACCATTCCTCCACCTATTATCTTGAGAGCAGGTCACCATGGTGCTTTCCAAGGTTAAAAATACATCAATGGGCCCAGACAACATCCCTGGTTGCCTTTTAAACAGCTGAAAACATAACCTAGCAGAACCACTTGGATCCCTGTTTAACCACAACCTATGAACTAGCTATGTTCAGGCAGAATGAAAGACAGCAACAGTAATCCTTCTGCACAAGGGGAGACCATCAACCATCCCTGAGAATTATAGGCACATAAGCTTGATTAGCCTCATCTGCAAGGTCATGGAAATTATCATTATGGACCTTATTAACAAGAACATAGGTAATTTCCAAACTCTGGACCCAAACCAGTTTGGATTAATTAAAGGTAGATCATGCCTGTCAAAACATGGCTGACTTCTGCAAGAAAGTCACCTAGGTGCCGGATGAGGGAAAGACAGTGCATACCACCAATCTTGACCTAGCCAAGGCATCTGACACAATCCTCCACTCGGGTATTATAGAGAAGCTCTCCCAGATGAGAATTAACCCCCACATTACCAGATGAGTAGCTGACTGGCTTACCGACAGGATACATACTGTCAAAGTGGGTGACTTCACTTCTAGCAAAAGACCAGTCACCAGTGGCATACCGCAGGGTTCTGTGCTAGACCCCTTACTGGTCAAAATTTATTTCTCATAAGTCCAGGCAAGCTTGGATGGCCTGTGATTAACCAGGTTCACTGATGATTGCAAATTGGGAGCAATCACTGAGTTCCCCAGTGATGTTAAAATACTGCAGTCAGGGTTAATGCAGACAAATAATTGCTACTAAAGCCATGGATTAGAGCTAAATGCAAAAAAAAAAAAAGACTTATTATTTCCCTTGGGAAAGCTGACATCTCTGCTAATTACACTACAGACAGCATGCTCCTAAGTGTAAACTGAGGTGTATGTGATCTGGGTACTCAGCTTGCTAGCCACCTGAAGTTTGACCACCATGTATCCACAGTAGTAAGGAAATATTTCTATGTGGTACATCTTTTAAGTAAAGACATCACATCTAGATCTAAGGATGTTATAATTCCATTACACTCAGCCCTCATTAAACCAATAATTGAGTACAATGCTCCCTTTTGCATGTACCTGACCAGACACCTGCAAAAATTGGAGAGCCAGCAGAGGTTTCTCACCAAGAAATTACAGGGTACACAAATCATGGAAAGACTGAAAGCCTTGTCACTGTATTCTGTTTTCTACAGGTTGCTAAAGGCTGACCTGTTCCTGGATTACAGGACAGTCTCTGACCTGACCCCGATGAAAATGCTAGACATTCATAAATCAACCTGCATGAGGGTTACTCGCTCCAGGGATCTTAACCTAGCCTCTAGCATGAACAGATCATTCTGGAGAGATAGATACATCTCACAGAGACTACCACTTCTCTGGAATAAGCTTCCAATTAGGATAAAACATATTCCCTCCCTGACATTCTTGAAACGCAACCCAGATCAATGGATGGGAGTCCAGAAATTCACTCCTGAGGTGGCACCCATGTCCCTCCTGGACAGAGGAAGTGATTATTAACTACCATAGACCCTTACCTGTGAACATCCCTCATCTAATCATTGACAATTTGGGCAACTCAGGATAAATATGGCTAGGCTTGTAAGGACTCTAATGCCTTTATCCTAGTAACTGTCTATGAAAGTATGAAGCTATGAGTGGTGATCTGTGATGGCACAGCAATGATATGTGATGACATTGCTCTAGGTCAAGAAATGCCCAATGCTTCAGTTACTAAATGAAATATACACCATGTTTCAGCAGTTTGGGCCTATGCAGTTAAGACACAGCAGTAGTTTTCCAGTTCCTTGTTTCAGTAGCAAAAGCCCCCTGAAATGTAAGAGCACTGACTCACAAAAGTGGAAATTCCTTCCGCAGTACTTGCATCTCTAACTGAAGAATTGACATTGCATCTGGCTGGGGAAAGTAGCATATAAATACCCCTGTGCTGGGAGTGTAATACCCCTGTGCTGATAATGTAATACCCCTGTGCTGGGAATATAATACCTCTATGCTGATAATGTAATACGCCTGTGCTGGTAATGAAATGCTAACACAGTGTCATGGAGAACAGAAATGGTGGTGATGGTGTGTGTGTGTGTGTGTGTGTGTGTGTGTGTGTGTGTGTGTGTGTGTGTGTGTGTGTGAGACATTGACTACCATGACTGTTGCAGCTACTGGTGACCCCTGATTAACTGATAGTTTATTACATTAGGCCATACCTGCTGTGCCTAAGGGCAGACAACAACTGGGCTGGTTGTCTGACTGCAGCCAGAGAAACACAGCTGGTACGTTACTGTGACAGAGGATGTCTATGCCGGCTAAACAGTGGAGTATAAGATCTTAACAGAATGTCTGAGTGGAGTATGAAGAAACTTCAGGAGATTGACTTATTAAAATGTGATGAATTTTTATGTAGCCTGTATGTAATTCTATTTTCTACGACTATTGCTGCTGAATTTGCCTGAGTACTAATTTATGTTTTTTCTGCCCTTGCTCTAAACTTATAGGTGTAATTCTGAAGATGTACACAGAGTTGATTTAGCATGCTTTTTTCTTTCTTTTCCAAAATCCAGTATCTTCAGGTTTTCAATTGCCATCTATACATTTTAAAACTGGTGAAAATGCCATCTATACATTTTAAAACTGATGAAAATGTTGCTTTGCAGTTGTTAACTTCAGCTTCTGACCCCCCCCCCATCCCCAGTTTTAATCCCGGAAAGCTATTCAATACTATACTCAATGCTGGGAAATGATATTCTTTCTATACATATAACTATGATTCAGAACCTAGATGCATAAAGACTTTCAGAATGATACCACAAACATCTAAGCCAACTTGATGAAATAGCTAATTCTAAACTCACACACACACACACACACACGCACACACACACACACACACACACAGACACACACACACACACACACGCACGCACGCACGCACACACGCACACGCACACACACACACACACACACACACGCATGCAGGCACATGAAAAAACATTCTAAAATGTACTTTCTTATTTCGGTCTTTTTGAATTTTATGTTTTAAAGAGGATACTTAATTGGTAAGGTAGAATGCTTTAACATGGAAGTATCTTTATTTTATTTTTATAACTTTGCAGAGCAACAGTTTCAGGAGACATTTAAAAATTTACAATGTTTATTAATTTATGCAAATTGTATCTGTTTGTTTTGCCTGTTTAATTGCTTATTTATCCTTTGTTGACTATGTTAGTCCCAGTAGAATAGTGGTCTCTTTTCAGTGGTGATACAAAGTGGCATTTCGGCTGTTAGTGGAAATTTGTCCAGGGCATCACCAAATTTCCTTTACTCTTTTCAATAGGTGTGGTGGGGTCTTTTACGTCCACCTGGCAACCACCTATTCAAGCAGATGGGACCTTGGCTGAAAAAGAAAACAACAACAGGGAAAGCATGTTTTAATGCATTGTTTGTTTTTTTTTTTGTAAGTGTAGCACTCCAGCAGACAAAGGATGGTACTTATGTACAGTCGTGCTAAAGACAAACTGCTCTGGCAGTGAAGTTTAAGTCAAATCATAAAAATTACTGCAACTTTGAAAACTTTGCATAAAACTTTGAGAAAACAGAATCTTTTGAGGTAAGGGGGAATGTTCTCTTATGTTTTAAAAACAAAGAGATCTCTTACATTATAAAACCAATGATGGTCAAATGCCAAGCATGAAGTGTTCACTCTTTGTATTTAATACAAAAAGTAACAGCAGTAATCAGTAAAGCTATTGTTCATCTTTGTGCGAACTAGCAAGCTACTAAAAGGTTTCATTTTTCCATGATGCAGTTCTGGAACCACTCCAGGATTAAATCAATCATAGCTGTTACACAGATCAATCCATTCTTTGGAATCTGGCATGATTTCAGAGCACTTAAGATAACAAGGTTACCTCTGTGTGTTATTGACTCTAGCCACATAAATAACAGCATTCCAGACACAATAATTCTATATCTGCCATGCCCTACAGAACAGAATGATCTGTCTGAGTTCTGACATAACTCCTTTTTATATGGTATAGCGATATTAAGAAATTCTTATTATGCAGTTCTCTGTTGTACAAAAAAAAAATCAAGACTGTAGAACCAGAATGTTCTAGATGTGTTCTTCAAGTTTTTACCTACATTCTTATATATTATATTGCTGTCGGCAAGGCTCAAAACTCCTGCAGCCAGAAACATTTAAACAAGATGATTTTTTGAGCTTCATCAGCACAAGCAGCAGAAAGACATCTGAAACCACTCACAAAAATCACTGTTTTGCTTGCAAATATATTTCAAGATCAATGAACACTAGTTAACACAGCCGCAGACCCTGAACTCTGCTTTATAAATAACTTGTCTTCAGGGGTGATCATGTAAATTGACATTTTTTACTATCCAAGCAATAGCAGAGTTTGAATAACATGCTGATATGTGAAAATATAACATCATGTTTACTTATTTTTCATGAGTGCTGACAAATAATTTTACCTATTATTCACTCACCTCAACAGAAATCTACTACTTAGATTTACTAACTTACTAACCCTACAAATAACTCTACAAGCAGACTTTCTGTCAACCATTGATTTGCTTAATTTTCTCTGGCACTGTTTGAATTACTTTTACTAGACTTCAGCCCTTGATAGGATCCCCACATTCTGCACTTTTCAAAACAATAATAAAAACTCTTATCACTTTAAAAGCTCTCCTTTCTTATAAACAAAATGGCAGTCCATAGAATTGAAGTGACTGGTTAGAACTACCTTCCTCACGAAGTTAGAAGTTGTTTCAATTATATAACATCCCAGTCTATATTATTATCTCATCTTTCTGATACAATGCACTATGTGTCACCGTACAAAACATTAATACCCTTGCCTTTTTTATCTTACCTCTGCTACCCTTTCTTGCTTTTCTTCTCTCGTGTGGAAAAGACCCACAAGCTTTCATCAAAAATATGCAAATTATATAAACTATCTGTGCTTTTATCTGCACTAAGTGCAGTGTTATTATCTCTGCTTTCTAGTTACTTTGTTAATAGATTTTTAATTCTGTAAACACATTTTATGCAGTGCCTGTAATTAATTTTGTGAAAAATGTTGTGACTAAATTTAAACCTCTACTTCTCGTCATGGGTGATAAGGGTCACCAATTCTGCTTGACTAGCATATAAAATTAATCTATAATTCTTCACTTAAACATGAAGGTGATGTTATTGTTAAGACACGGCTTCTCCTTTTTTTAATTTCTCCAAATATTTTGGGTTTCTAATGCCATGATGAGAATGGACCCCATTCCTAAGTCAAAATATGATTAAAGTTCATGAAATTAGTATTGTTTCAATCTTTGATGTCAGCCAAAAGGGCTCTTCACAGCACCCGCAATGTGCCCAGTAATGACTCCTTCTGCAATTCCTATGGAGTTACACATATTGGTGACATATATAAATATGATTGTAGATTCTTTTTTATAAGACCTGTTGCTCCTACTTCAGTTGGAACTGTCTGGGTACCTTTCTTTCACATTCCCCTCATTTCTGCCTGCAAATCCTGATATTTTTTGACTTTGTGTCTCTCTGTATGCAAGACACTGTAGTCACTGGGTGTAGCGATTTCAATGATCAATGCTACTTTTGTCTTCTTTTTATGAACCACTATATCCAGTTTTCTAGCACCTATCTTTTGAACTGTTGGTAACTGGTGATCCCATGTGAGGTAAAAGTCATCATTTTCTATGATGCTTTGTGGCTCATGTTTCCAGTATTTTTCAGCCACTTCAATGCCATAATGTTTGCACAATTCCCAGTGCAAAAGTCTTCCACATTATTATGCCTTTCAGTATACAGTCCTTCTGCCATTAGTATGTCACAACCAGCAATGAAGTGTGCGACAGTTTCCAATTCAGTTTTGCAAAACCTACATTTGTCTGTTTCTCCCACATGTCCAATGGACTTTGTAAACCAACATGTACATAGCCCACTATCTTGGGCCGCCAATATTAACCTTTCATCTCTTAGTTTGAATTTGCCTTTCCTTAACAATTCCTGCATTCGTTCCTGATCAACATGAGGTTCTTCCAGAAGTTTTTTATACTTGCAACTATATTTATGGATTTTCTACATTTTTTGCCTTCTCATCTGATCCTTCACCTTATATTATTTTTTTTGTTTTTTGGAAAAATTCAGTTTCTCCCTGATTTTTATCTACTTCTGGTTTGATTTTCATTTCTGCTTGACGTCGATAAGCTTCTGCCAGATTAATCAGAGAAGTCATCTTAGATTTATTCTCCTCATGTTTCAAACCTTTCACTATGCTTGGATCTTGAGAGTTCAGCAGATATGTGTGGATTCCCACAATTGCAGATCTATACATGTAATCAGTTTCAAGGAGGCTCACCCCCTCGTTTGTAACAGGGAATAAATAATATTGGCATGCAGTGATTTTTATAAATCATTTGGTGAGCATGAAGCATCCTTCTTGTTTTTCTATCTAATCTATCCAGCACGTTTTGGGGCCAGTCAATCACTCCAAAACTGGAAGAGAAAATTGGTTTATAGCGTGGATTCTGTTCCTAGATGTCAACACTGTTTTCAGGATTAGTTTAAGTCTTGTATTCCTTACTAAATTTTATTTACATTTGTTCATGCTTTATTACTGATGCTTCGTCAATTCCCAAATATTTATGCACTCCCTCTTGCTTAAGTTCTTTTATATCACATTCTTGTCCCAAACTGATGTTTTTCTGGTGCTGCAATTTGCCTGCTTTAAAGGTTGCTTTTGCACAGTTATGAAGACCAAATGACATTCTTATATCATCTAAAAGTTTTGACAACTTGCATTTGTACTTTCAGTTCCTCCTCATGAGCTATGCAGTTTTAAATCATTGACAAAGAGAAGATGAGAAGTATTTACACTTTGTTGTTTTCTAGGAGCCAAATTATAGCCATGGCCTAATCTGTTAAGTAGACAGGTTAAAGGGTTAAGGGCAAGGCAGAATAGCAATGGTGACAGAGAGTCACCCTGGAATATCCCCTTTGAATTTGTATCCTTGGGATAATAATTTGTCCTTTGTCATGGCTTAATTGCAAAGTGGTCTGCCACTGTTTAATGGTTACTGTAATGTAATCAATCAGTGTAGGGTGTATCTTATACATTTTTATGCACTCTTTTATCTATGAATGTGGGATACTATCAAATGCTTATTTGTAGTCAATCCATAATATACTTATATTCTTCCCCTTTTTACAGTTCTCCACTATGAATTTATTTAACAACAAATGATTCTTTGTTCCATATGGATTTCTTTTATTACTGTTTTGTTCTACTGCCATAATTGAGTTTTTTCTAAATGACTATAAACTCTGTCGACATCAATTCCCTTGTATAGTTATACGTTGTCAGAAGGCAAGTGTTTGGTCTATAGTTTTTAGGGTGGCTTGCAGGTTCACTCTAGAGTAGGAGCATTGTTTTTCCTGTTGTTAGCCAGGTTGGTGTCTGCTCAGGGTGTGCATATAAATAGGTCTTACTCATAGCTAAATCGTCATGCAAAGATGTTAATACTTTTAACCAGAAGTTAGGTACTGCATATGGGCCTGGGGTTTTCCAATTGGAGGCTTTTCTTAACTTAGTTTCAATCTCACTGGATGTTACTTCATCCCATTTCATATCCTGTACCTTTAAACTTCTTATTCTTTCTTTTACTTATTTTATCCATTTAGCATCTTTGTTATGTTCCACAGGATATTCATAAATACATTTCCAAAATGTATCTATTTCTTCTTTTTTGGTGGTGTTTTAATTCCTTTCACCTTGTTTCCCAATTCTCTATAAAACTTTTTGGACCATCAGTAAGTTGCTTCCTTTTTTAATTTCTCCAAATCTTTTGGGTTTCTAATACCATGACAGGAATGGACCCCATTCATAAGTCAAAGTACGATTAAAGTTCATGAAATTAGTATTGTTTCAATCTTTGATGTCAGCCAGGGGTGCTCTTCGCAACACCTGCAATGTGCCCAGTAATGACTCCTTCTGCAATTCATATGGAGTTACATGTATTGGTAACATATCTAAATACAATTGTAGATTCTTTTTTATAAGACCCATTGTTCCTACTACTATTGGAACTCTCTGAGTATCATTTTTCTACATTTCTTTCATTTCTGCCTGCAAATCCAGATATTTTATGACTTTGTGTCTCTCTGTAGTCACTGGGTGTGGTGATTTCAATGATCAATGCTACTTTTGTCTTCTTTTCATGGACCACTATATCCAGTTTTCTAGCATCTATCTTTTGAACTGTTGGTAATGGGTGATCCAATGTAATATAAACTTCATCATTTTCTATGATGCTTTGTGGCTCATGTTTCCAGTGTTTTTCAGCCACTTCAGTACCATAATATTTGCACAATCCCCAGTGCAACAATCTTGCCACATTATTATGCCTTTCAGTATACAGTTATTCTACCATTAGTATGTCACAACCAGCAATGAGATGTGCGACTGTTTCCAATTCGGTTTTACAAAACCTATATTTGTCTGTTTCTCCCACATGTTCAATGGACTTTGTAAATCAATGTGTACGCAGCCCACTATCTTGGGCCCCCAATATTAACCTTTCATCTCTTGGTTTGAATTCACCTTTCCTTAACCATTCCTGCATTCGTTTCTGATCAACATGAGGTTCTTCCAGAAGTTTTCTATACTTGCAACTATGTATATGCATTTTCTACATTTCTTGCCTTCTCATTTGTTCCTTCACCTTATATTCTTTCTTTTGTTTTTTGGCACATTCAGTTGCTACCAGATTTTTATCTACTTCTGGTTTGATTTCCATTCCTGCTTGATGCCAATATGCTTCTGCTAGATTAAGCAGAGAAGTCATCTTAGATTTATTCTCCTCATGTTTCAAAACTTTCACTACAATTGGGTCTTGTGAGGTCAGCAGATATGTGTGGAGTCCCATGACTGCAGATCTATACATGCAATTAATTTCAAGGAGGCACACACCTCGTTCGGAATGGGGAATATATAATCTTGGTATGCATTGATTTTTATAAATCATTTGGTGAGCATGAAGCATCTTTCTTGTTTTCCTATCTAAGCTATCCAACATGTTTTGGGGCCAGTCAATCACTCCAAAACTGTAAGTTAGTACAGGTAGAGCAAATTGGTTTATACCTTGGATTTTGTTCTTAGATGTCAATGCTGTTTTCAGGATTAATTTAAGTCTTATAAAGTATTCCTTACTAAGTTTTATTGACAGATGTTCATGTTTTATTGTTCATCCTTCATCAATTCCCAGATATATATATACTCTCCCTCTTGCTCAAGTTCTTTTATATCACATTCTTGTCCCAAACTCATATTTTCCTGGTGCTGCAGTTTTCCTTCCTTAAAGGTTCCTTTTGCACATTTATCAAGACCAAATGACATTCTTATATCATTTGAAAAAGTTTTGACAACTTGCAGTTGTGCTTTCAGTTCTTCATCTGATGAGCTATACAGTTTTAAATTATCAACAAAGAGAAGATGAGAAGTCTTTACAGTTTTGTTGTTGTCTAAGAACCAAATTGTACCCATGGCCTAAGCTGTTACGTAGACAGTTTAATGGGTTAAGGGCAAGGCAGAATAGCAGCAGTGACAGAGAGTCACCCTGGAATATCCCCTTTGAATTTTTATCCCTGGGATAATAATTTGCCCTTTATCATAGCTTAATTGTACTGCGGTGGTGGTGTTGCAGTAGCATTGTCGCCTCAAAGTAAGATGCTGCCCTGTTCGATTCTCAGCTAGAGCGTCTTCTCTGTGGAGACATGCATGAATGGGCGTACCTTCGTTGGAGGTTGTGCATCAGAGCTGGCAACTCGGCATGTAAAAATCTACTGCCAATCATTAGCGGACCAGAGTTCCGCTGTGGCGACCCCTAACCGGGAAAAGCCGAAATGGTCACTGTAATGTAATTGATCAGTAGAAAGTATCCATGCCATATTTAGATTCTTCCCCTCTTTAAAGTTCTCCACTGTAATTTTATTTAACAACAAATGATTCTTTGTTCCATATGACTTTCTTTTATTGCCCTTTTGTTCTACTGCCATAATTGAGTTTTCTTCTAAATGACTATAAACTCTCTCAGCATCAATTCCAGGGGTATATGCCACGGTGGTATGGCGGTAGTGTTGTTACCTCACAGCAAGAGGTTCTCCCGTTCGATTCTCGGCTGGGCTTGGGAGTGCCTTCTATGTGGAGTCTGCATGTCCTCCCTGCGGTTGGGTAGTGTTCGAAAGACATGCGTGCGTAAATGGGCGTGTCTTAGTTGAAGGTTGGGCGTCGAGCTGGCACCTCGGCATTTCGTAAAAATCTACTGCCAATTATTAGCGGACCAGAGTTCCGCTGTGGCGACCCCTTACTGGGAAAAGCCGAAAGACAAACAAACAAGTACATACAAAGGCAAGTTATTCATCTATAATTTTTAGCATAGCTTGCAGGATTACTCTTAAGTAGGAGCATTGTTTTTCCTCTTGTTAGCCAGGTTGGTGACTGTTCATGGTGCTCATTTAAGCAGTTCTTACTCATGAATAAATGTTAGTTAGGTTCTGCATCTGGGCCTGGGGTTTTCCAGTTAGAGGCTTTTCTTAACTTTGTTTCAATCTCTCTGGCTGTTACTTCATCCCATTTCATATCCTGTACCTTTAAACTTCTTATTCTTTCTTTTACTTCTTCTATCCATTTAGCATCTTTGTTATGTTCCACAGGATCTTTATAGATACTTCTTCAAAATGTATCTATTTCTTCTTTTCTGGCAGTCTTTCATTTCCTTTTACCTTGTTTCCCAATTCTCTATAAAACTTTTTGGGTCATCAATAAATTGCTTATTTTGTACTTTTCCTTCATATTTATTTGCATATCTTCTAAGTTTTTCCACTTGTGTTGAGATTTGTACTTTGTTATGTGCGATAGTGCATGAACCTTTACAAATGCACTCTATGAGCACCTACAAGGATGCATGGATAGTGCCATCCCTAGCAAAACCAAGACTCACTCCTCTAAGAGAAGGAAACCAGTTTGGTGGACCCCTGCAATAAACAGGCTATACAATAGAAGGAGGAAACTAGTTCAGAAAAAAAAGCAAATCCCAAGAAGGAAAGACATCCCTGATCAGTATCAGTAAGAAACTAAGGTCTCTCATGAAATCACACAAACCAAAAAGAATCACTGTTCCAATGTTCACCAAAACACCAAAAATACAGAACAGATGGAAGAGGCACAAATCCGTAATCCACACGAATCCCTTTATTAAAAACGACTCTTCAGTTCAATAAAACGCAGAAACAATAAGTTTGACTATACAGTCCACTAACGCGATTTCACCAGCACTGCGTTTTCGTTTAAACCACTTCATCAGTGAAAACGCATTTGATTACGCATGGATCGCATGGATTACGGATTTGTGCCTCTTCCATCTGTTCTGTATCTCTCATGAAATCATCCAAGGCTAACTTCGAAAGAAAAATAGCCAAGGATTCAAAAGATAACCACAAAGCCTTTTTTAGCTATGTTAAGAATCTAAGTGGCAACTCGCAGATATGCACTGAACTAGTGCAAAATAGCACAAAATATACTGAACCTACAGGTATTGCCAACATCCTGCCAGATAGATTCAGTGCAAACTTCACCCCCTCTCACCTCCAAAAGGGCCCACAACAATACCAGAAAAGTGTAGTGTCCCAAAAATCACAGACGCACAGGTGAAAACAGCCCTTTCAAAAGCCAAAAACACAGCGTCAATAGGACCAGATGGTGTCCCAGGCTGCGTCTTGCACAAACTACAGAATGAACTAACTCCCCACCTAAACACGCTGTTCAACCTCAGCCTCTCCACAGGCTATGTGCCCATAGAATGGTGCACAGCAACAGTTATTCCTCTCCACAAAGGAGAGCCAAAACTGACCCTGGTAACTATCACCCCATAAGCCTGACTAGCCTGGTCTGCAAGGCTATGGAGCGCATCATCATGGAACTCATTAACAAAGACATTGGGAACCTCCAAACAGTTGACCTGACCCAGTTCAGCTTTGTTAAGGGCAGATCATGCCTACTAAACCTGGTTGACTTCTTTGAGACAGTCACCAAGGCCAAAGATGAGGGAAAGGTGGTTCACACAGCCTACCCTGATCTCGCCAAGGCTTTCGACACCATTCCCCACTCGGGTATTACAGAAAAACTCACCAGCCTGAACATAAACCCCTATGTCACGAGATGGGTTGCTAACTGGCTTACAGACAGAACTTACACAGTAAGAATAGCGGGCTCCAGGTCCGACTCTAAACCAGTCACAAGTTTTGTCCCACAAGGCTCGGTCCTGGGACCCCTACTGTTCAGCATATACTTCTCAGAAGTACAGGCAAAAACAGGAGGACTATGGCTAGCCAAGTTCGCTGATGACTGCAAACTGGGAGCCATAATTGACTCTCCGGCTGACACGGACATCCTCCAAAAGGGCCTTACTGAGACAGACACCTGGTGTCAAAGTCATGGCCTCAAGCTAAATGCCAAAAATGCATAGTCATCCCATTTGGGAAAAACAAAACACCCACAAATTACCACATAGGTGGCAGCCCCCTTAATACAGAAGAGGTAATAAGAGATCTGGGGATGCAGGTAGATAGTAATCTCCTTTGACAATCATATTGCCAAAGTAGTTAAGAAATCCTTCTTTGTGGCCCATCTAATTACTAAAGGGTTTGCATCTAAAAATAAAAAGGTTATAGTGCCCCTCTACTCATCACCCATTAGACCCATCATAGAGTACAATGCCCCATTTGGGATGTACCTCACAAGACACTTCCAACAGCTGGAAAGACCACAAAAGTACCTCAACAAGAGGATTACTGGCCTCAAACATATGTCCTATGCAGCCTGACTGAAAAAACTCCGACTGTACTCAGTGACATATCGCTTACTCAGAGGTGATCTCTGCCTGACTTACAAAGACATGTCCAACTCAGAATTGATGGACATGCTCCATCTAAAGAAATCCAAGTCACTGAGAGCCATGCACTCTAGTGAGCTAAACCTCGCCACAACAATAAATAGAACATGCTGGAGGGATAGATTCCTGTCACAGAGACTCCCCATGCTTTGGAACAAAATTCCAAATTACATCAGGCAGAGCCCCTCACTAACACTCTTCAAGAGAAATCTTGACGAGTGGATGGGTAACAGAAAATACAACCCTGGGATCACTTCATTGGCTCTGCTTGACAGAACAGTTAATTAATCAATGGGGCAGCGAAAGCCGACACATTCTGGCTAGGCTTATAAATGCCCTCGGGCAGATAGCCTAGTACCTACCTATGAACCTATGAACCTATAGATCCTGGTCTGTTCTAATACTGCGCATTGCTTTTATCACGTCTATCTTTCTTAGTATTTTTTTTTATCTGTACCCTCTTCTATAGTCTTCTAACAGTGACACTTCTTGTCTTAATTGCTTTATAGTTTTCTTTATCCGATACTTCCACGATGGTGTTCGATTTCTCCCCTTCCTTTCCCTTACTACCCTGTGTTATTGTGGTAGAACTTTATCAGCTATAAATTTAGCTGCACATTAATATATCCTGTTTACTTCTATTATATTGGATGGATCTTTAGGGACAGTCCTAATTACTATGTTCATTTGTTTTATCAAACTTCTGACTTTTTTGCGATTTATTGACCTTCTGTAGCCTATTTTTTCATTGATCTTAATATGTCTGTCTATGTCTATTAAATCAAGCAACTCTTCTCTTAGCTCATTTTCGTCTAAACCAAGGGAACATTTTTTGTTTTCCATTTCCTACGAGCATTCTGTAGAAAGTCCTAGAGCATCTTCCTGTGGCATATTCTCTTTAATTTCATCCTGTGTCATCCATTGCTCTGTCATATGGGAACTCACTGGCCTATCAATCCTCAACATTGACTGCATCAGAGTTTCCACAGCTTCTTGTTCCTTCCCTTGCTGTCTAGCTTCAAGTGAACATTTATACTGGTCTCCTGTGGAAGGCTCCAAAATATTTTCATATAGCACCTGACCAATTGCTTCCTGTTCCACAGGTATCCCCTTAATTTGGATATCCATTGCTCTATCCTGTTGCCGTGCTTTCTGAATTAAATTTTCTGCACTGAATCCTTCACTTTGCAAGTACTCCATAACCTCAGTTTCTATTTCTTTAACTTCTCTATTACTAATTGCCTTTTCTACTTTTCCTCTTTGTCTTCTTATTTTTTTGTATTGTAAAGTTTTCCATGTCCGTATTCCTTTGCCTGTTTTCTCTTCAAATATCTTTGGTGCTGCACTTTTTGTATTGCTTAGTTTTGCTTTCTCCTTTGCATAAATATTGCACCATATCAAATCCCTCTTTCTTTCCTATGTCCATATTTCTTTTGTATACCTTTCAAAAATCACTAGGTTTTGTTGTTTATATTTTCGCACTTCCTCAGATGCTTCTTTTTCTAAACAGATCAAAGTTGTTTGATCTATATACTGTTTTTCACAAGTCTGTTGTATTAATGAATATAAATTTTTATTTGAAGCTTGTGGTAGTTATTTCTTGTAGAAGTATTTTTCTTTCCTCTAATTTCTCTCTTAAACATTTTGCATAGCATGTCTGGAAATTCTGGGCTTTTTTAAATAATAGTAACAATACACAATTTCTTTCTTTTTCTCAGTAGTCCACTTTATCGTCTTTATGGCTCTTTGGCCTATCAGTTTTTGTGATTTTTGTGGACTACTACTTCCTTCTACAAGAGGGTGGCCATCCTCTCCCTGGGTCTGACCTGCCTCCATTGTAGGAATGTTTCTGTATTTTGAAGATTCTACACTGTCATCTTTTCCAGTCCTGACACCAGTGTGCCTACTAGGAATGGGCACTTTTTTATCCTGGGTCTTGTGCACCCAGCTCTTTTTTTTTAATTTGGAACCTTCTTCTGTCCATGACATATGCTATATAAATATAGTCTATATATCATTGTCATCTTGGTGAGATTTTGTGAAAAACAGGGTCCACCTTGTGAAAGTACTCACCAAGACTTGAGGATGAATTCAGTTTCAGCAATAATACTCTCCTTAATTTGCTGACTTATCATCTCTCCACACCTTTTTTAATTTCTCCAAATCTTTTGGGATTCTAATGCCATGACAGGAATAGACCTCATTCCTAAGTCAAAGTACAATTAAAGTTCATGAAATTAGTATTGTTTCAATCTTTGATGTCAGCTCTTCGCATCACTTGTAATGTGCCCAGTAATGATTCCTTCTGCAGTTCATATGGAGTTACATGCATTGTTAGCATATCTAAATACAATTGTAGATTCTTTTTCAGAAGACCCATTGCTCCTACTACTGTTATTGGAACTGTCTGGGCATCTTTCTTCTACATTGCTCTCATTTCTGCCTGCAAATCCTGATATTTTATGACTTTGTGTCTCTCTGTACACAAGACACAGTAGTCACTGGGTGTGGTAATTTCAATGATCAAGGCTGCTTTTGTCTTCTTTTCTTGGAACATTCCTTATGTTTATCATTTTTGTTGTACATGCAGGACAAGTAATTAACAAATGTAATTGTTTTCAATAAATTAGTTTCACTAAGAAAAGAGTCTACATTGCCTAGATGCATACTTCATACCAACATTATCAGTAGAAATTTACCACTGTTTTTCCCTTCACATTCATTATGGCTTTATTTTGCCTTCTGTCTCACCCATTAGTTAAGTTACTAGTTTATCATTAGTATAACACCTGGTTAAGTACTGTTAATGAAAAAAAAAAGTGCTTGGTATCTCCTTCAGGGTAACATATGCATGATTTCTATCATGGGAGAAGAAGGAGGCAATATGCTTTTTTTCTAAACTCTGACTGAGGTGCTTAATTTCATTTTCTTCTTGCATGCCCTCTCACAGCAAGAGGTTCTCCGGTTCGATTCTTTGCAGGAACACCATCTGTGCAGAGTCTGCATGTCCTCCCTGCGGTCAAGGGAGTTTTAAAGACATGCAGGTAGGTGCATGTGTCTATGTGTGTGCCTTCTGTGAAGGTTGGGTGCCCAGTTGGCAATTCGACACCATAAAAACCCCACTACCAATCAATTTGTGGACCAGTGATCCGCTGTGGTGACCCCTGACAGGGAAAAACCAAAATACATTGTTTATCAATTATCTTCTAATAGCTACATAACATGAAATGTTAACAGGCTGGTGAATTCAGAGCTATGTTTATGAGTTCTGCAGGTTCTACAGGTATCATATTATCACTTAACCCAGAAATCTGCCACACAGCTGTTTAATTGTTTTGCCAGTCTAGAACCTGTGTAATAGTTTAGCATTTCCCCACCTTCTTACATTGACTCTCGAAAATATATAATCAAGGAGAATTCATCTAAAACTATATAAATATGTACAATGGTTACATTCAAAAGTTTATTAAGATCAGTAATGGATAGAAGGGCTTCAGATTTCTTGTGAGTGCTGGCTCAGAGATCAATTTCCTCATTCAGGTGGATAATATTTAGCTGAAAAGAGTATGGTTGTGGGTTTCTCCCTTTTGTAATATGCCGGGTAAAAGGAAGCTGAAATAATCTTAGCTATCCTAAGCATTCATGCCCATTTGTCTCCTACTTCATTTGTCAGTCTTCTACTAGAAATTAAACTAATTGCTGTACCATGTGATGACTGCTTCCATTATCTGAATTATCCCTGAAAATCTTCCTTCTGTAGCTTCTACCTTCTCTGTAGTTTTCTAAAAGACTTCTAAATTGTAGCCCCTACAGTTTGTAGGCCTCAGAAGAGTTATAATCCGTTAGTGCAGTTTCTTTTGCCTTTCCTCTTGTATTCCAGACATTCAACAGGTGAATTGCATCTGCAGATAATGGAGTCAAAAATTACATTAAATATTTTATAATGAAAGTTGGAGACAAAGACCTAAAATCAGAGAGTTTTAAATAGCGCTCTTATATACTTAGAATGCTGCTTGAACGAAAGATTTTGTGTTAGCAAGCATTTTCTAAAGGATGTGAAGTCTGAAACTCAAATGCATGACAGTATTTAGTGTCCTCAGTCTTCAATGATTTGCCAGAATACCACAAAGTTTATGAGGAACAGATAAAAATATGAGGCAAAAATCTGGACAGTTGAGAGATGTGATACTCATAAGGATCATTAAAACATCTAAAGCACAGCTGTTTGGTTTTCTATCATTATGTTGCTCTTTGGCTCCCTCTTGTGACTGCACTGCAGTTCAAAAATATGACAAGGCAGAACAACAGCATTGTAGAAACACTTCAACATTATTAAAATATTGAAAATATGTCATTTACTGACATCAGTAAAAGAACTGGGGAATATTTAGAAACCATTAGCACATTGTGTTATGTAAAATTGTGCAATGTGCAGCAATACAAAGGTAGGAGGTGATTTAAAGATACAAGTAGTGAGACTGTGCTAACCTGAAAAATAGAGCCAGCAGGCTCATATGTGAATGAATGACTGTATAATGACTGTGACATTCCCACTCTGAGCCAGTAATCAAGGAGCCTGAATCCTCACCACTGACACTGGAGAGGGATGTTCACTTGGAATATAAAGGACACACTCAGTATTTTCAGATGCAGACCTCTCTGCTTCAAGCACAATTTCCTTTAAGAGCACACAGGGATCACAGTCGTCCCGGGGTCTGGATATCTCTATCTGTCTCCCTCCAGATCCCCAGTAAGACTCCCCACTGGCACAGCTTTAGAGTTAAGTCCTCAGCCAAGTGCCCAAACCAAGTCTTCCTCCATTCTTTCTGAAACCAGTGCTTTGTGTCCCTGTTTCATGTAGCTGACACAACCACACTTTGAGATTTGATTTGCACAGACACACACACACACACACACACACACACACACACACACACACACACACACACTCTCTCTCTCTCAAAACTTAAATATTTTCTAAAAGGACCAGCCACAATGAGAAGTTTTAATGTATTTAATAATAAGTAATAAAAGAACAAGAAGATACTAAGCATCTATTTACAGTAAACACCAGAGGTTCAGACACAGGAAATATTGAAATTAACACAGTTGGAAAGAGTCACACAGTTACAGAAAAAATAGTATTTAGGTAATCTCACAATATATTCCTGATTAATCTAAAGAATTACTGTTCCTACTTACTGAATAGAACAAGACAAGGCAAGATAATGTGGGTGAGTGGTCCTTGTCAGATCCAAGACAGAATACAGCATGCTGAGAGCAATCTCCTACCAATATCTAAAAATTACTTCTGTCTTATAAAATGATATCACACACATCTGGTCATCTGACTATGCCTCCCACACAACCCCCCATCGCTAGAAGCTACCAGGATTTTGGCCACCACAGACAAAGGCAGAGCCCTACTCAGATCCACTGCTGCTCCTGGAAGCCACAAAACCACTTCAACACTTTCACTCCTCCAGCTGACCCACCAATCACTCTTCAGCACAGACACTGTGTCTCTGGCTCCATTCAAGACCATGGCACAACATCTCTATGGCTCAACTGATAAAGTAACTTAACTTTAGATAGATCATAAAGTCTGCTGCAGCTGGACTGTGATCAACCTCCACTCTCCAAGTATCCCCTGCTAAAACATATACATTTAATTCAGTTACAATAATGCATGCACACCTCTTTCCTTGCCAGCAGGTCACATTGTCAATACATTTCAACACAAGTAAACCTCAGAGATACATTTTCAATTACAAGCTTCTGAAAAAATCAGTTTAATACACAAATGACAAATAATTATCTAAACAATTCCAGCTAGCTGTGCTGGCACATGTCACACATTCACTGCTCCACTTCTCCTGGCATGGCTGGCAGGACCCCCATCACTACATCTCTCCCCCCTTTGAAGACTCAAGCTAGTTTTTCAAGTGCCCATTGACAAATGTTGTTTGAGAGGAATGAGCCCATATGGGAATACATTACCCCATACCTGTCTTGAGATTCCATCTGCCTTGGCATTGCTAACCCCACTAGAGTGCTGCACTGTCATATCATATGCCTGCAACCCTAGGCTCCACCATAGTAACTTTTGTATTTTGCTGGCTGGCTCACTGTAGCCATAGATCCCCCTCAGACTCTTCCTGCCTCCTACTGCAAATACTTAACACCAGGGCCTCCCTATCATGGTAAGGTTTCATCATGTTAACAGGGTAAGATTTGTGCCCCTGCCTCCTACCTAGTAGTTCTACCATGTAGTTAATATCACTGACCTTTTTACCACTTTGAAGGGTCTCTTCCAAGCTGCCTGCAGCTTATAGTGTCAGACAGGAATGAAAACCATAGCCTGCTGCCCCACGGCATACTCTCTGGCTTGAGCATTCCTGTAATACTACACCTTTTTCTGATGTTGGGTTCCTGCCAGGTTCTCCTAGGCCAAGCCCATGAGCTCCTTGAGCGTTGTCCTGAGGTTTAGGACATATGCCACAACAGACTCCTTGTGAGAGTCACACTCACCATCCCACTCATCACGAATCAAATCTAAAGGTCCCCTCACCCAACTCAAAGAGTGAAAAACCTGTAGATTCCTGGGGTACCTCTCTGTAAGCAAACAGCAGATGGGGCAAATATTTGTCCCACTCTCTCTTAAACTGTTCTGCAAATGCCTGTAGCATGCTCTTTAGTGTAGAGTTTAACCTCTCCACAAGGCCATTAGTCTGGAAAGAGAAGGGGGCAGTCTTTAGGTCCTTCACCCCACAGTGCTTCCACAGACAAGCTATCAGGTCTGACATGAAATTGGCACCTCTTTCAGTCAGTATTTCTCTTGGGAAACCTACTCTGCTGAAAATCTCTAGCAAAGCATTTGCCACCTTCTCTGCCTCAATGGAGGACAAATCCACTGCCTCAGGGAATCTAGTAGCATAATCTACTACCACTAGGATAAATTTCTTCCCTGTGGAGCTTGGGGTACTCAGAGGCCCCACAATATCCATAGCTACCCTCTGAAATGGCTCCTCAATCACAGGCGAAGGCATCAAAGGAACTTTAACCTTGTCTCCCACCTTGCCTACTTTTTGGCACTGCTCACAGGTCCTGCAATACCCTCTTACATCCCTTACAATCCCAGGCTAATAAAAGTTCTGCATAATATGTCTCTTGGTATGCTTTATACCCATATGACCTGCAAAAGGAATGCCATGGGCTTTGGCTAGAAATGTCAGATGGTAGGCTCTAGGCAATAGCAACTGCTGTATTACCTCAACCTCTAAACCTCCCTCAGGGGTATACTTTCTATACAGTAACCCTTTGTTCCAGTATACAAACTCCCCTTTTCCTTTAGAATCAGGTGCCTCCCTAGCTAACTCATTCAAGCCTCTTAGCGTAAGGTCTGAGAGCTGAGCCTATCTCAGCTCTACTTTTATGGCTCTTCCCAGCTCCCCTTCCACAGGAAGTCTGATATCCTCTGACAGTGGTGCCTCACTGTCAACCTGGGTGCTATCATTCACCTCTGCCTTTGCAGTCACTATGTCCAAGCGAACATTAGTACCTTCCAGCAGCTGTGGATCATCTTCAGGCTCACTGCTACAGGGTAGCTCCCTCCCTGAAATAGCCACACCACCAGACCTGGGTTCAAGTGTGGTATCTGTCTGGGTCTCCCCCAGGCTACCAGACCCACATACCTGTCTCCAAGCCTGACTGCATGTAACTGCATGCACACAAGGTACTGCATTATCAAAATCCTTCCCTATCAAGACATCTTCAGGGATATCCTCAGATACACTTACTTGCTTGCTTCCTTTTCCACCTTTCCAGTCAATGTGAACCCTGGCTGAAGGCATTTAGAATGGGGTCCCTCCTAAACCACTGACTGGAGTGGACTGCCCAAGTAAGTACTGCTCCTCTTTAACCACCGCAGGCTTCACAATTGTTATGTCAGAGGCTGTGTCTCTCTTAGCAGTAGGTTGTTTTTCATCCAGTAAGATAGGATATAACCTCTTGTGATAGTTAGGTATCCTTGCTGTCTCCAGACAACTTACCACTGGCATACTGCTATTTCCATGCCTTTTGTTCTCCACCTTGCCTCCATGGACATCTATACGATGCATTGCCCTACTTGTTACATTTAAACCATTTAACCCTTGATCCTGCCTGTGCACCTGAACTAGTGGTTTACCCTGTTACTGGTGGACTGTGTTGGGGTGGTTTAGGCAACCCACCACGAGGTCCCTTATATCCATGTGCAGCACTGGGTATCTCCTTCTTGTGCAGTGATGCTTTGCCTGCTAAGTACATATCCCCCTTTTTCCCCTGCTCATCTGCAGAGTTGCGCACTTGATCTGCCAACCAGATTCTCATGTCCTCAGGCAAAGTGGACTTATTCCATCACCAAAAGTTCTGGTGGACTGTGTTGGGGTGGTTTAGGCCTTTCAAAAGTGATGACCTGACACCTACTTACCCACCTATGAAAATGAGTGGTTAACTCAGCACAATAACCGCACACACTTTCATCTGCTTTGTGTCTATGCTCACAAATTTTTTTTCTGTGAGCTTCAGGTGTTAACTTAAAGCATTCAAGTAAACAACATTTGACTTTGTCATAATTTAAACAATCAATATCAGACAATTTAGAAACAGCAGTTACAGCCTTACCGTGGAGTAAGGGGTCAAGAACGGTACCCAGAGCCCTTGGTTAACATTATACTGTTTACATACTTTTTCAAATATATGAATAAAACTATCAAAATTATCACCCTCTATAAACTATGGAAGAACTTTACTGACCTTTATTGCTTCTGGGGTTTGGTTATTCCATTCACCATTACCTCCATGACCCTGGCAAAGAGTCAGCATCTCCTTCTCATGTTGATGTGGCTTCTCATTTTCTTTGGCCTCGAAACACTACAGCTTCTCTTTTTCTTTGGCATCCAAATGTCGCAATCTCTCATTTTCTTCAGCCTCCAAATGTCCCAATCTCTCTGCTGATTCTAGTTCCAAATGTTTGGTCTCCAGTTCAAGTCTCTTTAACTCCACACAGATTTTTTAATCCTCTAAGGAAAACTGTTCTGTTTCTGAGGGCTGCAAATTCTCATCACCAGACTGGCTATCCTCCTGGATGCTGGGCTAAACTGTGACTAAGGCTGAAATAATTTTCTCTTTGGTCAGCTTAGCATACACCAGTCCTTTGGCTTTGCACACCTTGGCCATCTGGTTCTTTTTCAGCTTGCCATAATCCTCTGCTGACATTTTTGTCTGCTATCCCTGACTAGACTAAACTAACAAAAAGTAAATAAATAAAACTATTGTGATATGAAACTCTGAATGTCTACATTGTGGTTGTTTGATGGTATGCACCTTTACTGACAACTGCTCACAGCTACAAAAGTTCAATATCCACACCACTGCTCACCAATATGTGACATCCTCACTCTGGGCCTGTAATCAAGGAGCTTTAATCCTCACCACTGCCACAGGAAGCTGGAATGTCACTGCAGTATGTGCTGAGCAGCAAGCAATGGTCTCCTTTTCCATAGACAGTGGGGATGGATGGACTTATTCCTAAGCCATTGTTGTTATGTTGACCAATGGGGATAGTGGGGAGCTGCCCTTTATATTGCTGTTAGTGGTACTGTGCTTTCTGACTGTGCTACTGGTATGGCACCATCAACTTCCTGTATCAGTGATGCACTGACATCAGGTGCATCCTCTTCAAATAAGGTGAGTCTATGACTGGTATACCTATAAATGCAGATGGAAAAATACTAATATGTATAATGGAACAGATATTACAATCCCACACCATACTGTAACTTATCATAAATGTGATGAACACATTCGCACCCTTTGACATATGTTGCACTGCTGATATCCTTGACATACCATCTGCACACATTTGGTACTGCTGCTATCACTGACAGCATTAATAACATATAGTATTATCTACCTAGCTCGTCCTTGGAAGAGATATGCAATATTAACACCAGACCAACACTCATGTCCAGACCTCCATTTAGCACTGCTGTCCTCTTACTGTCTACTGACAGGGATATCAGGAACTATACTGTGTCTTTGTGGATGCTGTGTGATGGTGACTGCCACCTGTGACCATTCCCTATCTCATGTGTAATAGCATTGGCCTTCTTGTGAACATGATGGATCATGCTAGTAATCTGCCATTAAATCTCTTGTATTGCCCTGTTGTGGCAATCAACAGCAGTGACATCTCTGACAATGTTCTGCAATACATGCTACTTGAATGCTCTATCTTTTTTATGAAGTAAACAATTCACCTCCCATACATCTGCAAGGCCTGGAATGATACCTTTATCTCTGTTAGGGTGACTATTTCAGGAGTCTGATGCATTTTCAGTCCCATAACACCACCTGCTCATGGGAACACAAAGTTATGGTCACTGCCTTACCATACAATTGATTCACCCCTCCTGCGTGTGTCCATCACACATGACTGCCATGTAATAAGGGCATTTGCCATGTCTGTTGTACTGTGGCTTCATAGTATATGTGGCTATGGCAGTGCATTTGGCCTGATTTGTGAGATAGTATAGGGATATTACATGTAAGCTGATAAACTTTGCCTGAAGGCAACTCCAGTGTGTGATCATGCCTACACATTCACTACCTGACTCATGTGGATGGTGTTTTCCCCACACCCCACTATGCTTCTTTTAGTTTGGTACCTGATCCCTGAAACAGTAGTTGTGTCTTCAGTTACATCCCTACTTGTCTGTTGTGGCTCCTAACTGGTGTACTGCAGTGAGTGCAGTCATTCAGCATCGCCACAGGTGGACTGTGTATGGTGTATGTCACTCTGTGATTCTCTACCCAGATATTTATCTGTATCTAGTATTATGAGGCCCACTAAGGTGCCTGCTGTTTTATCATGCTAATATTGTCCTTGTCACACAGCGTTTATGCTAATGGTGTGATTGAGTTATAATATTTCTGAATTTCTGTCTTAACACAGTGTGCTGCTGTGAGTCACTGACTGAATATGCACATGTTATGGAGTCTGGGATAAGGTCTGCAAATGTCTTGGCTACTTCCAAAGAACGGCATGCTGAGACATACTTTTGCTTATTCTATGTACCATATAGGTGCACAATGGCATGAGCTGCATACTTGCAGTGGCATGGTGCTGTGCTAATGGTACATTTGTGTTCTGGCAGATTCAAACTGCCTTGCGCCACTGTTGTGCTCATGCCCTTTACCACTACTTGCATATCCCCATGGTCATGTTAATGCAAATTGACTTCACACTGCTTCACACTGGTTGCTGCTGTCATGCTGCCCATGGATGTATGGCAGCTCTTTTGTTTTTTGTAAATAGGGCTATATCCTGAGACTATTACATAACCATATTAGACATTTTAACATTTTGCTATATTTCTGTATGTATCTACTTAAATAGGTTTTACTCTTTCTGTAAATGTCAGTTTATTTTTGTATATTGTATTTGTCAGAACTATTTTGTTTATTGTGCACTGCATTCGTTCTTACTATTGTTTATTTATGGAGCTTTTCTCCTTGGGCCTCCACAGAAAAAGGACATGTGTCCAGTGGACTTTTTCAGTTAACAAATGTAAAATATATAAAAATAAATAAAATGTCAGGTGGTTTCCATAATATGTGCTCACATAGCACTGCTATCACTTTCACTCTTGCTTCAATCCAGCAAATGGCTATGGCTTCTTCAAAGTTTGACTTCGGCAGACCTCCTGTATAGAGCAGCAAGGAAATGAAGATTTTTTTCACCTGCTGCATCTGTATCACTGGGAGCACCTGCTAGGGGACTCATGACAGCCCCCCTGTATAAGTTGCATATTTGGCACTCACTTTCCACAGGGGTGAATGATACCACAGTCATCATCCCCTGGTGAGCTATGTTGGCACAGGAACAGTGACCTGATGTGGTATCTACCTGAACTTCTTAGTCAATTAGAATAAGAGGTCATACTGTATGTATACTGTTATAATTAATTGTTATTCACATGTAGGTCTTTATGTGCAGGTTCCATTTTTTGTGTTGGCTATGTATGTGCTCTGCTTATTATTTTTGTCATATCTGTTTTTGCCTTTCAGCTGCTGCTGTCATTCAGAAGAACAAAGTTGTCTACTAAAGGAGGCAAGCACGTCTCTCCAGACATCAGAGTATATGTACCGTATTATGGATAAATCTTATATTTCTGATACAGGAGTGAAAGTGATAGCAGTGCACAACAGTGACACCTGGCAGTGCCTAGCTCAGCACCGTCCTTGTTTGCATTGCTGATAAATAGTATAAAAGGTGCATATAAGATGGCTTAACTTGTATGTCATGTACGTTTAATGGAATGTGTCCACATGCCACTACCTACTGCACCGGCACATATTGCTGACAGTGTGATCATACAGTGAACTGCCCTGCCCTGCATGTAACACATCCAATGAGTGGATAAGTCTACATTGAGCTACCTGAAAACGTATGATTTGTGTATGCAGTTCTATAAATTTGTTGTCACCATGCAGGACACACACACTGTCTATGTCTGCCTGGTGTGTGTGGATGCATTAGTGCTCTGTCCACTGCCCACCACTGCACATGGTGTGACAGGCCTTGCATGGGCAAAGCACTTGTTGGTGCCAGTGAACTTCGGTGTTTTCTTACAGTAAGGTAAGGTGCACTGTTGCCATTTAGACACAGGTGTTCATTAGGTAGTCCTGTTTGTCCTGTATAGTGTGTGACTGACATTTGTGTTGGGAACTCACTTCATTATGATTTCCTGGCTCAGAAAGGCTCACTCTGCATTCCTCCTTTTGCATGCATTTTCCCTATTGGGCTGCATCACATAAAATTGACAGAAATAATAATTACAGAGTGACTGCATTGCCATTCTTCTGAATTCCCTCCATATTCTTTTAGTCGAAATCCATCACCATTTACTTATCCCTTTTAATATCTAAGACACTACACCCATTGTGGCTCTCACTTTTTGTGTGTAATAAAGGAATTTAAAATATTTTTTTCTGGTGTTTTGGGTCACCATTCTGTGATCTAGAGCAAATTATGAAATTAATACAGCATATACAGTTGAGTGGAGCAATAAAGTATTCTTTAATTACATCAGGGAATGAGTGACACATTATAACAAATAGCAGAAAACAACACAGAGATCTCCAGCAGCTGAAAATTTCTGACACCTTATCAAATAAATTCCACTCCAATATTAAACTCCTTTGGGACAAAATTATATAACAAATACAAATTCAAAGCAATAAACCTGAGATCATAAAAAATATACTCAATTATCACAATCTTAATTAAAGCAACCTAGAGCATTACTTAAGTCAGTAAGTCAATTGATTGACACAAGTTTGGGTATTTCATTTCTATTTCTATTATCTTTACTTACTGAGCTCCCTTTCCACTATGACTTTTCAAGAAACACCTGCATAACACTTTCCACATTAGCAGAATCTGGTTACCACTTCATACCACAGTTAATGTTTTCAAATAATCATACCTCATGGACAACAATCAGTCATTCATTATGGCATAATATCTGTTTCCTTGTGGTTACATTTATCTATATTCTGGTTCCATCTTTTATAAAACTTAACTAAGTGACCACAGTATACTGTATAGACAAACTCTCATGAAAGAATGGACCCATAGAAAAGTCCACACAGTATATCTAATAAGCGTTCTGCCTTTCATAGCTGCCTTATTCTACACAGTACTAACCTGCAAACAGTAATTGGAATCGACTTCTGCTCTCACATCCCGGAATTAGAATCCCTTCATCAAGGTATAACCTGTTCAGCAACAGCAAGACACTTTTCATAAATTGTATACCCCCCAGCCCTGTTTTGTATCATGCTAGGTGCTTAACACTGCTGTGCTGTGCTACTGCAATTCATGTCTCCAGTGTTATTTGGTGTCTGTCCTTCTGCTTCAATCTAGCCTGTTAATTTGCCTCTAAGAAATAATGAGGCAATCTTTCAATATTTGATGAATTGTGTACCTTAATGTTTCCTCTTAAGTACAGAGTTTGTCTAGCAGTTTTTAATGTGCTCTTTATTGTTTAGTTTATATTCATTCTCTCCTACAGCTGCTATTGTACTTAGACTTAATAATCTGGCTGCTCCTCCCTCCTATTGCATGACTTAATGCATATTACTATGCCTGTTTAACAAAGCTTGTGCTGCTAATCGCCACATTCTATCCTTGCCCTAATCCCTAGCTTGGAGTACTTTTCCACAAACTCAAGGGGTATTTGGTTCTTGCTGTGATTGTACCTTCCTGTTCTTTATTACCTTCATTCGTTTCTGCAACCTTCATCACTATGCCTCCTCCCTGTATAGACTAACTTTTTCTCGCTTTTTATACTTAATGTGCTAACCTATCCTACTTGGCCTTCCATATATGCCTGGCCTTGTCTAAGTTTTTATCCTTTCTTTTTTTTACAGCCTAACATCGGGTGCCCACTCCCTATCTTGAAAAGAGTATTCTGCATTTTACAGCAACTAACTGTAAGGTAAAACTTCTTCTCTTGCACCCTGCGAAGACGCTCATCCTCTCAAAGCTCCCTCAGTGTGACTATCCTCTCATTTAAGAAGGCCCTGTGTACGTAACCTAATAAGTACATCATTTTTTGCTAGTTTTCACTACCTGTTTTGTTAAATTGTGTGTCCTACTTCTTGCCTCCACGTGATAGCAGCCGACCGCAGCCCGCTTGCGCCCATAGCCCAGTTTATTTCCTTTAGCTACCCTTGTGTATATCCTATCTCTATTAAATATAGTGTTTCCCCCTGAGGCCATTTTCTATTGTAACCACTAGGTGGTGCTACACTCCCTAACTTCATACTATTTTCTACTTCCACCGACTAATATTACAGTCAATCCTTTTTCCTTAGGTCCCATCCTGTCTTTTATTTTATGTCCTACCTTACTGAATATTTTATTTTTTCTGGTTTCCCCTACCCTTCTTACTCATTCTTTTTTATGCCATTAGAAAAGCTCTCTACTACACTTACCCCTCTACTAAAGCCTTTTTCTGTTACTGATTGATTTCTCTCTCCAGCTCTTCCATCCTTTGGCTCTACCTGCTCCATTCGCCCTGCGGGTTCACTCCGCTCCCTTATCCTGCCCCCAAATCTCACCCACCCCCAGCACCTCTACATTTATTCCTTCATAGCCACACCTACTTCCCTCCCTGGCCAGTTAGTCTCCATTGCTCTAGCAACACCAACTTCCTATTCCCACCACATATCAACCATCAGTCACCTCTCCCTTCCTCCCATAACCTATATTCTCAACTGCTCCTCCCTAAACATACAACTTACCTGCCCCTGTAAATTACTCAGCCACAATCATACATACTCTTACTAGCCCTGTCTCACCATGCTTTCAAAACCCTTATCCTACTCTATTCAACTACTACTTCTTCTCAACATATCCTATATCTACTACCTCACCCAGCCCATTAACACTAACCACTCACCATCCTTTCATATAACCATCCATCTTACCTCACCACTCTTATACCCACATATCCCAATATCTCCCTGCCTATATCCCATAAAAAACATCTACTATTTCCCTATAAACATATTGCTCCTCATAAGAACCCTACCCCATTAGTAACTAACAAAACCCTTACAAATATAATAATGCTCAACCTAGATTCTAAGCAGTCCAAGTACCTCTCCAACCTAATCCTACATCTAACAACCATTCTACTATCTGGAGATATACACCCTAATCCAAGCCACCCCACCTCCCCCTCTACAGATAAATCCATCCTGCTTACCTCTTTAAATGCCCAAAGTATAGCTAACAAAATCCCTAATCTCCATGCCTGGCTCACACATAATAAACCTGACATCCTGTCCCTCTCTGAAACGTGGTTAAAACCTCACATAAAAGATCCTGAAATAACACCGCCCAACTATTCTATAATTAGAAAAGATAGAACCCACAAAAAGTGGGAGGAGTAGCTCTCCTATACCTATCCTCCTTATCAGTTACTCCCTATAACAAACCTACTCCCCACTTCAATAATGCTGAACTACTCCTAGCACTACTTCAAGTTAATAAACACAAACACATATGTATAGCCTCCCTTTACATCCCCCTGGTGACAATATTTCTACACTTGAGACATCCTCTCCTGGCTTTCTGCCAACTTTTGCAATGAAACAATAATTCTGGGAGACATGAATAACAATTGGGCCTCCCTTCAGTCTCCCACAAACCCATTAAACATCAACCTCTACAACTTCTCACAGCTAATCAACTCCATAACTCGACCCTCAAAAAACCTCTCCAGTGGTAGTACCCTAGACTGGATTTTAGTCTCTCACTCCCATTATTTCTCTGACAGTGGCACTCTTCCTGATCCCCTTAGTGACCACCTACCCACATTCACACATCGACTTCCTTCACCCTTACATCTTACTCATAATTATATTACTACTCACTACCAAAAACAACTTCAACCCTATTAGCTTTTCTAACTCTCTAAAAGCAATAAACTGGAACACTCTAAAAACTCTATCCCTGGAAAATGCAGTTGCCCACTTCAACTCAACTTTCTTAAACCTTTTAGACCACCATGCTCCCATAAAGACAAAAAGAACAAAAACCAAAACCGCCTTGATTAACCAAAAACACACTAGTGACCATGAGCCTCAGAGATAAAGCCTGGACACAGTACCAGAAAAAGAAGACCCCCCCCCACCCATAATAAATACAAAACACTTAGAAACAAAGTCAAAAAGCTTATCATCACTGATCAACAGAACTACTACTCCACACTTTAAAACAATCATAAAACAAACCCTCAAAAATTCTGGAAAGTAATCTCCACCCTCCTTAATCCCGGCAAAACAGATAACCCCAGCCCAGACCCTAATGCACCAGACATAGATTTGGCTTCACAATTTAACTCTTTTTTCATTGATTCTATTTCCAAACTAACACCATCCTTCTCTAACACCACAGCACCCTCCACTTCACCCCCATCCTCCTCTAACAACACTACACCCCCCACTTCTTCGTCTTCTTCTTCCATTTCTTCTCAATCATCACCACCCTTAAATACCCTCTCTTCCCAGTCTCCACCTTTCTCATTAAAACCTATACCCACATCTACCATAAAAGCACTCCTTCAGAAACTGAAGCCATGCTCTAATGCCCCCGATAACATTCCTTCATACTTTCTTAGCATAGCTGCCGAGGCCATTGCCTACCCGATCAGCATTCTAATCAACCGCTCTATCCAAGAAAGTTTTGTATCCCAAATTTGGAAAAAAACTTTTATCATACCTTTGCATAAAGATGGCAACAATAACAATATCACTAATTTCCATCCCATCGCCATTCTATCTCCCATCTCTAAACTCCTAGAAAACTGTATCCATCTACAACTCCTACCCCATATCATAGACAATCACCTACTAACTCCCACACAACATGGTTTTAGACCTGGTCACAACACTATGACCACCCTTCTTTCCCTCCTAGAAACTGAGAATAAAGTCCGGGACTTGGGCCACATTGTATCTACCCTCATACTTGACCTCTCTAAAGCCTTCGACACTATCTCTCAAAATCTTCTTCTAACTAAACTCTCCAAGCTTAACCTATCCCCTCCTTTCTCACCTGGTTCACCAGTTACTTATCCAATAGATATCAAGCAGTCAAATGGAAAAAAGCCACCTCCTCATTCCTTAACACTCCAACTGGAGTTCTCCAGGGATCCATACTGGGTCCCCTCCTCTTCAATATATTTATAAATGATTTCCACCACTCCATCTCTTTTACAAATATTATCCAATATGCAGATGATTCATCTATTATCTGTTCTGCCGCATCCATCCTTACACTCCTAAAGCTTACACAAGACGTGGTCTCAACCCCCGAACAATGGATGAAAAAAAAATCACCTAGCACTCAATGCCTCTAAAACCAAATTAATGGTATTTACTCCGTCTAAAGCCACCTCTTTCAATGTTAGTCCATTCTCTGTTACTAGCCATAATAATACATCTCTCGAATTGGTATCAGAGGCCAAATTACTAGGGGTCCAAATTGACAATCAGCTTAAATTCAACTCCCAACTACAACTAAATATAAAAAACCCCACCAAATACTTGGCATGCTCTACCAACAAAATTGCCTCACCCCCTCTACTAAATTCATGCTGTCTACCACATTTCTCATCCCCTACCTCCTCTATGGAGCCCCACTCCTAACTAACCTACAATCTTCCCTTAAAACACAACTCTCCTGTTGCTATAACAAAATTGCCAAGTTTGCTACCAGCCATAAGTTCTCCACCCACCACTGTATACCTCTCCACAAACTAAAATGGCTAGAACTATCCAATCATCTCACCTACACTCAACTTACTCTTGCACACAAGCTCATTTTCAACCCCTCCCTTTGTCCTTCCCTTTCCTCTGCCTTTAAAATGCGCCTCCCTGATAGACTACTAAGATCTAACAACCAAAACCTAATAGAATTGTATAAACCAACTCGTCCCCAGGTAAAAGTCTCCTATCCTATGGTCTTGCACGTCTCTGGAACTCCCTTCCACCATCCATCCGTACCACCTCAAACCACTTTTCATTCAATAAATCTCTTCACTCACATCTAATATCCCAGTGGAAATGCCCCTGCTTCCACCCCACATAATCTCCTCCCCTCTTCATACTAGCAACATCCATTTCACTTACTCTCCTAACTCATACATCCTGCTCTTGCATGTACTAAGCTATTTACAATGAATATATTAGAATGCACCTCTTAAGTGCAAGGTTCCATAAGATGTAATGGTTTCTCAGTATTCATATTGTAATGTTTTGCACTAGTCTGTAGTATTTGTAATGATTGTAACCTAAAACCTTATTGTAACCTTGTTTGTTTTTGGATCTTTTCTCCCCAGGACTCCATTGAAATCGGGTTCATCTTGGCCCAATGGACTATCCTGGTTAACCAACTGCAAAATAAATAAATAAATAAATAAATATCCCTTGGCTACATCTGTGTTTGGTGAGATTTTCCAAAACAATATTGCAAAATATGCCCTGCTTTGGCATAGAAGTATTGTAAAGAACAAAGCAGTGGTTATGGAAGTTATAGCTATAGAATTATTCTCACATCCCCATAGTAACAATTCAGAGACCTTGAAATGGTCACCTAACTACCAAAATCTAACAAAACTTCTTGTAAGAATAATATTTTTGAATGGATTCTTTCATCTTTTCTTGCCAATATGAAAACAGATGGCAATTTAACTGAAACATTTCATGATCACCTATAAAATTTTGCAGATTGATGTTAAAGCAGAATCCAAAGGGCACAAAACTTTTTCCACTCAAAAAAGACCCCCCTTTCTATCTCTCAGTTTCTACTCCCTAAAGTGTCTTTCATTCTCTTGTAGATTTCCTAGTCCTGGACTGTGCCATACGATATTTCACTAGTGCATTTCTCCCTATCTCTTTAGAATGCCAAGTATTCATTTCCACAGTATCAATGCTACAACTCTCTATTGCAGTCTTCTGATAGAACTAGAAACTTGAGTAAAATTCACCGTAAGAACAGAATAGAACTCATTTATTTCTTTATTGTTTGTTGACAGGGGTAATAAGTGGATACAAAAAGAACCATTTCAGCCATTGTCAGGGTTCAAGAAAGTAAAAAGAATGTCATTAATGTAGAAAGATGGTCCTGGGAGTAGAAAGATCCAGCAAATAGGCTTTTAAATTCCATGAGGTTAATATTGTAACTGATTTTTCTAGAAACAGGAATGAACAGCATGATATGTCAATCACTGCAGCTAGCTCAATAGCATTAGCATTAAATCTACATGTTTTTCTACACCCCGATTTTTATATTACACTGATCACTTAGAATGAACTTTAACACTATATCCTAGGTATATCATGGGCTATTTACAGTAAAATCAAATGTTTTGTACTAATGAAACTTGAAGCTTTTAGAAACATCAGAACTGTAGGTAGATCATCTGCTGTCCCATGCAGTTCCCTAAACTTGTGCTCGTACGCCCATCCAACACAAAGATGTGGCAAAAAAAAAGCTCTTCTGCTCTGAAACTGTAGCAAGCTGCTTGCTACAGATGTATAAAGCAATTAGGTTAGGTACAAACCCATATGTCACCTGGTGGATAGCCAAATGGCTCACAGACAGGACTCAGGAAGTTAGAATTGGGATGTCCACCTCTGCAAACAGGCCAGTCAAAGTGGAGTTCCTCAGGGATCAGTCCTTAGACCGCTCCTTTTTGGCATTTACTTCTCACAAGTCAAGGTCAATGTCAGTGGCCTCTGGTTGACTAAATTTGCAGATGATTGCAAATTAGGAACTGTCATTGAATCTCATACAGAGGCAAATGTTCTTCAGGAGGGGCTGACACAGACAAACAACTGGTGTCAGAGCACTGGACTAAAACTAAATGCCAAGAAATGCATAATAGTATCCTTTGGGAAGTCATCCATTCCTGGTAACTATCATACTGACATATTGACAACACACCCCTTAGAAATGACCCATTATTCAGGGACTTAAGGACGCACATAGTAATCTAGCCTTTGACCATCGTGTCTACAGTGGTGAGGAAATATTTCTATGTTTATTTATAAACAAAGGTATGGCATCTAATTCCAAGGAATTCATTGTTCCACTGTATTTGGCATTCATCAGACCTATCATTGAGTACAATGCCTCCTTTGGTATGTACCTAACCAGGCTTATCCAACAATTGGAGTGTTCACAGAGGTTCCTCACTAAAAAAATACAGGGTGTAAGTAAAATGTCCTATGCAAACCGCCTCAAGGCCCTATCCCTGTATTCTGTCTCCTACAGGCTTTTGAGCGGAGATCTATGCTGGCATGCAGGGCATTGTCAGACTCCACTCTAATGGACCTCCTACATATCCACAAAACAAATAGCACCATAATTACCCATTCTAAAGACTTAAACCTTGCCTGTGATATAAATATGACCTGCTGGAGAGAAAAGTGTATATCCCAGAGACTACCCCATCTATGGAACAGGCATATCCATGTTAAGCAGAGTTCCTCCCTAACCCAATTCAAATGCAGCTTAGACAATTGGATGGGAAACCAGAAATCCATCCCTGGTTTGGCAACTATGTCTCTAATGGACACAGGTAACCTGTAAATGTTTCATCTCCCAGGCCTATGTTTACACTTATCAAGGTTATCAGAACTTGTCAAATATTTGGGATGCATGGCTAGGCTTAAAAAAGCCCATGTGGACATTATTGCAAAGCAACGAACTGCTACACCACAGAAAAGAAACAACGTACCAGTGGAAAAACACTTTATTCTCTCTAGCGCCTCGGCTCAAAAAAGCCTTCAAGGAGTAACAATTCACATATACCAAAGGTATTTATAACACTAACCACTTAATTATTCAATTAAATATTCAATTAAGCATAAAAATAAATATACCTTAAAAAACAGTACTTTAAATTAAACTTTTCCAACAACACTCTGTATTTAACCCTTTAGGAATTAAAGTTTCATATTTCAAAATAAAAATCATTTCTTTCTTTAAAAGTATATTTTTTATTTTACCTTCACTGACTTCATTTATAAAAATCTGCTCTAATACAGTAGCCTGCAAACTATCACATTTCCCCCATGAAATTCAGAGAAATGTTGGGCTAAGGGACTTTCTAATTTATTTGCCCTTATATCCCTTAAATGTTTAATAATTCTAGTTTTGAACATTCTTTTAGTTTGACCCACTTTTGAGATTTTAAGTATTTTTCCTCTGTTTATTTGCTACGTTTTTCTGCATAGCCGCCTATTTTGAGCATTTTCTGGCTTGTTAAACTTGATTTCTGCATTAGTAACTGTATTTAGAGCACAACCTAGAGCTGTTTACTGAATTTCCTGTTTGCACTTATTTTTAAAATCATTTTTTTCTCAAAACTTGCATTTTGTCTGTCTTTGGCCTAGCACTCTTGTGTGGGGTCATTTACTGCACTGTTATAACTTGTTGATACTTGTGAACCTCTGTTATCTCTGAAAAAAACAAAAAAACAAAAAAAATCTTGCTTTTTTCCCACTTTTCTGAGATTTAAAAAAGTTCAGTTACAGGCTTGCTGTTTGAACTGTTTGTAAGTTTCTTGGAGGCCGTTTTTTGCTTGGGCTAAAGGGAAGTCTCTCTGTTGATCAGTGGCAGTGAAAAACATTGAGCAGCCTGCCTGCCCCTGTAGGAGTGGTTACTGACTTGAAACTGTAGTTTTATTGGCCATTTTGGGTCAATTCCAAACGCCTTCATCTTCCTCTCTTAAAACCTGGTTGCCTCGTGGTTTTGGTGTCTTTTCAGGCTTGTTGGCTGTTGTTGAAGCACCCACCAAGAGGAGAAAACGCTGAGAGAAGAAAGGAGCCACTTTTGAGATTTTAAGTATTTTTCCTCTGTTTATTTGCTAAGTTTTTCTGCATAGCCACCTATTTTGAGCATTTTCTGGCTTGTTAAACTTGATTTCTGCATTAGTAACTGTATTTAGAGCACAACCTAGAGCTGTTTACTGAATTTCCTGTTTGCACTTATTTTTAAAATCGTTTATTTTCTCAAAACTTGCATTTTATCTGTCTTTGGCCTAGCACTCTTGTGTGGGGTCATTTACTGCACTGTTATAACTTGTTGATACTTGTGAACCTCTGCTATCTCTAAAAAAAACAAAAAAAATCTTGCTTTTTTCCCACTTTTCTGAGATTTAAAAAAGTTCAGTTACAGGCTTGCTGTTCTTGAACTGTTTGTAAGTTTCTTGGAGGCCATTTTTTGCTTGGGCTAAAGGGAAGTCTCTCTGTTGATCAGTGGCAGTGAAAAAACATTGAGCAGCCTGCCTGCCCCTGTGGGAGTGGTTACTGACTTGAAACTGTAGTTTTATTGGCCATTTTGGGTCAATTCCAAACTCCTTCATCTTCCTTTCTTAAAACCCTCTTTTGCGTGGTTTTGTGCGTTTTTGTGCATAGCGCAACAGCGGGCAGCGCCTCCTAATTGGGTTTAAACTATTCCTGGCTCCACAAAGTCTGCTCTTCACTTTTTCCCTTAGAACTGCTCTATCTCTCAATTTAAACACCATATTCTCATTCTAAGGCCCTTCACTGGTCCAATTAAGTAATCCTATAAGTTAGCACTATTAAACCATAAGCACTACTTACTCTTATACTCTCTACGATTACCCTGTCTTCTATTGGTCCGTCTTAAATTCAGTTTCCCTATATTACTCTAGCATGTCCAAAGGTCAGTCAATGGTTTCCTCTCCAGTCCAGCTGGTGAATCTGGGAATTTTGAGGCAATGTTACAACTGTCTCATGTACACGGACAACCCTTTCCTCCTCCAAACAGGTTCAAATATATGTGAGAGATGCAACTATTTAGCCAAACTGGAGGCTGAGCTCTCTCATCTCATAACTGGTGTAACCAGTCAGGAGGAGAAGGTAACCTCACACAACACAATTCCAGTATCACATAGTCCCACCACATCAGCGAACTAAACACATAAATACACAAAAAACATACTCAGAGGCTCTAAATAAAAATCTACCTAAGCAACAGAGACCTCCAAAGCAGACATCCAAGCAAAAGCTACCTCAAAGCAAAACACGCACAACACATAGCCCACAAAGTCAGTGTGCCAACAGGGTTGAATAACACACCTGATACTCTTGTAATAGGTGACTCTATTGTCAGACACACTGACGTTCCGCTCACCAGACTGAATAAAGAGAAGGTCACGGTGAGCTGCCTGTCGGGTGCTAGGATCCGCCACATAACGCAAGCACTCAGGTCACTCCAAAACAAATACAAATATGATTCAGTCATTGTACATGCTGGCGTGAATGACCTGAGACGTACCTCCCTGGACTACATGAAAAGAGACATAGAGGAGCTCTCTGATCATGTAGCCCAGGCTGGTATGATCCTGACATTGAGCAGCATCTTACCCTCACCTAGAATGATGCCACAGTACAAAGACAAAATGATCGATTTTAACAATTGGCTAAAATTTTGGTGTCATTCAAAGGGGATCCAGTGTCTGTCAGCCTGGGATGACATGCTCGACAAGCCATGTTGATTCACTAGGGACGGCTTGCACCTGTCACCACTGGGCTTTCGGTTATTGGCAAAGGCTCTTGCCACCCCCATAGTGCCTTTTTTAGGCAAGGCTCAAAAGTCAAACCCACCCCCATAGACAGCACAAGGAACAAGAAACTAAGGGTAATGCTGCTTAATGCCAGAAGTCTTAACCTCAAGATGCACGCACTCGAAGCTCTCCTCAGTATGGAGAACATCGATATCTGTGCAGTGACAGAAACCTGGTTCAAGGCTCCAGAGAGCACCCCAGCACAACCAGGCTATACCTCATATAATGCTTTTCGGCCCCAAAACCCAGACCGAAACACAAAAGGAGGGGGAGTTTCCATATTTATCAAGGATATCCACACCTCCAGGTTAGTGGCATTGCACGAAGTATCGGAGACCATCCATGTGCAACTAAAAGTGGGCAAGACTGCTTTTCAGTTTATAGCATCCTACAGACCACCCTCTCAAAGTCAGGAATCCCACTCGGCTTTCCTGAAAACATTGGAGAACATGAAGATCTCTCCGAGCACCATTATATTGGGCGACTTCAACTACCCAAACATTGACTGGGAGCACTACTCAAGCCCCAGCACCTTAGCCCAAAGGTTCCTGGAAATTATAAACTCAAATGCTATGGAACAACTAGTCACCACTCCCACAAGAGGGGACAACATACTAGACCTGATCATTACCAACATGGGGACTCTATTCTCCACACCAGAAGGATATCCCTCATTGGTAAGATCAGACCATAAATTAATTTCACTGGATGTTCACATCCCGACCCCACCCCCAGCCCAGAAAACCACAGTGAAAAACTTCTCAAAAGCGAACTTCTCACTTCTCAAAACCGAAGTGGAATCCTTCAAGGCCCCAGGGCCAGTGGAAACGATGGCCCAAACTGCAGAATCCTATATAAACGCATTCTAAGGACATCTCCAGGAATGCATGGATCATGCTATCCCAAACAAAACCAAGACCCAATCATCCAAAGGCAGGCATCCAGTCTGGTGGACCCCTGCCATAAATAAACTGTACAACAGAAGGAGGAAGCTACTACATGATAGAGCAAAATCCCTAATAGGGAAGGCATCTCTGATCAGTACTAGCAAAAAATTACGATCCCTCATAAAATCCTCCAAGGCCAGCTTTGAGAGAAAAATTGCACAGGACACCAAAGACAATCTTAAGGCTTTTTCAGTTATGTTAGGAACCTGGGATGCAACTCCCAGACTTGTTCTGAGTTGATTCTAAACGACAAAAAATACACTGAACCCACAGACATCGCCAATATCCTGGCAGACAGGTTCAGTGCAAACTTCTCCCCTCCCCGAAGAGCAAGTATCTATCCCGCAGAGGGCTGCCTCCCAAATATCTCTGATGCTCAGGTGAAGGCTGCCCTCTCCAAAGCAAAAAACACTGCTTCCATGGGACCAGATGGCATCCCAGGTTGCGTCCTACATGAATTCCAAGAGGAACTAATCCCTCAAATAAAACAGCTATACAATCTCAGCCTCACTACAGGATATGTGCCCACAGAATGGCGTACAGCAACAGTGGTCCCACTCCACAAAGGTGGAGCCTCTACGGACCCTGGAAACTATCGCCCCATAAGCCTGACTAGCTTAGTCTGCAAGGCTATGGAGAGGATCATCATGAAGCTCATAAACAAAGACATTGGGGACCTACAGACACTAGATTTTACCCAGTTCGGCTTTGTCAAGGGCAGATCCTGCCTTTTGAACCTGGTTGACTTCTTTGAAACAGTCACCAAAGCCATAGATGAAGGGAAGGTAGTCCACACAGCCTATCTGGACCTTGCAAAGGCATTTGACACAATACCCCACTCAGGCATCATAGATAAGCTATCCAGCTTAAATATAAACCCCTATGTCACAAGATGGGTCGCAAACTGGCTCAAAGACAGAACCCACAGAGTGAGAGTTGCTGGAGCCATGTCAGACTCGAAACGGTCACAAGTGGCATCCCACAGGGTTCTGTCCTGGGACCACTCTTGTTCAGTATATACTTTTCCGAGGTACAGGCAAACGTGGGAGGACTATGGCTCACCAAGTTCGCAGATGACTGCAAACTGGGCGCCATAATCGACTCTCCAGCTGACACAAACATCCTTCAAAAAGGTCTCACAGAGACAGATAACTGGTGCCAACGCCATGGTTTAAAGCTAAATGCCAAAAAATGTATAGTCATACCCTTTGGCAAAAACAATTTGCCCACAAATAACCACATAGGCGGAAACCCATTAAGTACAGAGAAAGTTATTAGGGACCTGGGGACCCAAGTTGATAGCAATCTCTCCTTTGAAAACCACATTGCCAAAGTGGTTAGAAAGACCTTCTACATAGCCCACCTCATCACGAAGGGTTTCACATTTAGATCAAGAGAGGTAATCGTGCCCCTTTATTCATCCCTCATCAAGCCCATCATAGAATACAATGCCCCTTTTGGGATGTACCTTACCCGACACCTGCAGCAATTAGAAAGACCCCAAAAGTATCTCACCAAGAGGATCAAAGGTCTCAAACAGATGCCATATGCTGCTCGGTTAAAAAAACTCCAGCTCTACTCAGTTGCATACCGCCTACTTTGAGGAGATCTATGCCTGACATACAAAGCTATGTCAAATCCAGAATTAATGGACATGCTCCACCTCAGTAAATCTAAATCCCTTAGAGACAAACGCTCGAGGGACTTGAACCTCAGCACAGAAATAAATAGAACTTGCTGGAGGGACAGGTTCATAACCCAGAGGCTCCCTTCGCTCTGGAATAGAATTCCAGTTCATGTGAGGCAGAGCACCTCACTGAATCTCTTCAAGAAGAATCTCGATAGGTGGATGGGGGATCGTAGATTTATCCCAGGGATTACTCCCGTGTCACTATTAGACAGAGGCACAGTAAACTAAACCTTAAAAAGGGCACAGTATACTCAAATCAAGGGGTGGCGTAAGCCATACAGAATCGGGCTATGCTTATAATTGCCCCAGGGCAGATAGCCTAGTATGAACCTATGAACCTATGAACCTAAATATGGTGCACTGTATTAGCAATACATAGCAAGGTAGGGGTTTGAATCTCAATACTGGCAAGTGTGTGTGTATCTGTCATCAGTATCTTGTGTGGGGTTTGCTGTGATTGTGTAATAATAGGATCAATTGTGGGGCAGGTTTTGCTAAATTATTATGTTCAGGACTAGCATATGTCACAATGTCCACATTACAAGGCCAACAGATGTCAAACACTGGAGAGGTTGATGTAGACAATCCACAGCCCTACATGTGGCAGTATAGATTAATGAACAATATTGGCAACCCTTCTATTACTCAGGGAACACTGTCCACCCACGTATCATACACAAACGCACTTGGCTAGGCAACAACCACTATATTGATAGTTCCCTGCATATTGCCTCCCGGATAGTAACCACAATGTGATAGCAGTGGACTACATGCCTGTTGACCACAACAGTGCCACTGACATCAGAAAATACTCTCATGTGTTACATCTCTTGACTGAGAGTGTGTTATCCAGCACGTAAAAGGACATGGCACCCTGTTCCATCCCCTCAGTAGCCAAGTAAATGTATACAGTGGACCTTTTGCCATGATCCCCACTGGACGCTTGCAACAACCGTTGAGTCTGCAAAAGTACCCCACAAAGAGAATACCATGCATTATACACATGTTTTGTATGGACAGATGCCACTAACTCCACTAAATACCCATATCATACTGTCAATGTAGGTGCAATCATGATCTCAGTTACATAGCCAGGTCTCACCAAATGAGGTCAGGAATGCTACATCAGAAGATAACAATCTGTTAACACAACATGCCCCAGAGACCTCAAGTACACTTCCACATGTCAAAAAACATGCATGTGGGACATGTGCAAAACCCAGACACTGTCCATGTTATGGAATATAGATCACATCCATGCAAAGCAGTGCACATCACTTGCCACCCACAATAGAAACCCAGATGAGTGGATGGTGAATACAATACCCACCCCTGGGGTCCACTCCAGGGACTACACACCTGAGCCACACTGGGGACCATTGTCATGTAGCCTGTTGCCATGGTATTCCCTTCGCCTAGCCTTGTAGAACCTTCAGGCCCATTCACTTACTACACACCTGTAAAGCAATGAACCTATGGATCTCAGTACTGGCAAGTGTGTGTGTGTGTGTGTGTGTGTGTGTGTGTGTGTGTGTGTGTGTGTGTGTTTGGAGATGAATGATTTTGAGGCCATTCACACTCACTACACCTCCCATTGTCTTACTTTAGCATGTCTGCTGATGTCAGTCACCTTGAAATAACCCTTTGGCCATGTTTCAACCCTATAAGCTCTGTGGCACTTGCAATAACTGCGTAATACTGTAGTGTAGCAAACTAGTTAGGTAGGAGTACTAATTCTGGTCCTGGAAACCGAAACTATGTGTGTGTTTGTGTGAGAGAGTGTGTGTGTGTGTGTGTGTGTGTGTGTGTGTGTGTGTGTGTGTGTGTGTGTGTGTGTGTGTGTGTGTGTGTGTGTGTGTGTCTTTGTTGACACCTGATTTTGTGGACATTCACACTTACTACACTTCCCTAACATTCCCATACATTATATATATATATATATATATATATATATATATATATATATATATATATATATATGTGTGTGTGTGTGTGTGTGTGTGTACATGTATACATATATCTACATATGTATATTTATATCCATATCCTTATGTGTAAACATGAGGGTTATATATACCTTCTCAGCTTATCCCACCATATTTATCTGATATGTGTATATTTAGATATAAAAACATGACTGATTCAACACTATTTTCACTAACATGTAGTAGTAAACAATTGTAGTAGTCAAAGCAGTTGTTCACTACTATTCAGTACGTGTACTGAATGATATATTTGAAAAAGCAACAGACATTTTTTGCAGCTCACATGACTTAGTGGTTAAATGCTGTGTTTATAGTCTAGAAGGTCCTGGGTTCAAGGGCTGTTTATTTTCTTGCTAGGCAAAACAAGGACTGTTGGATACAGAGTGGTTAAGGCAGTTTTGAGCAGCTTTAAGCGGGTTCGAATGACTGTAAGAGGTGCTAATGTATGGTTAAATGAAAAGGCACTTACATCGTGTAGGCTTCACTTATCAGTGTGCAAATCTGTTTAGCACTGATATTTAAGCAATGCTTACACCTGCTAACCATAGCTCAGCCCTGGTAACTAGTGATAACATTCCAGTCTGATAAAATAGCAGAGTAATGACAGCTTTAATAAGTGTATTTAATTTCATGTACATAACATGCTTCTATGTGCAATCATTGCAGCAGCAAGGGGTGTGAGTATACTGTATACGACACCTGAGTATACATGGCTAGTACCACAATCTTTTATTTTTGTATGTGTTTCTTACATGGGTAGTATCCCAGGTTATATGCAGTCACACTTGCATGTATTGTATTATTACATTACTACTTTTAACAGTGCTTTTCCAAGTAAGAGTAGATTGCAGATTGTAGTACTGGAACCATACACCCCTGCATGCAAAGCTGGACTCTGAGTACTGACTATTATGTTCTTGGTGTGTGAGCTATATATTTTTAAGTATCTCCTATTGGATATTGATCTGATATGTTGATATTAACTGTAGGCTACTATGTGTTTAGGACATGTCATTGAGGACTGCTGTCATGTAGTAATGGCATACCTATCAGTGTCAGACATCTGTCAAAACATTCATCCTAATGCATAACCTGTTGGCTAGCTAATTTCTGTCTGTACTTTGTACATATGTGCAGATGTCAAGTATTCATCTTCTCTGCTTACAGGCAATCTCTGATTGACTGACACTGACATGTCTGCCCAGCTGTGTTATGAATGCCACAGCTAGGAAACCCCACCATGTATGCACCACATGCCATGGATACCTCAACCAGACTACCACAGTCAACAGAACATGCTTGGGTACAGGTCTCTAACCCAGACACTGGCCATATTATGCAATGTATGTTGCATATATATCAATTGGAGCACCTCGCTGACCCTCTGCAAGAGAAAATCAGATGATTGGATGTTGGATTTAACTGTCACCCTGGGGATCACACAAGTGGCATCGGTTGATAGATGGCCTGTTGACAAATGTCAGGTGACATGATACCAGTGTACCCACATGCCCTACTCTTCTCATCTCTCCATGGACATTAGCCTGGTACACACCTAGGAACACCTGCACCTATGGACCTCAATACTGACAAATGTGTCAGTGTGTATTACTGAGAATAACAGTGTGTGTGTTTGTAAACTTGTAGTTGAACATACAGTGAGGGCCTTCTCACCCACTACACCCTCCATTGCTATACTTAGAAATTACTGCTGCTGTAGTTGACATTAAATGTGCCTTGTTACACTCTTCACCCTATGGGCTACCTGGAGTTTGCAGTACCAGCATATCACTGTTCTACAAATGGATAGATAGGTGTGGGTTACCATCTGAGTCCTGGCAAATGTGAGTATGTGTGTGTGTATATGTGTGTGTAATTGTGTGCAGGTGTGCATATTTGTAGGAGACAGCATTCTGAGGCCACATTCTCCAAATACAATAAACTTGCCATACATTATAAGGGATGGTGATGTTGCTGACATTAGCAGAGCCATGACAAACCCTCACCCTATTATTCCTGTGGCAAGTGCAATAAATGCATAACCCCATAGTAGCACTGATTAGATAGACAAGAGTTTGTATTGCAGTCCTGGTCATTGTGTGATTGTGGGTATGTCAAAGCATTATCATGGGTTTCAGTGAGTATAATATCCAATGTGAGGTGTGGGTGCTGGGTATACTGTCTTTACACCATGGTACCTCCAGTACATGTCCCAAGGTCCACTCTATGAGCACCACTGTCACCATTAACCATACAGGTAACTAATTACACTAATCAGCCCAATGATGCAGGCACTGTGGGCAAAACCTCTGTAACAGTATGGACTCACTGACAAGGTAGTTAGCACTATTAAACCCAAGTTTGTCAAAACACGTTATTGCTTACTATTGATGTAACCATTTTATTTTCTGTCATTCTGCATGCAGAGGGTTTAACATGGTTAGACTGTCAATTGAATAAAAATGGTTTGTATGATCAGGATCAGAATAACGTGTTTGTTACTCTTATGGAAGCAGTATTGACTAATCATTTTTTGTACTTTGAGGGGCTTTTTTACATGCAGGTGACAGGCGTGGCAATGGGGGCAGCTTGTGCCCCCATTTACACCAATTACATCATGTCATTTTGTGAGCAGGAGTTTGTTTTAACAAGTGTGTATAAAAGGTACATTAAGCAGTACACGTGATTTTTGAATGACATTTTCATTGTGTGGGAAGGGATGATTGAACAACTGAAACTATTTTTGGAACACAACAACAACACTGTTGACTTTTTGAAATTTACTTATGAATACAGTGTTAATAAAATAACCTATTTGGATGTTAGTTTGGTGGTGGATAGGAATTTGATGTGTTTGAAGTTTATGATTCATAGAAAGGCTACCTTTTCCAACTCTTATTTAGATTACACTAGTTGGCACCCTCACCATCAAAAAAGATCCATTGTGAAAGGGAAAATGGTGAGGGCGGCCAGGATGGTCAGTGATGACCAAGATTTTATGAATGAGTTAGAGTTTATGATGAAGATGTTCACTAGAGGGGGGTATCCCGAAAGTTTATGTATGGGGCTCAGGGATGAAATCATCGGTAAAAAGGAAAGAGGTATGTATAAGGCCATACTTGTTGCTGGAATGACAGGAGATTCCAGAGAAGGATTGGACAACTGCAGTGGCCCTAACAGTTACAGAATGAGGAATGATAGGATATTTTTTGTAACAACCTTCAACTTGGATGCCGAATTGCTCACCAAAATGCTTAGGAAAAATTGGGGCATTTTAAAGTTGGACAAAAATGTGAAAGCTAAAATGGGGGAGCCCCAGTTATTGTATTTCATAAAAATAGATCCTTTGAGGAGCTTTTGGAGAACGGATTAAGTCATCAGCTGCCATTTACTAGTAGAGCATTGGGTAACTACAAGTGTGGAAGATGTAGCACTTGTAAGTACATATTGGAGACAAGTAAACGTATAAAAGTGAACAAACATCACATTATCATTGAAGGCCATTACAACTGTCAGACTAAGAATGTGGTCTACCTGGCCAAATGTGACGTATATCCTGCATTTTATGTAGGAAAAACTGCTAGACATTTCAGGGAATGGGTGAATGAACATTTGTTGTACATTAAACATCTCAGACTGACAAATGCTCTGGTTAGGCACCTTAGTGAGTATCCAGGTCACCAATTCAAATGTTGTGTCCTTCAGCAGATTAGATTTGACACTCAGGGAAAGACCTTGGATGTACACTTGGAAATTAGCAAGTTGAAATGGCAGTTAAGGCTAGATGTCCTAAATTATCCTGGCATTAACGATGGTTTGAGTATTGCCCCTATTCTTAAACTGAAAAATATTTTAGGTAGGAAATGAAACAAATTTAATTTTAGCCAATAATTTTTATAGTTCATTGTTTAGTTCAGCTTGTCTAATATTTGACCATTTAGAGTTTTATTTTTAAAAATTTTTAAAACTTTCCAAATTCAGCATTTTTTGATTAATATTTAAAATGTTAAAATTTTAAAATATGTTTTTGCCTTTGGTATTTGTTTTTGTATGTTATGTAAGATTATTGGTTAATGTTTTTTTAAACACAGTCAAGCTTCAAGTGGAATATGTTTGATTTTATTAGTTGGTTGTTAATTGGGTGGGCATATATAAAAACGTATGTTTTAGCAGAGATCATTGTTCTGATGAAGTCTCTAGAGTTGGGATGAAACCTAGGTTAACTATTCGTGCTTGAACATTTTCTATCTTGCAATAAAGTTGGAATTGGTCATTGTTTCACAAGTGTTTTAATTGATATGGTTGTGGTCGGTTACAAGTTTGTTTTGGTGGTTTCTTTTACACTTGTGAACATGGAGTCCAATGCTGACATTTTGGATTTACTGCAGCAGATTAATCAACAATTACTTGAGCATACAGTCCAGATTAAATCTTTAGCAGACAAGCAGCAGCAGGTGGAATCATCCAACTGCTTGTTGGGAGTTTGGGAGTCCCCCTCACTCAGCCCACCCAGTCTGGTGGAACATCTATATCCAACGGGGAGAATGTCATGCAGAATATGGCTGGTTTCAATGCCAATGGAGTTGGAATTTTAGGAGGTAAGACTGTTTGCAACAAAATGGAGCAGTGGAATAGTAACCAGTATAACTTCAATGTTGACATTAACTCTGATAGTAAGGGCATAAAACCAGTGTTTATGTCCTTTTCTGAACGCTTGAAATCCTTTGAGATCAAGTTGTTTAATATGAAAAAATCCAGTTGGAAAATGGATATCTCCTTAAAAACATTGAACTAGGTTTGGTTCCACTGGGGTTACATTTTTGGAGGTACCCCAATAGGGCTGAGCAGAACCTTGACATGCTTCATGAAGTGCATAAGTTATTTGACGAAACAGGTGTTGCAGCAATGAAAATTATGGTCAAATATAACTCCCAGAAAATTGAGCAGTATATGAGGGATTTGGAGCATGAAGATGAAATTATTACTTAAGATCTGTTGTTTGACCAGTATCACACCAACTATAATAATGTTTTGGTTGGTGTAGGCAACAGCTGTCATAATATTTTCAATAGGAAACTGACTAAGCTCAAAAGGGATGTTGACGAATATTTGAAAGACAGGGTGTATCCATTTTCTGCAGGCAACCGAGGTAACCGTGGGAATCAGGAGAAAAGAGCCAATGATGGTGGAGAATAAGATGACCTAATGACGTCACAGCAAGGAGGCGCTCATTCCACTGGACAGGTGGGAACAACTCCAAATGAAGGGCCCAGGCATTCAGATAGGTTGCATAACAAAAATCAGGACAATTACAGTTGGAGAAGAGACGACGAGGGACAGTATTTAAAGCAGGGAGCCCAACCAAAAAACTGGAATCATCCACGGAAGGGGGTCAATGGATATTAACATGTTTAGACGCCAACCCTTCCTATGCTAGCACAACTCAAGTGAGTGCCACAACCAAATATTGGTCAAGGTCGGTAGGTACATTTTCTTAAGCCTCACCTAGTTCTGTGGTGGATGAGGCTGACTTATGCAACTTTAGCGTCAGTGTGGTCAATAGTACTAATGCTGATGGTTTTAAAGACATTAACTCAATGGACACAAATGGTTACAGAGATGTCAGTTTTGAATTGAATGCTGATGTGTGTATATCAACTATTTTTGCCAGTTTTGGTCAAGGTTGTGATACTATTGTTGTAAATGGAGCTACAATGTCCAAATCCGGAGGACTGACACAAAATGTTGATATTGAATGTTCACTGGACTTTGATGTGGGCAAAGGGGTTGTCGATACGATGGGGGGTGAAAAAGTGAATGTTTCAGTTACTGACAATGATTTATTGAATATGAGCATATATTTGGCCAACAGTATGGATAATGACTGTCATAGTTACTTTAATCAATTAGGTGCACCTACTGAGCATGTTGGTGTTAATGTCAATAGGGATGCAAAAATGTGTATGGGTATAGGACATCCCCAGGAAGCCTTGGGTTTAGATGTTGCAACTATTTCATGGCCCAATGAGGTAGCTAATGGGCAAGGGTTAGACTGTTCATTTGACTCTAGAAGTGGAAATGATGTGTTTGAAATTAATGGCGACACACATGAAATTGTTGCTGTTAAACCACTAAGTAATCCTGAAGTTATTGTCAACATATATGGGGACTACAAAGTATATAATTATTCTGAGACCAAGTGTACAATCGACCATGCCAATTTACTATCAAAAGGTTTTACGTTTGTGCCAGGAAGGAAGGGAGCCTTAACTGAAATGCTGATAGATTTAAAAATGTTTACTCGTAAGATGAACATCAAATTATGGTTTGCAGATGCAGCCATTAACTTTGACAAAAGTGGGCTAACCAACTCCAGCAAATTTAATCCCCCAGCTAACCACATGGTTTCCTTTTTTGAGAGGGCTTGTGAGTTGGACATAAGGGAGTATTTTAGGAATATCCATTAAAAGAGAAGCGACTTCGTTAACCTGTCCAATAAGGAAAGAAGTTTACTAAGTTAATTAGCTAACAATAAAGAGATACAGATCATGAAACCAGACAAGGGTAATGGTGCTGTGATCACCGACAGGAATGATTACACTGAGGCTATGTTAGAAATGTTAGCACAAGACATGTACGAGGAGAGTAGCATCAACCAAATTAATATTGCCAATATGAAATTGGATTTTTTAATTGATGATTTGCTATATCAAGGTCAGATTACTGAAATTGAGCATGACTATTTGATTAATCCTAATCCAGTTGTTAGTGGTATATTTGGAATTCCTAAACTACATAAAGGCCTGGATGATTTGAAATTCAGGAGTATTGTAGATGGGAAGCGGAGTAAAATCTGCTTTATTAGTCAATATTTAGGTTATTATTTGCAAAGAGGGTTGGCTAAGTTTGAATATATTACAAAGGATTCATAGAACTTTTTGGAGAAGTTAAATGGAGTAGCTATTGGGGAAAACACTTTATTACTTACTATTGATGTAACCAATTTATTTTCTGTCATTTCGCATGCAGAGGGTTTAACATGATTAAACTGTCAATTGAATAAAACTAGTTTGTATGATCAGGATCAGATTAAAGTGTTTGTTACTCTTATGGAAGCAGAATTGACTAATTTTTTTTGTACTTTGAGGGGCTTTTTTACAAGCAGGTGACAGGTGTGGCAATGGGGGCAGCTTGTGCCCCCATTTACGCCAATTACATCATGTGATTTTGGGAGCAGGGCTTCATTTTCACAAGCGTGTATAAAAGGTACATTAAGCAGTGCACACAATTTTTGGATGACATTTTCATCATGTGGGAAGGGACGGTTAAACAACTTAAATTATTTTTGGAACACGTCAACAACCCTGTTGACTTTTTGAAAGTTACTTATGAATACAGTGTTGATAAAATAACCTATTTGGATGTCAGTTTTGGTGGTGGATAGGAATTTGATGTGTTTGAAGTCTATGATTCATAGAAAGGCTACCTTTTCCAACTACTCTTATTTAGATTACACTAGTTGGCACCCTTACCATAAAAAAAGATCCATTGTAAAAGGGCAAATGGTGAGGGTGGCCAGGATGGTCAGTGATGACCAAGATTTTATGAATGAGTTAGAGTTTATGATGAGGATGTTCACTAGAAGGGGTATCCCGAGAGTTTATGTATGGGGCTCAGGATGAAATCATCGGTAAAAGGGAAAGAGGTATGTATAAGGCCATACTTGTTGCTGGAATGACAGGAGATTCCAGCGAAGGATTGGACAACTGCAGTGGCCCTAACAGTTACAGAATGAGGAATGATGGGATATTTTTTGTAACTACTTTCAACTTGGAAGTCAAATGGCTCACCTAAATGGTTAGGAAAAATTGGGGCATTTTAAAGTTGGACAAAAATGTGGATTCTAAAATGGGGGAGCCCCAATTATTGTATTTCATAAAGATAGATCCTTTAAGGAGCTTTTGGAGAATGGATTAGGTCATCAACCACCATTTACTAGTAGAGCATTGGGAAACTACAAGTGTGGAAGATGTAGTACTTGTAAGTACATATTGGAGACAGGTAAACATATAAAAGTGAACCAACATCACTTTATCACTGAAGGCCATTACAACTGTCAGACTAAGAATGTGGTCTACATGGCCAAATGTGGTGTATGTCCTGCGTTTTATGTAGGAAAAACTGTTAGGCATTTCAGGGAATGGGTGAATGAACATTTGTTGGACATTAATCATCTCAGACTGACAAATGCTCTGGTTAGGCACCTTAGTGAGTATCCAGGTCACCAATTCAAGTTTTGTGTCCTTCAGTAGATTATATATGACACTCAGGGAAAGACCTTGGATGTACACTTGGATATTAGAGAATTGAAATGGCAGTTAAGGTTAGATGCCCTAAATTATCCTGGCATTAACAATAGTTTGAGTATTGCCCCTATTCTTAAATTGAAAAACATTTTAAGTAGGAAATGAAACAAATTTAATTTTAACCAATAATTTTTATAGTTCAATGTTTAGTTTAGCTTGTCTAATATTTGACCATTTAGAGTTTTATTTTTAAAAATTGTTAAAACCTTCCAAATTCAGCATTATTTGATTAATATTTGAAATTTAAAAATTTTAAAATATGTTTTTGCCTTTGAAATGTGTTTTTGTATGCTAAACACAGTCAAGCTTCAAGTGGAATATGTTTGATTTTATTGGTTGGTTGGTAATTGGGTGGGCATATATAAAAATGTATGTTGCAGCAGAGATCATTGTTCTGATGAAGTCTCTAGAGTTGGGATGAAACGTAGGTTAACCATTTGTGCTTGAACATTTTTATCTTGCAATAAAGTTGGGATTGGTCGTTGTTTCACAAGTGTTTTTATTGATACGGTTGTGGTTGATTACAATTCTGTCAAATGTGTCTATGACTGTATGTATTTGCCAATGTGTATATTTACAGTATGTCATACTATGTATTGTTCATTAACACCCAGTACATCCCCCATTACCATACTGTACAAGACCTGGTGATGTTCTTCACTTAACAGGAAACTCGGGACACACCTCACCCTAAAAGCTCTGTGGTGTGTACAATTAAGGCCAGACACATTAGTAGCAATAAGTACCTAGGTATGGGGTTCTTTTCTCAGTGTTGTCAAGTAAGTGTGTATGCATGTGAAGGAATCTACTTCAGTTTGCAGAAAATATATGTCCCAGGAGATCATTTGTCTGAGAACTAACTGGCAAAATGTAACATTTCAAAGCAATCATCTTGTGGAAATTCATTCCATCAAAGCTAGTAGTGGATGTATAAATTCACTCTTCCCCACTGTACAGCTATACAGCGATACTGGAGTTGGTATATATAATTGGGTTTGGTTGTTGAGGACACAGCCACTCACATTGGGGTTATTGTGCGTATCTCCCTGCTTAGTGTGCTGTTATACTGTACAGTTTATGTTAACAGGTTAAGTAGTTGTTAATCACACTATGTGTGGTTCTACACCATCCCACACCCTCCAAAGTGGGGGGCTGTGCCACCCACAACAGCACACCTATGTTTGTCAACTCCAGGATTGCAGTACATTAGGGAGGAGAACAAATACCCTGGCAGTACCATTGTCAATGACATTATACTGACGAACTGATTATTTACTGATGTGATGTTATGGCAATTTGGACTTGGTGAAATTACAAAGGCCAAAATGAGTTCACTGCAAAATTAAGTACATCCATGTAAACAGTATTCTCTGTGTATTGCATCAACACCAAAGTCTCTGTGTGTGTGTGTGTGTGTGTGTGTGTGTGTGTGTGTGTGTGTGTGTGTGTGTGTGTATTATTCACAGACATTTGCTGTGCACCACACAGTACACTTACCATTGTCCACTGTAGAAGAGCTGCTTACATCAGCCACCATGCACTCACCTGTATACACCCCTCAGACCTTTCAGCAATGTGGCACATGCAGTAACTGTTATACAGACCTGTTACTTGTGTTCAGCTGTACCCAGGATATGACACAGTCAATGTGCCACCACAGTGCCACACCCCTTGTAGGAAAGGACAGCAGACCAACAGCCTGCTGACACAAAGACACGTACAACACAAACAGAATACATTATGGAGACTACAGTCAGTCAGTGTTAATAATGCATCATGGCTGGACAGCTACACACCCTGATGTGTAAGCATTAATCATTCCAGCTGAAAACATGTTAAACAGCATTACATTGCTAAAACTTATTACATTCACTCTGTGCATCAGAACCATATCAGCATGTCCCTGCATCGATGGTATGGATGACAGGGATTTGGCACAGGTATCATCATATGCACAGGGTGTGCTGTGAGTTTGCCAGTGGCCTAGGCTGAGGCATTTGGTTGACATCATCTGTGTTGGTTACGGGGTTCTTTATTAAATGGGCTGTGCAGACATGGTGTGTGTAGGTATGGTGGTGCCTTGGCTGTGTTGGTGATGTGTGTGTGTATGTATGCACACATTTCTGCCATGTGGCTGCCTTATACAGGAGTTTGTTGGACAGCTGCAGACCATACATGGCAGGTTGTACAGTTCACCATGTTCAGCCTCAGACATGGGAATTGTGCCTGCCAGGGGTTGAATGGGCAGTACCAGGCAGTAGTCCAGATATGGTACTCTCCCCTGATGATGACAATTGTCTGCTGGATCCGCATCCTTGTTGGGACCAGCCAGGACTACAAGCACATGATCTGCTGCATTCTGGTGTGGACAGCACCACCCCTGCAGTGCTGGTGCTGGAACTGCCACTACAGGAGCGGCCGTGAGTTGTTGCACATCCATGTAGACCTCAACTTGTTGGTGTTGCTGACCTATGTCTACATGGCCAACATCCTACTCCCACCACATGCTCTACCACAGACACCACATTTTCGAGGATTCCCACCATCTCACCCAACAGTCTATCCATGTCCTCTGCAAAATAATGGTGGGCACCTGCAAGATCACGGATGTAGTCATGTATAGCAGGAAGAGTAGCCCTCTGGAGGCTCAGACTATCTCTGGTTTAACATTCCATATGTGACTGTGCCTCCATGATGGCCCAAAACTTGCATCTGGTGGCACCTGCTATGGCACTTCTGCCAGGGGCATGATCGCCAGCAGCCCTCCTATGAGCACCCCTATACATCTGTCTGTGTGGTACCTTGCCGGTAATCTGGCTATGGCTGCTGTATACATTAGCATTAATCATTCCAGCTGAAAACATGTTAAACAGCATTACATTGCTAAACCTTAGTACATTCACTCTGTGCATAAGAATCATATCAGCATGTCCCTGCATTGATGGTATGGATGACAGGGATTTGGCAAAGGTATCATCATATGCACAGGGTGTGCTGTGAGTTTCCCAGAGGCCTAGGCTGAGGCATTTGGTTGACATCATGTGTTGGTTAGGGGGTTCTTTATTAAATGGGCTGTGCAGACATGGTGTGTGTAGGTATGGTGGTGCCCTGGCTGTGTTGGTGATGTGTGTGTGTGTATGTATGCACACATTTCTGCCATGTGGCTGCCCTATACAGGAGTTTGTTGGACAGCTGCAGACCATACATGGCAGAGTGTACAGTTCACCATGTTCAGCCTCGGACATGGGAACTGTGCCTGCCAGGGGTTGCATGGGCACTACCAGGCACAAGCCCAGATATGGTACTCTCCCCTGATTGACAATTGTCTGCTGGATCCACATCCCTGTTGGGACAGGCCAGGACTACATGCATATGGCCTGCTGCATTCTGGTGTGGATAGCACCACCCCTGCAGTGCTGGTGCTAGGACTGCCACTTCAGGAGCGCCCATGAGTTGTTGCACGTCCACATAGACCTCAACCTGTTGGTGTTGCTGACCTATGTCTGCATGGCCGATGCCCTACTCCCACCACATGCTATACCACATACACCACACTGTTGAGGATTCCCGCCATCTCACCCAACCATCTATCCATGTCCACTGCAAAATAATGGTGGACACCTGCAAGATCACTGATGTAGTCACGTACAGCAGGAAGAGTAACCCTCTGGAGGCTCTGACTATCTCTGGTTTTACATTCTATATGTGCCTGTGCCTCCATGATGGCCTGAAACATGCATCTGGTGACACCTGCTGTGGCCCTTCTGCCAGGGGCATGATGGCCAGCAGCCCTCCTATGAGCATCCCTGTACATCTGCCTGTGTGGTACCTCACCAGTCATCTGGCTATGGCTGCTGTATACAGACTCATTTGCCATGCTCCCCACACTTTCCTGTCCCATGCCACCACCCGCCAACTGTCCCTCATCTATGGCCACTGGTGATGGGATATGTATTGACATTGTGACTGTGTGCAGGAATGGGGTGGATAAAAGTGGGATGTCAACCAATGGCACAGATTCAGCTCCTGACAACCCTGCCTGTGTCTCACTATGCTTATCATCATTGTTAGAGTCTGTATGGACACTAACATCAGTTTGTCTGCAGGAGGGACCCTGATCCACCTCACCACCTGTGAGGGGCAGACAAGAAATGTAAATTAAGACCTGTACAATATGGTTTACTTCTACACACATACATACTTACAGGTGAGGTGGCACAAACATATTACACAGACCTCAGTACCCAACAATTGACATGCATGACATATGACACTCAATATCAGGCAATGCAGCCATTCTAAATCCTGGTTACAACAATATACATATGCGGGATATACGAGTCATGTTAGCAGGTAATGCTCCTTCCCCTGGGACACATTGCATCCATGTACACATTAATGCTGTGCACCTGTACAGCACACCTGGCATGCACTGTGCACCATACCTCACAACTATACAAATCATTGCTGAATGTGTTAGATGTGTAGCAGTTATGTTTGTTCTGTTCTTCACAACCCTTATGTGTTTGTCTAACACATGACTGGGATGATATGAGGATGGATGTCACTAATGAATGACTGACATTTCATTCCCAGATCTCATCATCATCAGTTGATGTATGTGCAATAACATCTGTGTACACTGACAAACTTCCAAGCCTCATGTGGATTTCAGGAGCGTACACACACCTGTTGACATGACAGTCTCTTCTATGATATGCAATGGGCCCACATTACTGCAGTCAAAAACATTACACACACCTGATATGTGACATATGACCTATGCAATCCAATTCTGTGTCAGATGAATGTTGGTCATGGAGATGCTGACTGAGATGCATGCCATATTGGGGTTGAATAACTGTGCACACCCTTAAACCAATGGTTTGTTGAAGTACCTGCTAACTTAAATACAGCAGTCACTATTCCTGGAAGGGGCACAGTAGCTTGGCACATCCTTGCCTTTGCAAAATTAGGTTAGTCTTACTTACAAAGGTACTACAACTCTGCCAGATTGCAAGGCCAGCTCATGTGCATGGCCCATTGAATTTATACAGGGACTTAAGTATTGCTGTGGAGTGTGTGTTATGTGTGGGACAATTCATAACCTTGAATGTGCTAAGATAGCCATTCTTAGCTAGCTTTGGATGAATGCTTCAGTTCACTGTTGTATTTGAAGCTGATACCCCTCCCCATCCTCAGCCTTATTGCAGATGCCTGACAACTGGGGCCCACACATGAGTGTTAGCTTGCAGTGTTCCATATTCACTCCACCATGTCTACAGGCCTACTTTCAGGTAATGAACAGCAACCGTAAAGGTGTACACTGCCACCAGCAGCCTTCAAGGTGGGGACGGTGGCCTGATGTGATGTGAGCTGCTGCTTGTGCACCACACGTAACTTTAGGACTACTGTCTGTAGGCTTGAGCCTTGGTCTCATGACACCATTACACACTGCAACACATGCCTTTGGAAGACCTGGAGTCATGCTTTTACTACCCGTACAGAGGCCTGGATGATGTTTCTTGTGGGATAAATCTCCCATCTACTTACCCTAACCCATAGAGCACACTTATGCAGACTCCAGGCAATTGTTGCTGCAGGTAATACACAGGCAGGACTTGCTAGACATTTGTGCAACTGCCTTAGTGTTGATGCATGTATCTGGGTAGCCACCCTAACCAGTTTGCACTATGTATTGTCATCTGTACTGGATGGCCATCTTTGTCTTGTCAACATCACTGTCGTCCCATATTTAATACACCTCTAGATGACTGTCTGCACTGTTTGCCATGGAATATACAATGCTGAGGTAATGTTATTTTACCCTACTCCTGACTATTTCCTTTCAGATATGGGATCCATGTCATGCCTTGGAAGATGTTTGCAAGCCATGGCTGCCTGTGTTGCAGGCAGCTGGCCAATTGTCATGGACATACTTCTCAAACAGAAGATCATTAATTGGTGTGACATAGAGGCCTGTACTTGATGGCAGGTGTGTACTGCAGAAGAGTGAATGCTGTCAGTACATCACAAGCTGCATCTACAATATGTTAATCGGAGTGTGTGCACCCGTATGCTTCCAGTGTATTGTAAGGTTTGTAAACCCCATATTTGTTGTCCTAACATAGGATTCTAATTTATACATTAATTGCACGTTAGGTGCACATTACAGGTTGTAAAAGGTGTGGAATTTGTTATTGTGCTCTGTCATTGTATATATCAGGAACAGTTGACACCATCATAGGGGCGTGTACACTGTTGTATCGACTGTATGAGGGTTATGTTTCATACATGTCCCTACTGTAGGCCATTTGTCCCACCATTTGGCTTGTCTCTGTCCACACATCTTGCACTGATGGGTTGTGAGGTATACTGCAGGACTCCTACCTACCCTTCACCATGGTGACCGCTGTGATGCTGTGCAGTTAACACTAACAAAACTTAACATGTACATCATGCATTATATGTAGGTGTGATAAATGTGTACAGGGCATATAGCATGGCCTTAACATGGCCGGTGTATTGGCAAACATGAACAAAATAACCCCATACTCACCAGCCACAGGCTGCTTCCCCAGTTGTATACCTGAGGGACCTACATAGTTGTGGGAGAGAAGTAATTTCAGTAGCCACTCATGTGGCATTGTTACAGGGTGGAAGCAGCATTTCAGAACATTAACAGAATAAACAGCAAAACTACAGAATATACAGCTCAACACCATAGATGTGCACATCTGTGCATTACTAAACTCCAGCTACAGATTATCTTCTCTGATATATGCATGGAGATTCTCCACAGATTGAAATGTAGAATCAACACTCTTCTAGTTATGTGCACTGTGACCTTACCTGCATGCTCCTCAGACATTGGTTGGGTGCCACCCACCTCAAAAATGCTGGGTTCTGCTTTATGGTGGGTGTGCTGGGCAGGTACACCAAGGCTGGCAAGGAGCTGTTCTGTACGTGCCAGTGGGGGCTGGATGGCTGCACCCCCACCTGTGGCTAACCACTCCCTTGCTACAGCAACTGCTTGGTTCTGTGCATGTTGCTGGTACAATGACAGACCTGATCATAATGCCAGTTCTGTTGTCCAACATCATTCACCCTGTGGACCAGTTCTTCCCACAGGGCTGTTCGGTCACATAGGGCTTCTGTGACATGTCCAAACAGGACATCATACTGCTGTTTGAGATATTGAACGATTACATCATCCTCCAATGAAGTAAAGGCTGGTAGCATGGTAGCTGAAAGACGTAAACAGGAGAAAATGTTACACAACCTCATACTGTTGTCTACTTGCACATCAACACAGAATATTACTTGACAATATTCCAAACTACAACCTAACCCTATAATCAGCTGTCATTACACTCTTGGCCCTGACCTATCATATTCCACCCAATGTTGCACAGTTAACTGTATAATCCTCTATTCTCCATTCATTTCTGTGTATAGGGATGACAGTGGCCATTGTCCATGTGGATGGTGGCAAGTCTGTGTTTGACTGTAGTGTGTGATGGAGCTGGGAGCACATGCCTTAGTTCAGAAAAGAGACAGACAGTGATGTTCTCATGGCCCAGGGAGACTTGCTGTTGTTGCCTTCAGTAGGCATTATGTACATGTTCACCACTGATGGGGAGTAGTGTATTTGATGTACATATCCCCCTATAGAATATGTGTGGATAGGGTGGCACTGTTCCCACCTAACCTGTGTGATACATGCTGCCTATATCCATGGCATGTGTGTATGAAGTGTGCTTTACCCCCAGTAGAGGTTGAATTGTGTTGGCTCTGAGACAGACTACATATGTGGAGACACTCTGTTGCAATTGTCCTTGGTGGTGTGGATATGTCCGACTTATAGTCATAATCAGCCTTACACAACATTAGCTGTGAACATACATGCTTGCTGAGATAGAGGTGGACTTGCCTCCAAGTTGCTGGCTGCACCTATGTGTCCCTGTACAGCCAATATAGCATCCTATTATGTGCTTTGTGTATCGCTGCTGTCCACCAAGAGGGATTACTATCTCCTTGGTGGAGGCTATTTTTTACAGGTCAGGTACTGCTGATTGCATATAACTACAGTGGATATGAAGTGTACACACCCCTGTTAGAATGCCTGGTATTTGGGCAATTGGAACATGACACCACAAAAACTCATTTCAAATAAATTCACACCTGTAATGTGACCTCTATCCTTTGCAATTTGATGTAAAACATGACAATCGGGTCTGTTAAAACATATGTGAAATAACAATCAGTAGAATAAACTAGTTGAATGAGTGCACACACCCTTAAAGTGATATGTTATGTGAACACCTGTTGAGATAACTACAGCATCCATTTGCCTTGGTTTGCACACTTAATAGAATTGTACAGGTTATGGGTCACATTTGGGGTGTGGAACATTTTTGAAAGATTATCTGTGGTCTAATTGTCATACAGCACACAAACCTAGCATTCCAGCAGGGGTGTGTACACTTTTGATATCCACTGTATATAGGTGTTGCTATAGCTATTAGTGTTAGGCATGGGCAATGGGTCATAACACAGATGAACACTTCACTGATTACAACAAAACACTCAATAATTATTTTATTCACTGATTACTACATGATAATCATGCCGACTGTAGTACCCATATCAGTGTCAGGGCAATGCAACAAGCAGTAGCTGTACACATTTATTTCTGTTGTATGCACTGACACTGATATTGCACACATGTGCAATATGCACACCCTATTTTTCTGACTGCGTGTAACCCATGGCATCAGTTGTGTGCCTTCCAGCTGGACATACACATACATACATGTGCCCAGGGGATACCTGGTATACATTTGTGTTCTGTGTTAGTATGGCACACTGTATTTACAGTCATGGTAATCAATCAAACTTCTCAGCTGGTTATACCTACAGGACTTCAGGACAAAGACCCACATCAATAGTTGACAAAAGTAACATCAATATTTATACCATATTAGCCTAGCTGCAGCATACATATTTACATTGATTGCACATTAGCCTTTGACACCACTGTGATAACCTGGAATATATCCAACAGTCATAACTACATTATTATGTTACATTGTTATTGCTGGAAAACTTACCACTGGTTTGGTCAACATAGGTCAGGTATATGTGTGTGTGTCTACAGATATCAGTCACAAATGTTCTTATTGTCCAGCAGAACACTGTACAGTTGAATGTTATTAATTCAAGATATCAAATGCACTTCAGCACACATGTCTGCAACAGTACTGTACTACCTACCTGCCCTATATATGTCTCTTAGCTTTCCAAGACAAACATATATCATACTCATATTCACAGATAACATATGGATATGGACAACATCCCATTAACTGGCCTAGCAGTGGCACAGTTACAACTGTTTGACAGACACTCTAGTGGTTGGCAAATTTGAGCTGTCCTTTCCCAGGGTGAGTCAGGCTCCTGAGCTATGATACCACCTCTCAAACTCTTAGAGCATCACATGTGGGCAAAGCCTAACATGATGGAGGGCTAAACAGGGACATATTGTACATATTCCTATTACAGAGTTATGAAGTTTTTAACATAAAACATTTTGCATTACTGTGACTGTTCTGAAGGATGTGTAGTCTTGCACTCAAATGTTTGTCATTACTTCATGACTTTAGTCCTCAGCTATTTGTCAGACAGGTAGAGATGTCAAGAGGAACAGACATAACAGTCTGATTTCAAAATCTGGACATTCTGTGAAGATTTGTACAGTTGACAGGTTATGGCTGTGATGTCTCCCACTGCAGACAGAGATAAATGCTATGGCCATAGCAGTTGTACAGCAGGACATCAGTACAGCAAGTTTTGCTGGCACATATACATATTTCAAACCCAGCTATCCCATTATTACAGACCAAGTAACAGACTAAATTACATGCTTAAATGTTTCACATACCTTTTTTATTTGGGGGGGGGGGGTTGTATATTCAAACCTAAGTGTTTTGGTTTAGTTGTTGTCTTGTTCTGTGTCATTTTCTTTCTATCTCGCTCTGTAGTACAGGGATTGAGTAGGTTTGATTAAGTGACAGCATGGATTTTGTAGGTGATGGTCATGACCAGGTGATAGCCTATGCACCAATCGGTGTTCCCCACTTGCTAATTGCATGCAGAGCAGCTGTGCGGTTCTTCCAATACCCAGTGTCATGACAACCCACTCCTATAAATGTGTACTTCCTGTGGTCATTGTCCCTTTACCTTGCCTATAAGGAACACATCCTTTCTGTGTGTGGGCAGCAGTGTTACAGACAGCAGGTGAGAATATCTTTTACAAAACATGTGGACATAGGGCAACTACAGGTTTATGTAAGGTTCCGGACATAGGGGCAGAGTCTGAGTATCACTGTTATATGCTTTGAATACTGCTAGTTTAACAGGGTTCGCGTGTACATCCTAATTCTGCATAGCTTTCAGTCTGACAACATTAAGTGTCTGTATAGCTCTCAACTGTAGGGCTATCCCCAATAATGGCCAGAGTTTGGGCCACTATGTTTAGTGTGTTTCCCAAATGTATTGTCCTTAACAAATCATTGCCATACTCTGTTGACTGCTATCAGTAACTGGAAACATGCATTAGTGTTTGTGACTTCATATCCCTCAGTTAGGATATGTTGCATACAATACTGTAACACCAGCAACTTTCACAGTGTATGAATGCAATATATCAAATATGGCCCTGTGTTTGGCTCTATGTACTCCACTTATATACCAGACTTTGTCCAGATATCATGCAGTAAGAGGTTGATAGGAATGGGCTATCATTATTTAGTGCTGACATTCCTGGTTTCATCCCAGTGATGTTCTGGACTCCCACTCATGTTGAGGGGTAGGGGCCATAAATACAGGCCATAGATTAGACAACATGTGTGACCATGTACAGTCAAGAGGTCAGTGTATAGTAAACACTGTTATATACCCATGTAACACATTTTAGGGGGTACATGTTTGACTCTTAGGCTGTTAGTACCTGTGAGTGGTATTACTAATAAAAACATAAAAGGTATGTAGCTGTACTTTTTGATACTATGGTGATGGGGACAGTGGTGGGTTACAGGTTACTGTTTGGCACACAGTCTGTCAGTTTGATAGACCAGTTTGAAGTGAAACATTATGTAAAGGATCAATTTACATTGTAACATTTGATACTTCCCCACTAGTTGGTTAACTGAGGAGCATAATTGGAGGCTGTTGGCTTAATCATGTAACTGAGTGTTGACTGATTTTTGTATTCAAGGCAAGTGTGTTTTGTACTGTTGTACTACTTGAAGGCTTTTGCCATGACATCACGGTCTGATACTTTGTGTGGCTTACTTTGGTTACCACCTGTCCTTCTGTGCAAGGCATGGTCATTGTTTGGCCAGTTGTGGCCTACTCATAACCCATAACTGTACACATTTTTCCATAATGTCCAGATGTTGGCATCATAACTTTTGTGTGTTCCTCCTTAAGTAGGTTCATTTCTGGCACAAAGCTGAGGATTGGACTCATTCAATGACAAACATTTAACTGTAAGACTCCACATCCTTCAGAAAAGTAATGCTACTGCAAAACTTCTATTATTCTATCAGCTTTCTGAGATTGTAAGAGAATATTTATAATCAGTCCATATTTGTCCACCATCATGTTATGCTTTGTCGATATTTTTGTCTATAACAGGTTCAGAGGTATGGTACTGCTGACGACAATTCTGACAATTGGAAAATATCCTGAGATGGCAGGAGTAAGAATGGATCATATGTTTCCTTTAATATTTGCATAATTCAGTTATGTTGTATTTTGCACACCTACGTGCTGTAAGACATGGCATAAACAATTTAAATAGTACAGAAATAAACCTTTTTTAGGAAAATGGTGGTGTTATGTGTGTTATTTAATGCAAACATTCTCATTTGTGCAAACATATCACACTCTGGCCATTTGATAAGGTGGCAACTGTAGGATTACTGGCTATTTGGGTTTCACTGTGCTCTCTTTATTCATTTCAATTACTTGCCTAAGAGATTGCTGTATGTCTGGCCACTGTGTAAGGCCTATCATGATTATGTAGTGGCAGAGTGTGTACTTGTTATTTGGACTGTGTATGTGTAGGGTCAGCAGATGAATGTCCCATACCACCCCAGCATTCTATATACAGTATGACCTGCCACAGGATATGTAGGGGTATTGTGTGATGCTCATGGGAGACATATCTATCCACACAGCCATTGCACTGTGCTGTTTATATGGCTTACTAGTATTTATCTGGAAGTGTGTTGTTTATTTATATATATGTATATACACATATATAGAGCAAACATTCACAGATATGTGTATATATATATATATATATATATATATATATATATATATATATATATATGGGTCCCCTTCAATAGATCGAACATATAACAAGTTTGAACCTCATATGGCCGAGACCAAATGTTCGAACTTATAAATGTTCGATCGGACTGAATGGAGATCTGCGTACAGTGCGGAATGGGAAGATTTCCCTTTTCCGCAATGTAGTGCAATCTCGGAGTTGGTATATTTAAGTAATGGTGTGTGTGGGTGCGGGGGGCTGCTACAGATGTTTAATTTTGTTTTTTGTTGTTTTTTCTTTTTTTTCAGTGTCCGAACTATTACAAGTTTGAACATATGGTCTCAGCCATATGTGGTTCGAACTTGTAATATGTTCGATCTACTGAAGTAGATGTATATATATATATATATATATATATATATATATATATATATATATATTTATATATGTGTGTGTATATCTTATTTGAATGTTTACTGCTTCCACAATATACATTCTCTACAGTACAGTGATTGTCCTGCAAGATATGTTCATGAAATCATCCTGAATTCTTACAGCTTACATGGCTTAATGGTTATGTGTTGTGACTATGGTGTACATGTTGCTGGAGTCAAAACTGACAAAGGCTGTTTATTTTGTTGCTGGGCAGAACAAGGGCTCATGGAGAGATGGTGATTAAGGCACTTTAAAGCAGCTTTAAGCAGGTTTGCAGAAGCTAAACAGAGCTAACACATGGTTAAATGTACAGGCATTTAAACTGTGTGGGCTTGTCTTAGCGGCACTTACCAATGTGCAAATCTGGTGAGGTATGATAACTACTGTGTACCTATTCTGTGTTTTAGCATATGTCAACTGGTTTGCCTGCTGCTCAGCGATGGTAATGCATGGTTAAACATATTGAATGTTAAGTTTGACTAAACAAGCATAGATTATGCAGCTCAGGTGGTGTAGTGGTGTAGTGGTATGGTCTTTGACTGCACTGTACATGGTCTTGGGCCCAAGAACCAGGGCTGCTAGCTTTTCCATTAATGTCAAATGACTGGACTGCATGATAAGTTAGGCAAAGCAAGAGAAACTTGCAGAACTCATATGGTGCAGTGGTATGATTGCTGACTGTAGTGTAAAGGGTCCTGGGTCCAAGACTTGGCAGGGCTGCTTAGTTTTGTTGCTGGCCACAACAACAGCTGATGGTGAGAGGATGATTAAGGCACTTTAAAGCAGCTTTAAGTGGGTTTGTGCTATGCTAAACATTGCTTAAAATACAGTTACTCCATTTTAGCTTTGCTTAGTGGCACTTACTCCCTCTAACCCCCACGCTAATTCCTTTGAAAGAAAATATAAAGTGGTGAAAAAAAGGGGCATTCAGTGGGAAAAACAAGACAAAGATGGATAGGGGTGTGCAGAACGGGAGTAGGGAAGGCCCATAGGTGTTCATTTCTCCAATAGCAACAGCTGTGCATATGTATTGAATTTGAGGTGAATTTGGATACTCATACCCCTGAGAGAGGAGTGAGGACAACAGTAATGTGTTGTCTAGGCAATTGGACAAGATTACATGTGTCCAGTGGACATGTCTGGGAAATGGACAGCTATGTATTAGACGTAATTTTTTTGTGGGAACAGATTGCCCTTTTTTTTTTTTTTAGGTAAGAGTAGGTTGTTGGGGAAGGATAGTAGGTATATGTGGGGAGGGATGTTGGGTATGAAAACAGACAAGACAGACAAGACAGCAGACAGGGGTGGTGTATGACACATGTGGTGGGTAAACACCTTGCCGGGGAGGGTGGTTGGTAATCGGAGGCATATGGGCCCACAAATAGATACAGTCAGACTGAGGTCCCCACCCATGGGCAGTCACCACTGCACCTTCATGGCCCCAAAGGTGGCTGTGCTGGGGGCTGAGCAGGAACGGCAGGCTGACCCTCAAGATGTGCCATGCAGCCCTCAAGCTGGTGTAGCTGAGCTGCAAACTTCTTTTACATCTCCCTATGCACCAGAACCTGGACCTGACATTAGGTGATGGGCTCCTGTCCGTGTCCGCTCTGAGGGGGGGATGGTGGGGTGAGCCCCATCCCCTGAAGCAGTTTCACCCATGGGTAGTGCAGGACCAGTGGACGAGGAAGATTTGGGGTGGGTCCCAGACATGCTGGGGCTCGGTGCCACAGCCAGATGAGGAGGGACAGGTGGATCTGCTGGGATCGTCCTTCCCAGATGAGCTAAGGTGTTGACAATTTTTAATCAGTTGCTGAGCAAACAGAACACATGCAGATATGGAACCACAGTGGATATTACAGCAGCATGCAGGTTACATTGATAGCAACAGGCCACCAATGATTTCATTTCAACAGGGAACAGCAATAAACAGACATTGAAATATTGGTATAATAATGGGGGACATGTCTCAACAGTAGGTTTGTTAAAAACATGCCATTTATTTTTTCGGTTGTAATATTGTTGCAGATAGTGAGGGTGAGACAGAGAAATGAACAACTATTTGTTATTACATTGCTCAGAACTGTTCTGTGCATTATAGTCTAGTCAGTACTCTCCAGATATGACCTGAAATTACAGCTACCTATGGGCTTGGGGTTGGCCAGTTGGTGTTGTACACAGTTATCAGTTCAAACTTTGTACACCTAATATATAGCTGCACTTACCTGCTGGACCTGTGGAAAAAATTGGTTTAACACTACCGGACTGTTTCTACACATTAACAGGGTTCGGCTTTGATATGTGCAATCATAGTGTGTGTATGTGTGTGTGTGTGTGTGTGTGTGTGTGTGTGTGTGTGTGTGTGTGTGTGTGTGTGTGTGTGTGTTAATGTTATAGTCCACCTTCATTTTTGTACAGCATCATGGGTGCTGGGGACAGTGACCAATAGCCGTGACGGCGTGACACTTGAGGGTAATTTTTTTTGGAAAAACTAAGTGGTCTATGTACTTCTCTTGCTGTTATCTGCAGCCGTGGGGCTAGTGTGTGTTCTACACAGTGTATAAGAGACACATCTTACAGTTAATATACAGCCTGCCTTACCTTCTGATGCTGTGGGAAAATGTGTGTTTACACTACCTTAATGTTTGTAACAATACTCACATATTCTTGTGTGAAAATATACGGACAGCTTAGTAACACTCCTGGGATTCAAACCCTGCCAATTTGTTCAAAAAGTAGTCACAATGCTGATGTTCATCAGAACAAGTAATCAAGGAACTGCTATTTCTCGTATGAGTGTTTTCTACCTATTAGTCTGTGATGTGGCCAATCTGACCTTGTACTTCTGACATTCCTGCATGGCAGACAGTTGTTCTACTGTGTACTCACACATTCAGATATTACATTACAGGAAACAAAGGTTAGCAAACATTTTTAATATTCAGCTATCAGAGCATAGTGCAGTGGAACTTTGTTATGCTTAATCTGTTGTACAGGACTTGAATGTTTGCCACATGAACCTCAGATACTTAATGCTATCAGAGCCATATTTGTTGTGCAAAAGTTATACACATTTCCAATTCCTACTAACACATTGGAAATAAAACACAACAGTCCAGAGTTGTATAGTTTTTTTGACAGGTTATCACCATTTTATGTATATCACTAGCATTATCTGTGGTAATTTCAGTTTTATTCAGTTCAAACATTACACAGATTACAGCACTGACAGGTGATATTCTACTACTTTTTTTTATACAGCCAGCTACATCAGTACTCACCAGCCTCACGGCACAGCCGTTGCAACCTGCTGCCATGTGCCTCCACGTTCGAAGCCCTCTCAGCTGCAGCTGTATAAGAGACAGAGAAACATTTCTGACTACCTATTCATCACATTCACAGCCTGGACTATCTTAAACAGCAATTGATACTGATATTTACACACTACTGGGGCATTCCCTGCCCGAGTATCTTGTTCCCACTGGTCCAGAAGGTCCCTCTTTCTCCGCTTGAGATCAGCATAGTGATGCTGAACCTGCTCACCAGTCCAAGCGATACCAGTAGCACTGGTGAGTTCATGGGCGCGATGGTCCCAGGCCTCCGCTTTATATTCTAAGCCCTAGTACTGGCCCTGCAGCATTCTTAAATAATGGTTTTCAACAAGGAGTCCAACCATGACCCTGGACTCCAGAATGCCCCAGCTTGCACATGAAAGCGAACACCTTCTCCTACTCCAGCTATGGTGCCTACAGTGATGAGCTCCAACTGGTTATGGGCTGTATTCTTGCCTACAGGGTTTAAATAGGACCAATTTCCCACACTTTGCCATGATTGGTTACTTTTGAAACTGCTGAGCTCAGCTAAGCTACGGGCAAACCTGCTTAGCTAAGGTTGGCAGTGCTTAAAGGGGTGGGTTCAGCACTGCTTATCACTGGGCAAATCCACTTAGCTTGGCTACTCACTGTTTAGCATTCATATTTAAGCAATGCTTACAATCAGTAAGCGTTGCTGTGCTATGCTTGGCATTTCTTACATTTTAGATTTATAGACTATCAGCTGTGTGGGATTGATTCATCATTCCTGACATATTATTATTTGCTTACTTTCCCTAACCTCCCACTCTGTGCTTTCATTACATTTATTCTTGTGTAACTATCTGTATGGAGCACATGTGTTTATATGGGAGTTTCACAACTTTCCTACACTGACATCTCACATCTGGCCCTAATACACTGCTCTGGTTGAAAATATAAATTATTTACTACATAACTACACTTAAAAATTACAGTTGTGGTAATTTCACATACAAATGGCATCATTGGGGCTAGAACCCTACCTGTCCACTTGCAAAGCATACATACTAACCACTATGCTACTCCAGTACTGCTTACTGTGCATGTGTATTGCTATTTAACTTGTTGAGCTGTTTCAGCTCGGCTAACTGTAGCTAAGCAGCAGGCACACCCATACAGCTGTGCTTAAACGTTCTTGCTGATGTGAAAAAAAATAACATTATGGATATTTTTTAAGTATTTCTCTTGCACACTTTATGGCTGTTAGACTAACAGGTTTTGTATTTCCATGCATTTTCTGAAAGGCATGATGTCTGCACTTCAAATTCTCTGTCATTATTTTCTAACTTCATTCTTTAATTCTTTGCCACTAGTTTTACAGTGGCCACTACACTTTTATTTTACAGCTGTACACTATACGGCATTTTGGCCACATCTCTGATGTTCAAAGTACGATCTCGCTCTTCTGCATTGCCCTATGGCAATTCTGTTATGCAGGGGGTGTGTATCTTGTGAGAGCACTGCTTTCAGACACACCCCCTGCACTCATACACATTTCCATGTACATATTGCAGCACAGCAGCGCGCCTTCATGCATATGCATGGTGCGCTGCCATGCTATACGGAAATGGTACCTTCTGTACAGGAATAACCTATTCCTGTACGGATGTTTGCTGAATCCCAGGTCTCATCTTTTTCTCCTTCCAGCCAATCTTGCTGTCTTTATTGTTTTAACTCATTCTTCTTGCCTTATGCATATTCCTGGATTTGATGTTTATTACCCCTTTTTGCTGTATATATTGTACATATCTCTGCCATTTACATGTGTTGTTATTGCCATTTTGCCAATGTTATTTAAGTGTATATTTTGATTAATATGTGTTTTTGGTTTATACTAAATATATCTAATCTCATTATATGCTTTTTAAATGTATTGCTTAGGCAATTTACTGGTGTATTACTCGGGCACTTGTTACACTTATGCATATAACATGGCCATCTGCATAGTTGTTTCTAACTGTATTCCAATTTATATCATTTTTACTCATGTCTGGCTTTTTCCATTTTCATTTTTTTCTGTATGAATTTCTACTTTGCTAGTTCTTTTTAACATGAATCTATGCTGTAAAGAAGCTCAGATCAGCTGAGACTCAGTTACCAAAAACAAACAAACAAATAAATAAATAAATAAAGACAGGAGTCATGGGCAGCCATTGAATGCCTGGAAGTACTCAATGCTATTTGAGCAGGTAGGGTACTATGGCTAAGAACTAATCAGGTATGTTTAAGGGCCAGCATAGTGCCACAATATGCAACAAATGACTGCATTGCAAATCCGAAAGGCTACATTATGGGAGCACCTACATAGTGACACAGTGGATAAATAGTATGACAGATGGGCACATGACTGACATAATGGATGTCACTGTCCAGCCAGGCTAGCATGGCAAGGTACATGCATATCCATATGTGCAATGAAATGCCACATAGCTGCCACTGAACACAGCTTACAGAAGGTCAGTACAGCAAAATACCAACCAAACTGGTTGGGAGGAAAGAAGGGCAAAAATTTCCTGTGGGGAAAAATATCATTTTCAATATATGAAGGTTTGGTGGAGTAGGTACACAAGAATGGTGGAGAAGGAATAGAGGGAGAAGAGAAGGTCGCATGGGCAAACAGACAAACATAAAATGCAGATACTGGAAGACAAAGGTTGTATGTAATCAAAAATGGGGATGCCATTGGATGCACAAAGACTACTAGATGGTAAACAGCTGGTGATGAGGAGGGTTGGATGATAACAAGACATAGGGAATGACACAATAGGGTGAGGATAGCTGGAAGGAGATAGAGCAGGGGCCATGACCAGATGCCAGACTGACCTTTACCCAGACAGCAACATCCAGCCATCAGTCACCTCTGTGACTGATGTCATGGGCAGGCTGGACCTTTTGATGGATTGATGGTTGGGGCCTCCCAGCCACAGAACTTGAAAAGTCACATCAGGATGAGATCCACCATGCTGAGCTAGGCATCCAGCTTATGGTGCACTTTAGATTACATCAGGCTTCACAACTGATATTAAGAGATAATGAAACCCCCCTCTAGGTCATTACCAGAAGAGGAGCCATTGTCATTCTCTAATAAGTGGCCACATAAGCCACTAACAATCCCACCAGATCATCTTCAGCAAGGTGACCTACATTCCCCTGTTGAGAGCCAGACCAGATAACCACTAATGAATCAATACCAGAAGTATTATCCATCTCACACTAGGGTTACTACCATAACGTCACAGCCTTTACCACAAATGGACATTTAGAAGGATGAGAAAAAGTGAACACATTAGTAGAAGCACAGAGGCACTCCAGCCTCTGACCATGATCACCAAGTGTTCCTTGGTGACTGTAAAAACATCAGGCAGTACAACTGTAAGAGGAAAACAGTGGTTGCAAGTACATATCACTAATACTTACCACCCACTCAAGATGCACGCATACCTTTCCAGGGGGATTTCAGAACAATCTTTGTGCAGGAAGAACAAAAAATCTTGTTGTTCCTAGCACATCACTCAGGAGCCCTGCAGTTTTCAGAACTCAGGGTAGCCATGACCACTACAAAGGTCTACCCAAGGAGCAAAATGATATCCCTGTGTTCATTACTCATGTTAGGTGATAATGTGATGTGCACTGTAGTTCAGAAAGGGGTTGTAGTGCAGTGTCATTATGCTATGAAGTCCACTTAGACTGTGTGCATGAGTACCATAGTTGCATACTTCTGACAGACATGCTGAGCATGGCTACCTCTGGCTTGGTTGGGTAGCACATAGCATTCCAGATGGATTTGGAGAGAGAGAGAGAGAGAGAGAGAGAGAGAGAAAGAGTGACATTAAATTAATTTGTTGCCATAACTGACACACTTTTAAGCCATTATTAATGTGATGCAAAATGTGTCACTATTTTAGTAATGCTTATAAAATTCAATCAGTAGAATACAAAGCTATATCCTAACTCTTAGGACATGGATATACAAATATTACTGGAATAAATCCCATCTACTAGTGTATCCAACAGTGTACTGAACACCTTTGGCACATGCTATTGGGTACACAGCACATTGGCGTGCTGGTAGTAAAGACCTTGAACACATAGGGAAGAACAGAATACAAGGGACACAAAGCCACCTACACATAGCAGTAGGCATGGTAATGCATCATAAGGGAAATGGGTTAACAGGGTTGTGCACACCACTAAATGGAGCAAATATGAAAATGCAGGATGGCATGCAGGGGATCCACACTTATAACAGCAGAGTGCACAGGTGAAACAGTGGTTATAGGTGGATGTCTTCACAGAGTGCCTGACACACACATTCACTGACATGTGTAACGCACAGGAATACAGGGCTTGGCATGGGCCATGAGGCAGGCAATGGTTGAAAAACATCACAAAGCAAGAGAATGAGGTGATACTGCATGCCACCCATATGTGTGAATTGTGAATCCCGGCCAAAGGTACCATAGAGAAGCTTTATCAGAGCCAGGTGTAGCAGAGGGTGGTATACAGTGTGAATGCTGTGAACAATGGTAATAGGTCTCTGCAAAAAGTTTCCAAAAAGGGAGACTAATATGATCATCTGTGCATGTCCACTACATAGAGTGGGTCACCAACACAGAAATGGCTCACAGAGATGGAGGGGTTCCTGCTATCCATGTCAAGAGAGGGAGAATGTAGCCTCATATACAAGAGGATGAGCCGAATGTGGGAGCTCTTCACAAATGACCATCTAAGTATCAGCAGGGGATGCACCAGGTTATTACTACACAATACATGCCTGTATGGAACAGTGTGTTTTGTGTGTGTGTGTGTGGGGGGGGGGGGGGCTGATTCACCAAGAACCTTCTATTTATCTGTTCTTTGAGATATCTTTGTGTTGCAACTGTGAAAATCCACATGTCAAAGTATATATGTCTGCTCCATAAGCTACATGCATGTGGCATTGTCTATCACTGCACATATCAATGGGTTTTACAAGCATATATCTCAGTGTTTCCAAAGATACCATGTGTTTATGCTTTCACAGGTTCTATTGATGGCAAGACCAGCACAACAGGACATCACATTCTAGATGGCAGCAGGTCTCCTATGACTGATTATGATGGCGACATTCACATGGCATATTCTAATTACAAAGTGGCACAGTCTACAAAAATAGAATGTGAGAGCTCCCTTACATCAACAACATCACAGACCCCTGTGGAGGCAGATGTTTAAACCACATCACCAGTGCAGCATGGCAGCCCAGCTGTGAGTGTGTGCTCTACCTTGGCTCCTTTGGAGTGTGGACCCTACACAGCTTCTAGCATTCATACTGCCTCTGATATGGACATACTCATCATGGTGGTGGTGGTGGTGGGGTGTGGTTTTGTCATGGCTTTAAATCAGTTCCTGATCTGGTAATATGCAGTCAGCAAAAATCAACAGATGTGGGGACCAAATAAGGGATGCACACATGAATGAATGTGCCGCAACTGTGTTCTGTTTCCACAAGGTAATTAATGTAATTTTAACTTGCATCTTCAGACAGTAGTCTACCAACTACAGATAAACTGATTATTTTAAATGTAATAATTGTAGTTATCCTGCTGAAATCTCTTCTAGGCTTACTTCAGTCTTCCCTATGTTTGACCACATGGCAAGCTCTACCAGGGAAATGGCCATGAAGCCTAAATCAAAAGCCAGTGGGAAGAACACACATGATACTGTGATACTGCAGAACTTCTTATCCACCCCTCACAGCACTACTTCAAGAGGTGAAGATGGATGTCCAAGAATTAAAATTCACCAGAGAAGAAACACGGGCAGAGATAGTAGCTGTACATCAAAAGAAGGAGATGCAGATCAGGCCACCCTGAATAAACACTCTTTTCAGATAGAAAAGCTGACTGACTAGGATACTAAGTTAGAGTTTAAGCTTAATAACATTGAAAACAGGAACATACTAAGACTGATACAGATGCCAGAAGACATAGAGGGAGAGGATCCAGTGACCTTTATAAAGGGGATGGGTGTGTGGAGCTCCTGAAGAGGCATGGCCGAAACCGGTATGCTTTACATTTTTGGGTTCCTATAATTATTTACAGGAACCTGCTTTAAAATAAAGTTGTGGTTGAGTGAACCATACGTGCTGGCTCATCTTTTTTAAACTGTTGATTGGTTGGAGCCGTGCACGTTGGCCGGCGTGCGCGTATCCTGGGTCGGAGTTGCTTAGCTGTTTCCTTTCGCGCTGGGGACATCTGGTTTGCCGAATCATTTATTTTTAATTCATTTTGGAGCTGATGAAACAGTCGGAGACCTAACCTTTGTTTTACACTGATGGTGCATGTTTATGGGGGTATCGGTTGCCAACTTTTTCGCATGAGAGGTTTTTTTTTTCATTTTTACCATTGCGAACTGACGGCCATCGGGAGTTTCAATTTGTTTGGTACACATTCAAGGTACTGTTTTCTATGGATTGGGACATTGTGGCATTTTCTACTTCTTTTGAATTTCAACTGGTCATTTTCTAGTTTCGAACTATGAATATGTGAACTATTTATTCATCATATGAAAGGGGTCGACTCAGGCTGTGGGATCGCTATGCCATTTTGGGCCTAAACATCTACAAACTCTGGATTTAAACTAGTCAAGGTGATTGCAGGCTTGTGAATACGGAGCGTCTGAATTTACAGAATTTTTTGGACTACATATTTTTGTTGTTTTTTTACACTTTGGACAATATTTGGACTTTTATTTCTTCAGTGAGTTACTCACTTGTTTTCAATTTGTGTTTATTAAGTCAACAGACATTTTTCATCTGATATATATATATTTTTTTGTGGTTCACCTATCTGTATCAATATGTTTAATAAGAATGTGGTTGTTTGTTTAGTAATGCACAATGATCTATCAATAGGTCGGCAATAGTGGGGATATCCTTGAATGTGAACGACAGGGGCCTATGCCATTTTGAGCGACCACTAGGTTACATTGTTTAGTGAGCATTTTGTTGAATCTTTAGGGGCTTGTGTAAGGTTTTTGAACCAATTTTGGTTGGTTGGGTTCACTTTGGGTTTTAGGTATAGTTATTAAAACATTTGGCCCTACCCTTTATTTTATGGACTATGTATATGTAATATCATATATGATCACAGTTTTGTGATAATTCTACCAGTCTTTTTAACTTTGTAGGCTAGAAGGTTTTCATAAAAAACATATTGCTGTATGGTGATGGTTTTTCTAAGGCCTTTAATAATACTGATACATATATACAAGGGATTGGTAATAATATAGATGTTTTCTGTACTAATTTAGTACATGGGTGAATTGGTCTTAGGTCCTGATTTATATGAGTGCATGGGGTTTAAGTGACACTGTAATTTTCTGAGTGGCCTTGATTTGCATTCAACACAAAATAAGCATTTTTCTTAAGCACATATGTGATTTTATAACAGGTTGAATCCTGGATGGTTTATGGGTTGGTTTGATCACAATATCTTACGGTGGCAATATACTGTATTAAAGTTGGATATTTAGGCAGAGACGTAAGTCGGCCTATTGATGGGCAATATTCTATATTTCTTAGAGCTGGATTACAAATCCAATTGGGTGTATGGTGTTTTGGATTTTGGCTTCAGTCATTGTAGTTATGACATTTAGAATTGACAATTGTTTATGGAGACGAATGTCAGCTTTTGATTAAGATTTTTTGTACATTGGCCACTTATGGTAAGATAGCTAAAGGGTTCATTTTTGACCTGAATAAGGTTCAACCAAATATGGTTGGGGGGTTAAACCTAACATGGACAAATAGCATTTATATGGATTAATAGACGTTTGTGTTTGCTCTGAAGGTCACTCGGATATTTGGTGCACTTATATCATAGTAATTTTGGGTGTTTCATACCTCAGTTATGGATATTAGTGATTTATTGAAGGGGCTTTCGGCCGATCAAGATAATTTGGAGGTGTTTGGCCTAAATACTTTATCAGGACCTGATTCCATGAATACAATATCAGATGGCCTATCACAATGTAATAACATGTTTTCTAAGCTTAATAGACATATGAAAGCCTTACGTACTAATGTATGGCATTTGAAACTTTTCAAAGCCTACAAAGTTAAAGACATTACTCCCAGGGGATTAAGGGTCCGTATACAACCCATTGTGGCCAATATAGATAGCGAGCTTTCTAAGGAATGGGCGGAGGCACAACATTTATCCTCCATGCATTTTGTTGACTGTTTATTAAGGTACTATGACAGGACTATTCAGAGTCAACTCACAGAGATTGAAATTTTGTGTGGTGAGGTAGAAAAATTGAGATCTGAGGTGTTATATTCACAACATGTTTCAGACCTGGCTAAGGACCTTTCAATATTGGAAAAACAGCTTACAAAAAGGAAAATCAATAAGTTTAATCGTGATTTGATGGACTATGAAAAAGGGAAACCTTTTGTAAACCAAAAATCAGTGAGATTTCAGGATTCTAGGTATACCAATATTAATAAAAAAAGACCAAGGTCCATCTTAAGACATCATAAAGCCACGTCTGATACTACTTCAGAGGAGGAGGCCTCCTCTGTAACGGATGGGGAGAGTTTTTCACGCCAGGTGTCCCCAGCAGCGAAAAGGAAACAGCCACCCCCTTTAGAGTTAGGGGTAGGAGGCGGGGTGGCAAGAAACACAGGAACAGATTCCGGCAACCTAACCTTACAGTCCCTATTACAACAAATGGTGACGTATTTGACAATATTCATAACATTTCTTCTTTTGAACTTTCTTCTGTACATACACAACTATTGAATAAAGGACTATCTTTTGTACCTTCATCATTGGTTCCAGAAACTCAGTTATTACAAGATGTTGACGAATTTTGTAGAATACTCAACCTAAAAATCTTTTTTGCAGATCAGGAAAATACTCAAAGATCATCTGATTTTAGGTTTAGGAAATCTAATTTCGTTCCCCCCATGAACAAACATGTGTCTATTTTTAGAGAGTGTATAATGAAAGAGTTACATTTTTCTAATTTGTATGGTCCTACTGAAAATAATTTAACAGCAGCAGAAAGGCAAGCTTTGGTTGAGCTTGGTAATAATCATAATATAGTTATAACCATGGCGGACAAAGGAGGAGCAGTTGTGATTTTGGATCATTCCTTATACAACCAGGAAGCCTTGCGACAATTAGCAGATTCTAGTTTTTACATGGTATTAAATGTGGATCCTACTTTATCTTTTAAGAGAGAAATTGATGATTTTTTGGATTTGTCGGTGCAACAAGGTATCATTACTACACAGGTAGGCCTGCAACTTAAGGTAGAGGAGCCTAGTTCTCAGTACCTATACATGCTACCAAAGATACATAAAGATCCATTACATCCCCCTGGGAGACCTATAGTTTCAGGTAGGGGTTCCTTAACGGAACCATTGTCAGCTTTTTTGACTTACTATTTGAAGCCTTTGTTGATGCTTATTAGGTCTCGCATTAAGGATACCACCGAATTCCTTAACATAATCAATGATTCGCAATTAGAATCTCATTGGCTGCTTTGTACTCTTGATGTGGCTTCATTATATACATGTATCCCACATGATCAGGGAATTCTAGCGGTTTCCTTTTGGTTATATAAATCCAACCTCTATTCTTTAGCCTTCAACAACTTTTTGATTAAACTAACTGAACTTGTACTGCGGAAGAATATCTTTTATTATGAAGGGAAGGCCTATTGGCAGATCAAGGGCACTGCGATGGGTGCTTCTTTTGCACCCATTTATGTAGATTTGTTCATGGGGTATTATGAGGCTAAATATATATATGATGACCATCATAACAAATTTCTACAACATCTGGATATCTGGCGTAGATATCTAGACGATTGCTGGATGGTGTGGCGTGGAAATAAGCAATGTTTAATTCAGTTTGTGGATTATTTGAACAACAATTCTCTTGGCATTCGGTTCACGGTTAACATTGAACATTCAGAGATTGTATTTTTGGATGTTAAGGTTTCTAAACTTGCAGATAATACTTTATCGACTACTATATATCGCAAAATCCCTAAATACAATACTTTATTACATGCCAAGAGTTCTCATCCTCGCCATACCATCCGCAATATTCCAAAATCTCAATTTATGAGAATTAGACGTATTTGTTCATCCGATCAGGATTATTTGGATTGCAGTCTGGATTTATCCCGCAGATTTTTACAAAGGGGTTATGAATCTCAACTTCTGGCCAATGCTGCAGGACAAACTAACAGAATGACACGTCAGGATTTGTTATGTTATAAAACAGATAATAGGGAGTGTAAGATGGTAAATAACAATCAACCGATACGGTTAGTAACTACTTATGGCACTAATACGAATCGCTTTAGGGATGTCATTAATCAACATTGGGGCATTCTTTTGTCACATGAGGTTTTAAGTAGGGTGTTGCCTGAACACTGTCAATTTTCCTATCGGCGGGGAAGAAACATGAATTCACATTTCACACATTATAAAAGATACATTCCAAGTTTACCACAACAAAGAACTTTAAGTGGTGAATTACTAAGGGGTTGTTATCCTTGTGGTCATTGTACTGCTTGCCAACATTTGCAGCAAACAAAAGAATTTTCTAGCAAAAATACGTCTAGAATTTTTGAAATAAGGGTTTTTGCTAATTGCAGTACAGACTGGGTTGTGTATTTGGCAACCTGTAGCTGTTCTGCATTTTATGTTGGACAAACGTCGAGACCAGTCAAATTTAGAATAGGGGAACATCTAAGTGCAATAAAGAATAAACGTGTTGCCAATGCCTTATTTAAACATACTTTGGAACACGCCTCAGCAATTTTCCGGTTTGTTGTTATAGACAGGATAACCCTTCATAGGGGTTTTAAAGCCGGATGGCATCAAAAACTCAATCAAATGGAAAATAGGTGGATAATCCAATTGGGTGGTTTATTCAGACCTGGGTTAAACATGTTAGAATAGATTATTTCATAATTAATGCATATATATGATGATTTAGGGGGTGTTGGTTTATGTACCATTTATTGCTTCTGTTTTTCATATAAGCAACAGGCCTATTGGTTAGTATTTAGGAGTAATTATATGGTATCATTGGTTGTTTTTACTGTGATATTTTAGAACCCCAGAAGTTATTCTATGGTTTACAGGCCGTTGTTTAATATTATGGCAACAAAAGGTTCAAGGGATATTTTCAATTCAATAGGAACATGGAATATGTATATACAATTTCTATGTTTTACTGAGGTTATTTATTGACATCATAATTTTTGTAATTATGTGTATATATTATATATCATTTGGAGAGGTTGCTTGAACCAATACTCTCATAATAGTTGGAATGAACATTTATGACTAACATAAATTTTGTAGGTTTATTACTATATAATCATATGGGAACTAAGGATTTTTTTCCCTAAACTTTTTCATGGCCTATAAAATTTTGTTATGGTACATTTCCCTTGCTCCTATAATAATTTTGAGGATATTTATGATAATATATGCATTCTACATGTTTATTATGATGAATTAATATAATTATGGGGGTGGAAATGTTGTCTTTTTCCAATATATGGTTTCATGTCTCATGTATTTGATAAGGGTATATACCACTTTAAATGTGTACTATATATTGGTTGCTCACTAGGGGTCGGGTTTTCTGACTTGTATTGAATTTATAGCATTGACAAAGGCCATGACATGGCCGAAACCAGTATGCTTTACATTTTTGGGTTCCTATAATTATTTACAGGAACCTGCTTTAAAATAAAGTTGTGGTTGAGTGAACCATACGTGCTGGCTCATCTTTTTTAAACCAAATAAGGGATGCACACATGAATGAATGTGCCGCAACTGTGTTCTGTTTCCACAAGGTAATTAATGTAATTTTAACTTGCATCTTCAGACAGTAGTCTACCAACTACAGATAAACTGATTATTTTAAATGTAATAATTGTAGTTATCCTGCTGAAATCTCTTCTAGGCTTACTTCAGTCTTCCCTATGTTTGACCACATGGCAAGCTCTACCAGGGAAATGGCCATGAAGCCTAAATCAAAAGCCAGTGGGAAGAACACACATGATACTGTGATACTGCAGAACTTCTTATCCACCCCTCACAGCACTACTTCAAGAGGTGAAGATGGATGTCCAAGAATTAAAATTCACCAGAGAAGAAACACGGGCAGAGATAGTAGCTGTACATCAAAAGAAGGAGATGCAGATCAGGCCACCCTGAATAAACACTCTTTTCAGATAGAAAAGCTGATTGACTATGATACTAAGTTAGAGTTCAAGCTTAATAACATTGAAAACAGGAACATACTAAGACTGATACAGATGCCAGAAGACATAGAGGGAGAGGATCCAGTGACCTTTATAAAGGGGATGGGTGTGTGGAGCTCCTGAAGAGAGAGATATCTTCCAATTATATAGACAGCACACAGAATCAGTGCTAGAACACCCAGCAACCTCCCCCAGACATTTCATCATATGTTTCCTGAATTATCAAGATTAAGAGTCAGTGAGCCATAGGAGAGAGAGAGATGGGAAATAAGTGCTAGATCAAAATGGTGACAGTCTGTTTTACACCAGGCTATAGTTCTAGTCTTTTCAATAAATGCAAGCCTTGATTCCAACAATGAAACAGTTCATGGAGCTGGGATTTTCAGTCTAGGTTCATTTTCCAGATTTATAGACAGTCAAAAAAAGAACATTGGCTTTATGCTTTTTCTACCCTGCACAAGTTAGAGGCATTTCTGGACAGCATGCATGGAGACCCTTATAATAATAACGACCTCAGCCAGAGTGCCAGACCAGACATAAAAAGGAAATTAATTCAGTTGCCAGAGAAAGGACAGAGGTTACAAGGCAAGAAGAAATCCAGGAACATGCCTGATGCACATGGAGGCAAAATTTCAGAAGTATTCTGTACCAGATAGGTCTCCAACTTCCTTTTACAATAGATCAATGTAATATGTTTCTCCTTATAACTGGTTTGTCAGAAGATGAAGCAAAATCTGTCATGGAATTTGCTGGCCCAGCCCCCAGCCCCCAGACCCAAAGAGATGGATCAGATGGAAAAAGGATTAGACCATGAGGCTCTAGCCCAAGTGGCCACCTCTGTCACAGCAGGAACACCATCTACTTGAAAAAAGGCACCGTAGACTGGGACAAATCTCTGTAAGAAAAATAGCACAGCTCACAAATTTATAGCCAGAACTCTAACTGAGTTTGCAACTGTATAATGTGGTGTTATTAGTGATTGGCTCAAGAAGGAGCCTGTCTTGGTATACCTGCATTGTTTTAATTTATTGTATACAATATGGAGTTAAATTTATGTGCTATATATAAGACAGTGTTGTATTCTGTTCCCTATCACATCCTGCTTACATTGGGCATGAAAGATTACCCTGGGGAGGGTAGGTTAGGCAGAAATAGGGACAGAGCAAGATTACATGAATTAATGTTAAGATGCAGCCTTAATCACACATTATTAATAATTCATCAGTAGGACATGATAACATAATCTGCAATTTCATTGGGTAGTTTTGACTAAATGATGGTGGGCTAGCTAATCTTCACACCTTGTATGTCACTTTAGTTGGTAATTCTCTTTTGCCCAAAATGTGCATCCCTAGAGCATTCAGTTTTTAGCCTTAGTCTGTGGGGTTAGATTTGAAGAAAGTTATAAGATAACTGAACTTAGCATTGCTAACATGTCCTATGCAGATAGACTAAAAGCCCTATCCCTTTGCTCTGTCTCCTACTGACTATTAGGGGGTGACCTATGCCTGAACTACAAGGCACTCACAAATCCAACCCTGATGGAGCTGTTACACAAGTCAAACAGCACAAGGGTCACTCGATCAAGGGATCTAGACTTAGTCAACAACTCAAACAAAACATGCTGGAGAGACAGATATGTGCCTCAAATATTGCCCCTTCTCTAGAACAGGTGTCCTATTCACATTAATCAAAGCCCTTCCCTGACCTTCTTCAAGCACAATTTGCATCAATGGATTTGGAATCACACATTCACACCTGGGGTAGTGCTTATGTTCCTTATGGACAGGGACAATTTGTAAGATATTCAATGCATAGGCACAAATCCATGTCATCCTCTTGCCCCTAGGGCCATATATTGGGTAAGATAGGTTTATATTGGCTACTCTTGTAAGGGTTCTTAAGCTGTTAGCCTAGTAATCTCCTATGAACCTAGGAACCTATGACAGTCAAAGCACCCTGCCCTGACCCAAGGCTTATTAAGGCTCTTTTACAATATGCATGGGTGGCTATGCTGCCGACCTGTCACTGCAGTTTTTATCAACTTCAGTAAGGCCTTTGATAACATAAGGTCAGAGTTTATATGGTCAATATTATAATGCTTTGGCATAAACAGTGCATGTATCAGATGGTGCCAATTGCTGTGCAACCATCTAATGCCTCAAGTTGTAACAAACTACATATGTTCCCAACCATTCCTTATTCACTTGGGGGATGAGGCAGGGAGTGCCTTCTGTCCCCTGCACTGTTCACCATAACAGAGGAAACATTAAGTTTTATTTCAACTGGTGCTGTCTTATGTGAGATATTCCAGTAGGTGGGAAATGCCAGTAGGTGTGAGATGCACCTTAATTGATGCATGGTTTGCTGATGACTGTGTCCTTTGGCTGAAAAACCCTCAACAGTTTGTCTCTTAGGTGTAGGGTTGCCAACTCTTCATGTAAAAAATTCAGGACATGTACGTGAAAGCAAAATGCATGTAATTTTGGTACCCCCATCCCCTCCCATGCAACCATTCCAGTGTCCCATTACTTGGATATTTCTCCATTTCTTCCCAGTTGCCATAAACACTGTTCAAATTTCTCAGTGTGCATACTGTTTTCCGCTTTACTTCTACAATGATTACAAAGATTTAGATTTAATTTAAAACTTTTATTTCAAATTTTATAGCAAATACACTGATAGACATTTCCTAAACAAATGAATACAGTCTCACAATGTAAACAGACTTGGCATTAAAGCTTTTCTGCCTTTGAAACTCACATTCACTGAAACAGCATTGAAACCCACGTTCAAAGAAAATGCATCTGGTCAGTGGTGGGCTAAGTTTACCTATGGGCTGTTTTCAAATCATAGGCCCCTTGCAGACATTTTTAGGACCATGCAAAAGTTCTTTGATTCACCTTCCTAATTGTAATAAATTATAATATATAATAATCAAATTATATCCCTTGCATAATACAGCAGCACTTGTTAGAGCATGTTTTAAATGTATAGTTTTGAACATTTTTCCAGTAAGCAATGAAACAAAACATATGAACCAATAATGACAAAACTGTCAAATTAAGAACATTTCAACCATAAACGTCCATTCAAACTTTTGTCATTACAATCCACCAATATCAGTCAATATGCACAGTCTCTGCAGAAGTAAAAGTCATCTGAATAATTCCACATTAAACAGATCAGTAACTAATGAAAAGGTTGCTGCCAGCAAACAATGTTATACTTTAGTATTTTATCTACAAATTCAGGGTCTGCTGCCCTTGAAGAATAAACTGTCTATGTTACATTAAAAAATGGTAAGCTGGTAATATTACAATAAGGAATGGATGGCAAACTGAAAACAGATTCATTAAGTCCCTAAGAAATATTGAAGCCTGAAGAAGTGCTTGATGGTTAAGATAAAAGATAATCCTCCATCCTGGAGAAAATCTTGTTTAGCTGCATTCTGAAATTCAACACTGAAAAGCACAGTATTCACACGATTTAGTTTATTTCAAACAAAACAAAGCAAACAAAATAATTAAGTACAACAACCTAGCAGGATTCAGCACAATACATATAATGCAATTCTTCTTTCCTTCCATTTGCATTAGTTTCCATAAAATGCCCCAAATACCAAGCGTCTTTGCCAGCTGTTGTCACAAAGTAATTCAAAAAAGCCTCTGCTAGAGAGGAATGTTTTTCAGTGTTGAGTATTTACAATATGACACAGTTTCTGGTTTAGTAGCAGTGATGAAAAATGGCTTATTTTGGTGTGCTCTGCTACCCTCCTAATGCAGGAATGTATGTATTTCTAAATTTCTTAATAAGCACCCAGAAAGGGAGATATTTAATGTAAACAATGTGCCAACTGAGATCTTAACACAACAATCCCTTCATCTTGAAAACAAATAACAGAATGAAAGCAAATGTATGTATTAGCCATTTGTACAGCTCCTTAAATGCTAAAAATCTGTGTTATAATGCTGTCTGCCAGGTAGTTAGTTAGCTTTTAGAAGTTCACATAAGAATGAACAGAAGTTACAAAAATTTGACCAGTTAAAAGAAATATGCTGAACTCTAGTTTAATGCAGTCTAGGCAATGACAGCATCACTGAAAAAAAATCTTAATAGAGTAATACTATGCCTGGGTACTGCTTTATATTTACAGAACAATGCCTCTGTGCCAAGTATTGAGCAATTCTGCACTTTTCAGCTTAACCTGCCCCTTGGAAAAAAAACAGCCTTCTGTATAGTGGATGTTAGCACAGGTTTGAAGGGGTTTATATATATATATAGAGAGAGAGAGAGAGAGGCAGAATCAGAGCACTTAAAGTGAACTAATAAGTCTGATATTTAATGATTAATTGCTGGTTTTTCTACCAACATATATATTCTGTTAGACCACAGAAAGTCCAGAGCTGCACCAATGGCTTCTTAGTTTAGTTAAACCATATTTTTCACCCCATTGTGTCAGATCTGGAACATTGGGCCTACTCAATATGAATATCAAGAAAGTACATGAAGGGGAACAACCCGGGTAGCCACGCACAAAAGCACAAAAATACAGACATGTCTGCATATGAATTAGTCTGCTGAGTTAACAAGTAACACTGGTCAGTAAACTGGTCTGAGAATCCTTTTCAGCCATGCCCCAGGCTAAATAAGCAGATACAAATGAATGTTGGTAGCTATATTACATATAGTGCATTTACAACTGGTTTAACATGCACAGAAATAAACCTTATGTCTAAAGGATAGAGCTATATAAGCAGCATTATCCAATAACTAAATTATGTACATTTATGGGAAAACCTATTTACAATGTCATATGATAGCATGGGAATCACAAGTGAGTTATGTAGTCAGCTTTGCCCCCTTGTACCACTTTAGTAATGGGTGCTAACCCCATAATGCTGCCTCTTTCCTCTTTCCTCAACCTTAACCCTTCATCTTACCTTCATTAAATCTGTCCCGTAACACTGCCACTACACAAGACACACTTGGACACACAAATAATACTATATCTTATCCACTAACCTAACTTCGATGTTAACCCTAAAATACACAAACTGGCCAAGTGGTTACTTACCTCACATGAAATGTCGGTCTTCCGGATGTTGGTCTTCTGAAGGTGTCGGTCTTGTCATCTCGGGAAACTGGGTGTCGGACAAGTGAGCAGTTGGTCTACTGAAGTAGACCCATGTACAACTACCAACTATATGACCCCAAGGAAAGTATCCCCACACAAACCAACTGCCCTATATAACTTCCATATGTGTACATCTACCAACTCTATGACCCCTTGGAAAGTCTTCCCACACAAACCAGTGGCAAAGGTGGGAAGTGTGGCATATGTGTGAATCATAGGAACTGCAAGAGTGGTGGATATATACATTATATGTTATATCCCGGGTGATATCCTGGGTAGTACATACCACTTGTCTGTTAGGGAATTGGAAGTCCTTCCTACTGATGTATATCAGTCCCTGTGTTTCATGTGGGTCTTTCTGACAATGTTTGCTTAGTCTATGGCTTCCAGAAACTCAGAAAAATGGGTTGTGTTGTACTACACCTCGAATAGTGGGGATTCTTTCATCTGCAGTCCTGGGGAACCAGAAATGCTCCTCTAAATGCTGTAGCATTATGTGAAGAAACTACTGTAGGATATGTGAGGCTATCAGCTGTACTCATGATGTGTCCCCTTTTGATCACTGAAAAGTCATTCAGGCTAATATGGTTAAAGTTACACATACATTTGTGTCCACTGGGACTCGTCACTGAAAGGTCCTTCTAGCTAACATAGTTAAAGCTACAAATATATTTGTATCCACTGGGCTGGGTATGCCATGCTTTCTCCTTATTTCCACTTGTGGTAACACAGTTCAACTATCTCTGCTATGGTGCTATGTCCATCCAGTATTGGTCCACTATCCATTTTCCACTTGTGGTAACACAGTTCAACTATCTCTGCTATGGTGCTATGTCCATCCAGTACTGATCCACTATCCATTTTCCACTTGTGGTAACACAGTTCAACTATCTCTGCTATGGTGCTATGTCCATCCAGTATTGGTCCACTATCCATTTTCCACTTGTGGTAACACAGTTCAACTATCTCTGCTATGATGCTATGTCTGTCCAGTATTGGTCCACTATCCATTAGGTCATTATCATCATCATCATCATCCTTTTTCCAATTTTCTAAGTGGGGTCAGGATGTCTTGTCAGCTGTCACCACCTCCCTCAATTCAGTGCTACTCTTCTGCCTTATTTGTAAGTCATTACCTGACTATCACAGGTCTTCTCTCACACAATCAATCCATCTTTTTGTTGGATGCCCTTGCTTCCTTTTGTCTTCCTCCTAGCTGAACCAAATCTTATTCACTAGATTGTCTTCTGCTTTTCTGCACATGTGCCCAAACCACCATAATCTGTTCTCTTTGACCTTCTCTGCAATTGGAGCTATTTTGGCTTCTACTCTGATGTTCTCATTTTTTCATTTGTTCCACAGTGTGTATGTTAGAACAAATCTCAGGCACTTCATCTCCATCACCTCTAGCTTCCTCAACTGCTCTCCCTTCACTGTCCAGGTTTCTGTACCATACATTAGTACTGGTCATATCAGTGTTTTGCACAGCTTACTTTTCAACTTTGTTGGCATTCTTCTGTCATATGCTACCACTGACTGTCTATGCCATTTGGCTGCAGCCCCTCTGATTCTAGCATTGGCCTTCTCATTCAAACTTCCCTTCTACTCAACAACCTCTCCCAAATACTTGAAGCTGTTAACCCATTCTGCTATTTCCTCTCCATCTCATTTCTTAGCTTCTTCTGACTTCCCCGATTTCATGTCATTACAACCATCTTATCTGTAATCAGTCTCATCCCATATGCCTTCAGTTTTGCATTCAATTTCCCTATCCTTTTCGGAAGTTCTTGTTTTGAGTCTGCCTGTAATGCAACATTATCTGCATAGAACAACTATGTTGATCTGTCCCCTCCAATCTGTTTGCTATTGTAGTTCATCGCCGGTATAAACAGCAATGGCCTCAGAGCTAGACTCTAATGCACACCCTACCTGTGCTTCTGTGATTTCAAATCACTGCAGGACTGCCCAAATCATCTTTCTTGGGACCTTGTCATATGCTTTCAACAACTCAAGGAATGCCCAGTTGGACTCTTTCCTCATCTCTAGCTTCTTCTCAACTGTCTGTCTCTTTGCAAACATCAGGTCAGTTATGTTGCATTCTGATTTTAATCTAAACTGCTCATCTCCCATCTTACTTAATACTGCTCTACATAATTATTTATCAGTCACCTTCTCCAGAACTTTCATGTGGTCTAGCATGGGTATGATAGCTCTGTACTGCCCCCAGTTTTGAATGGCCCTTTGTTCTTGTGCACTGTTACTAGTGTACTTATTCTCCAGGCATGTGAAATATGCCTTTGTCTTCATACTGCTATGACTAACCTCAAGAACCATTTCTCTCCCATCTCACACAACATCCTGATCATATCTACTGTGATCTCATTGAAGCCTGCTGCTTTTCCTGACTTCATTTTTCTTAATATTGCTCTTAATTCTTCTTGGGTAGTCTCATCCTCTTCTTTCATTATGAACTGTGTTTGGGTAGTTAGCTTTCTTTGGAGTTTTCTTTATTCAGAAGCTATTGGAAGTACTCTTTCCATCTGCTTTTGATGTCTCATGGACTGGTGAGTAAGTTGTTGCAGGGTGTCTGTCTTCTTTATCTTTCCATCTTTGTTTTGCATCTTGGTATAGCTTCTTTGCGCCACCTACTGAGTCACTTTCCAGAAGCTGGTAGAGTGCCTCTGCTGCCTTTATCTTTACTATTGCAACTCCTTTCTTAGCCCTTTTGTTTGCCAACCAATATTCCCACTTAGCCTCATCTGTCTTTTCTGTTTTCTCCTTTTTCCTGCACTCTTTCCGTCTTTTAATGACTTCCTAAACTTCAGTGTATTGCAGTACTAGCTTTCCTTATGCACATTATTTCCATATAATAAAATCGTTTTTTTCTCTAAAAACTGCATTTTACCTGATTTTGGCCTAGCACTCAAGTGTGGGGTCATTTATTGCACTGTTGTGATTATTTTGCTGCTTGTGTATCTCTGCTACCTTTAAACTACAACAAAAAGAAAAAAAAACAAAAAATCTTGCTTTTTTCCCACTTTCTGAAAGTTAAGAAAGTTCAGTTACAGATTTGCTGTTCTGAACTGTTTGGAAGTTTCTAGAAGGCCAGTGCTTGCTTGGGCTAAAGGGAAGTCTCTGTGTTCACCAGTGGGAGTGGTTAACACTGAACAGCCTGCCTGTCCCTGGAGGAGTGGTTACTGCCTAGAAGCTGTAGTTTTATTGACCATTTTGGGTCAATTCTAATCTCCTTGATCTCTCTCTCTTAAAACCCTACAACTCTCTGTTTGCATGGTTTTGCGCACTGAGCAGCGTCGGGCAGCGCCGCCTAAACAGGTTTAAACTATTCCAGGCTCCACAAAGTCTGCTCTTTATTTTTTCCCTTAGAACTGTTCAAACTCTCAAAGTAATCACTCTATTCTCTTTCTAAAGCCCTGCACTTGCTCAGCTCTTATAAGGAAACACTAACTAACTAAAGCACTGCACCCTCCTTGACTTCTCATAAGTATTAGGCTCCTGATTGGTCCTTCCTGATCAAGTGAAAAATCAGTTCCCCTCCCTAATCTGATCAGTAAAAAAACAGCTCCCTATACTAATCTGGTATGTCCAAGGGTCAGTTTCAAGGTTACTCTCCAGTCCAGCTTGTGGATCTGGGAATTTTGAGGCAATGTTACAATTGCCTTATGTACACAGACAACCCTATCCTCCTTCCAACAAACTCTAATACATGTGAGAGATGTAGTTACACAGCCAAACTTGAGGCAGAGCTCCCTCAACCCAAGACTGGCACAGTCAGTCAGGAGGAAAAGGTAACCACCCGCACCACAAATCCAGTCTAACACAGACCTATTGCATCTGCATACCCACCACATAAACACACAAAAACATACTCGGAGGCTCTAAATAAAAATCTCCCTAAACAGCAAAGACATCCTAAGCAGATATCCAAGCAACAGCCACCCCTCAACAATACCCACAAATCACATATCTCACAAAATCAGTGTGCCTCACAGTCACAGCCCTTAAGGCCAAACAACATACCAAATACACTTGTTATAGGGGACTCTATTGTCCAGCACACTGACGTCCCGCTCACCAGACTGAACAAGGAGAAGGTCACTGTAAGCTGCCTGTTGGGTGCCAGGATCCGCCACATAACGCAAGCACTCAGGTCACTCCAAAGCAAGTACAAGTATGACTCCGTCATTGTCCATGCTGGTGTGAATGACCTGAGACGTACTTCCCTGGACTACATGAAAAGAGACATAGAGGAGTTCTCTGACCATGCAGCCCAGGCTGGTAAGACCCTGACCTTGAGTAGCATCTTGCCCTCACCAAGAATGATGCCACAGTATAAAGACAAAATGATCAGTTTCAACAATTGGCTAAAGTATTGGTGTCATTCAAAGGGGATCCAGTGTCTGTCAGCCTGGGATGACATGCTCGACAAGCCACGTTGCTTCGCTAGGGACGGCTTGCACCTGCCACCCTTAGGCTTTCATATACTGGCAAAGGCTCTTGCCACCCCCATAGTGCCTTTTTTAGGCAAGGCTCAAAGGACAAACCCAACTCCATAGACAACCCAAGGATAAAAAAACTAAAGGTAATGCTACTCAATGCCAGAAGTCTAAACCTCAAGATGCACTCTCTCGAGGCTCTCTCCAGTATGGAGAAAATCGATGTCTGTGCAGTAACAGAAACCTGGTTCAAGGCTCCTGAGAGCACCCCAGCACTACCAGGTTATAACTCATACCATGCGTTTTGGCCCCAAAACTCAGACCGAAGCACAAAAGGAGGGGGAGTATCTATATTCATCAAAGATACCTACACCTCCAGGTTAGTGGCACTGCATGAAGCATCAGAAACCATCCATGTGCAACTTACAGCGGGCAAAACTGCCTTTCAGTTTGTAGCCTGCTACAGAACACCCTCCCTATTACAGGAACTTGGCATTGCTGAGAACACTGGAGAATATGAAGGTCTCTCCAAACACTATGCTATTGGGTGACTTCAACTACCCAAACATTGACTGGGAAAACTATTCAAGCCCAAGCACCCCCGCCCAACGGTTCCTTGAATTTATAAACTCTAACGCAATGGAACAACTGGTCACCACTCCCACAAGTGGGAACAACATATTGGACCTGGTAATCACCAACATGAGGACTCTATGTTCCACACCAGAGGTAAACCCCTCATAGGTAAGATCAGACCATAAACAAATTTCCCTGGACATCCATATCCCGTCCCCACCCCCAGCCAAGGAAATCACTGTAAAGAATTTCTCAAAAGCCAACTTTGCACTTCTCAAGACTGAGGTGGAATCCTTCAAAGCCCCTGGGCCAGAGGATAATACAGCCCAATCCGCAGAATCCTTTACAAATGCATTCTATGAGCACCTGCAGGAATGCATGGATCGTGCTATCCCAAATAAAACCAAGACTCACTCCTCCAAAAACAGGAGACCGGTCTGCTGGACCCCGGCCATAAATAAGCTATACAACAGAAGGAGGAAGCTACTACATGACAGAGCAAAATCCCAAAAAGGGAAGGCATCTCTGATCAGTATTAGCAAGAAACTTCGATCCCTCATAAAATCATCAAAGGCCAGTTTCGAAAGAAAAGTTGCCCTAGACACTAAAGATAATCACAAAGCCTTCTTTAGTTATGTCAGGAATATGGGTGGAAACTCCCAGATACGCTCTGAATTGTTGCATAATGGTACAAAATATACCGAACCTACAGACATAGCCAACATCCTGGCATACAGATTCAGCGCAAACCCCCCCCCCCTTCCCCCCCAAAGGAGCAAATGCCTATCCCAACTGAATGTAACCTCCCTGACATCACAGATGCACAGGTGAAAGCTGCCCTCTCCAAAGCAAAAACCACAGCATCTATGGGACTGGATGTTGTCCCAGGCTGTGTCTTACACGAGCTCCAAGAAAAACTGAACCCTCACATTAAGTCACTGTTCAAACTTAGCCTTACTACAGGATATGTACCCAAAGAGTGGCGTACAGCTACAGTGGTCCCACTCCACAAAGGTGGTGCCACAATGGACCCAGGGAACTATCGCCCTATAAGCCTGACTTGTCTGGTCTGTAAAGCTATGGAGTGTATTATCATGGAACTCATAAACAAAGACATTGGGAGCCTACAGACACTGGACCCTACCCAATTCGGCTTTGTTAAGGGCAGATCTTGCCTCTTAAACCTAGTTGATTTCTTTGAAACAGTTACCAAAGCCATAGATGAGGGCAAGGTAGTCCACACAGCCTACCTGGACCTCACAAAAGCCTTCGACACAATACCCCACTTGGGCATCATAAATAAGCTTACCAGCTTAAATATCAACCCCTATATCACAAGATGGGTTGCAAACTGGCTCAGAGATAGAACCCACATGGTCAGAATCGCAGGTGCCATGTCCGAATCCAAACCAGTTGCAAGTTACATCCCACAGGGCTCAGTTCTGGGACCTCTCTTGTTCGGTATATACTTCTCTGAGGTTCAGGCTAACACGGGGGGATTATGGCTGACAAAGTTCGCAGATGACTGCAAACTGGGGGTCATAATCGAATCTCCAGCTGACACAAGCATCCTCCAAAAGGGTCTCACAGAGACGGAAGTTTGGTGCCAGAGCCACGGCCTCAAGCTAAATGTTAAAAAGTGCATAGTCATCCCCTTTGGGAAAAACAAGGTACCCACAAATTACCACATAGGTGGTAATCCATTAAGTACGGAAGAAGTAATTAGAGATTTGGGGACCAACGTAAATAGTAATCTCTCCTTTGATAATCACGTTGCCAAAGTGGTTAGAAAGACCTTCTATATAGCCCACCTTATCATGAAAGGGTTCGCATCTAGATCAAGAGAGGTCATTGTGCCCCTCTACTCGTCACACATCAGGCCCATAATTGAATACAATGCCCCTTTTGGGATGTACCTTACCCGACACCTGCAGCAACTGGAGACACCCCAAAAGTACCTCACCAAGAGGATCATGGGCTACAAACAGATGTCCTATGCAGCTCGACTAAAGAAACTCCAGCTCTACTCAGTTGCTTACTGCCTCCTCAGAGGCGATCTATGCCTGACGTATAAAGCCATGTCAAACCCAGAATTAATGGACATGCTCCACCTCAAAAAATCCAAGTCCCTTAGAGCTACACGCTCCAGGGACTTAAACCTCAGCACAAAAATAAATAGAACATGCTGGAGGGACAGATTCATTTCCCAGAGGCTCCCCTCCCTCTGGAATAGAATCCCAATTCATGTTAGACATAGCCCCTCGCTGACACTCTTCAAGTGAAATCTGGACTCGTGGATGGGAAATTGCAAATTCACCCCTGGGATCTCTTCTGTACCCCTGCTAGACAGAGGCACAATAAACTAATCTTAAAAGGGCACCTTCTGTGACCTACTTTACAGAGGCACAGTAGGCTAATCTAATAGGGAGGCAGAAGCCAAATACACTCTGGCTAGGCTTATAAATGTCCTAGGGCAGATAGTCTAGTATCTACCTATGAACCCTATGAACCTATATTTGGCTCAGCCACATATCTGTTCTATAGTCTTCATACATGTTTTGAGGTGCTGCCATTCTTCTTCAGCTCTACCCATTTCCATTTCTTCCTGAATAATTCCTTGAAATCTTGTGCTTTCTCTCCAGTCAACTTCCAGGTCTTCAGCCTAGTTTCTGTTGACCTTTCAGCATTTTATGACCACTGCTTACAGCTGATTGTGGCAACTAGTGGTTTATGTTGTGGGCAACTGTTTCACGGAGGATGAATTTGAAATCACTGATCCACCCCAATGTCCTTAGGTGAAACTTTAGGTGTTTGTAAGCAATGGTTCAGCTAGTACCTTCATTTATTGATTTTTGACTGATCTAGAGACCCTTTACAGGCACGTCTTAGACCAAGAAGACAGACAAGCAAAAAGAAGTACATAACAAAATGCATTAGGAAATAAGGCAAGTATCACTACAGTGGATAGAGTTCTGAGACATTTGCCAGAGATGGTATACACCTATCTCCTCTAGGCTTTCGGATACTGGCAAAGGCATTAGCCACCCCTATTGTGCCTTTTTTTGGGCAGTGTCAAAATAACCAACCTCCCAACATAATAAAATACTCTAGATAAACTCAAGGTACTGCTGCTTAATGCTAGGAGTCTAAACAAGAAACTGCATTCCCTGGAAGTACTCCTCACTTTGGAAAATGCTGACATCTGTGCAGTCACCAAGGCATGGTTCAAAGGTATGAAAAGCACCCAGCCGTGCAAGGCTACAATGCCTTTCTTACGTTCAGATCACAAACTGAACATGAAAAAAAATAAAGGTGTATCCATTTTTGTTAAGGATAAGTACACCTCAAGACTGGTCAAACAGTTTGACTCTGTTGAACTACTCCATGTCCAATTAACTATAGGTAAAGCACCTACCACATCATGGCTAGCTAGAGGTCTACCACCATGAAACAGGAAAAGCATAACACATACCTGGACTTACTGAAGTCACTTTCCATGCAGCCCAACACCTTACTCATGGGTAATTTTAATTATCCTACCATTGACTGGGAAATATGCACGACCACAAACATGTTAGTACAGAGGTTCTTGGACTTTATCAATGCAAATATTCAGCACACCCACAAGAGGCTTAAATGTTCTGGAAATTGTACACACTAACATGGGAGGGTATTGCACACCGCCCCTCCCCAGTGTGATGTCGCATCTGATGTAATTATAAGACCAGATATCTCATCAAGCTCAAAAACGCTTAAGAATTTCTCAAAGACAAACTACCTCTTACTAAGTGATGGTATATAAAGTTTCAAAATCCCCCCTTGAATGCAGATAAAACAGACATCTATGCAGAGGTGTACACCAATGCCTATATAATCACTCAAGCATTTCTATCGAATCAGCTGTACCTGACCAGATTAAAACCAGGTCTTGCCAAAAAACAAGCCACCCTGGTGGACCTCTAGTGTAAACAGGCTATACAACAAGTGAAAGACACTAATGTCCAAGAACAAGAGGGAACTGGCTCAGCAGAAGAAGAAATCTCTCTCTAGCTTAAACAAACAAGTTAGAAATCTTGTTAAGTCCTCCAAAGCCAATTACAAAGCAAAATAGTGTCCCCAGCTAAAGATAATTACAAGGCATTCTTTAACTATGTCCAAAATTTAAAAAAACGTACCCAGCTATGCACTGAACTGGTTGTGGATGGCACCACCCATACTCAACCAAAGGAACAGCCAACGTGCTAGCTGACAGATTTGGAGCAAACCTCACCCCTTGTCTCCTCCGGTCATCCCCCAATGTATACCTGCCCTCATTCCTTAGCCTATTATCTCAACAGACAGGTCATCTTGGCACTATCCAAGGCCAATAACAGGGCATCAGTGAGACCAGACAACATCCAGGTTGCTTTTTAAACAACAAAAAATGACCTAGCAGATCCACTTGAATCCCTGTTTAACCACAGCCTGCAAACTGGCTATGTTCCGGTGGATTGGAGGACATCAATAGCAATCCCTCAGCACTAAGGGGGACCATCAACAGACCCTAGGAGTTATAGGCCCATAAGCTTGACTAACCTCATCTGCAAGGCCATGGAAAGAATCATTATGGACCTTATAAACAAGGACATATGCAATCTCCAAACTCTGGACCCAACCCAGTTTGGATTTGTTGAAGGTAGATCATGCCTGTTAAACATAGTTGACTTCTTTGAGAAAGTCACCAAGGTCATAGACAGGGAAAGACAATGCATGCCACCTATCTTGAGCTAGCCAAGGCATTTGACACAACCCCCCACTCAGGTATTATAGAGACACTCTCCCAATTAGGAATTAAACCCTACATTACCAGATGGGTAGCCAACTGGCTCACCAACAGAACACATATTTTCAAAGTGGTTGACTTCATCTCTAACAAAAGACCAGTCACCAGTGGAGTACCACAGGGTTCTGTGCTGGGCCCTTTACTCTTTGGAATTTATTTCTCAGACATTCAGGCAAACTTGAATGGTCTGTGGCTGACCACGTATGCTGACAATTGCAAATTGAAACCAACCATTGAATCCCCCAATGATGTTAATATACTGCAGACAGGGTTAACATAGACAAATGATTGGTGCCAAAGCCATGGATTAAAGCTAAAAGCAAAAAATGCATTATTATTCCCTTTGGGAAAACTGACATTTCTCCTAATTACATTATAGACAGTACCTACTTAAGTGTAGACCCAGTGGTAGGTGATCTGGGTCCTCAGGTTGATAGCAATCTGAACTTTGACCACCACATATCCACATTAGTAAGGACATCCTTCTATGTGGCACATCTTATAAGTAAGGCATCACATCTAGATATAAGAAAATTATAATTCCATTATATATTTGCCCTCATCAGACCAATAACTGAGTACAATGCTTCCCTTTACATGTAGTTCACCAAACTCTTGCAACAATTGGAGAGACCACAGAGGTTTCTCACCAAGAAATTATGAGGTACACAAAACAAGTCTTACACAGAAAGACTGAAAGCCCTGTCACTGTATTCTGTCTCCTACAGATTGCTAAGGGGTGACCTGTGCTTGGCCTGCTTACAGGGCAGCCTCTGACCCAGCCATGCTGGAAATTCTACACATCTGTAAATCAAGCTGCACGAGGTTCACTCACTCCAGGGATCTTAACCTGGACTCTAACATCAACAGGTCATGATGGAGACATAGATACATCTCCTAGAGATTGCCATTTCTCTGGAACAAGCTTCCAATTCATGTGAAACAGAGCAGCTCCATGACCCTGCTCAAATGCAACCTAGAGCAATGGATGGGTGAGCGCAAACTCACTCCTGGGGTGGCACCCATTTCCCTCATGGACAGAGGAAGTCTATATTAATTACCATAAACCCTTACCTTTGGACACATCACTTACCTAATCACCAACAATTCGGGCAACTTTGGATAAATATGGCTAGGCTTGTAAGGGCTCTAGGGTCATTAGCCTAGTAGCTTCTATGAACCTGTGAAACTATTTGAAACTGCTTTTCTACACTGTGGTAAAAAAAGAAACAGTCTGATCAAATGTCAGGTCTAGACACCCTTGTTGGAATTAGACAGGTAGTGATTGCTTTTCAAGGTAATAGATGTATGTAGGTTGTATAGAAGATAGCTGATAGTACTGTCAAATGTCACAATTGTGGATTTATTAGTGTTTAACATTAGCTTATTTTATTGAAGCAAGATGCATTGAAGGTTAAAGTCATTTTGGTGAGTTTCGGTAGTTTCTTTTGGCAATGGAGAAGTCTTGGTAATAATTATATCATTTGTATAAACAATGATGTTTGAGTTAGGAAGCTCCCATGGGAGATCATTTAAGATTAAGGACTGAAGTCATAATGGAACCCTGTGAGATGCCAATGTTGTTGGGCAAAGGGGTGGATTGTGAATTCCTGGTCCAAATGGTAAACTTTCTGCGATGAGGTGGATGTCCATGATAATCAATGTTACAAGCATTGGCTCTTATGGCAGCCACTAACTTATATTATTTAGCTATAGCCACTGTTGCTTCCAAAATATTCAGAGCATACGAATATCCAGACCATACAAATATTCAGACCATACGATAAACCTCCTCAGTGCACATAATAGATTTCTACCATGGCTAAATATACCTGCTTTATATGTTTCTGAATAACTGCACTATAGTTCATGTCATCATTAGCATAAGCCATGTACATCATGTTTCTTATTTGCATGGTATTCATTTCCACATCATTCTATGAATTATATGCAGGGCACATATGGTGCTATTGGTATGTAAAGAATGAATTAATCAGTTACTTTAATTAATCTGCCATGCATAGCTTTAAGTTTGTGCAATTTGTGCTCCTTATGTGATATCATATTAGTTATTTATTTTTTCCAATTTGATAACTGGGGAGGTCCACTGGGCTCGGGGAGGCCATTTTCAGTGGAGGCCCTGGGAGAAAAGCTCCACAATACATAGTATAGTTAAAGATACAGCAAAGTATAGTAAAAACAGTTACAAAATACAACTACATTTCACGTTGGAGATATATATTGTACAATGCTTACATAGCATATAAATTTTGAGGTTGTCAATAATATGTTCATTTAAAAGAGAAGAGAGAAAAGAGAAAAAACTGTTTACAATATATACATTGATAGCAGTATCACTGGATTAGCAAACATTCAGAGTGAGCCAATGTATTAGGAAATTCAAGATGGAGTGAAGCAAAAGTCGGCTAGGTGGGGAGAATGCAGTTGTATTTCCAATTAGAGGAGAGGTAAGAATGGAGCTGAGATTTAAAGTTATCAGCATTTTCTGAAGTCCTTAGTGAAGGGGGAAAGAATTCCATTTTTTGGCTAAGGAAAATGATAGGAGAAGTTGTCCAGCAGGACGCTTAGGTTTGTGGACAGTGATTAGGTTTTGGTGTTCAGATCTGAGAGTTCTATATGGGGTGTCTGGTGGTAGGATGTTGGTCAGTGCAGGGCATTTAGTGGGTCTGAATATTAGCCTGTGGGCTGTAGTAAGTTGGAGGTAGTCTAGATAGTTGGGGAGTTCTAGCCAGTTTAACAAGTGGAGGGCAGTACAATGATGGGAGGAGTATTTGGCTTTGGTGGCAAATTTGAAAATTTTATTAAAAGAGTTTTCAAGTTTGGAAGAGATAGAGGAAGATAGGTTACAAATAATTTTCTTACATATAAAAGTGTTATATTCTTATATTCAACTGAATTTCAGACAAAGCCTTTTAAGTTTCATTTTTTCATTCATTCATTCATGCATGCATTCATTCATTCATGCATTCATTCATTCTTTGATTAGTCAGGGTTATAGAGAGGCTGACTAACATTCACTGGGTACAAGACAGAGAAACTAATCCTGAATGGGGCTACAGCTTATTGCAGGATGCACTCACTCACTCACTCACTCACTCACTCACTCACTCACTCACTCACTCACTCACTCACTCACTCACTCACTCACATTGTATTTACACCTACTGCCAATTAGGAGAAGCACCAATCTACTTACAGCATGCCTTTTGGATGTTGGGGAAAAATAGAAACACCCGAATCTGTCTATATTTTATTTGTTTTCCAGGAGAGCACCAATCTCTATGGACCTTTTTCAGACTCAGCCCAGGAGTGGTGTCTGGTTAAGTGACTTGCTCAAAGTCACACAGTTAGGCAGTAGAGACTGAGGGACTCAAACCTTACACCACCTGACCAAAGAAAACAGCTTGTTAACAGCTGCTTAATCCTCTAAGGTAACTGCCAGACTATCTACTGATCTAGTAGCATAGTGGTATATTAATGCACCAAAGGTCCAAGGATTATAAACTGTGCATCATTTTATTTTATGATAAAACAAAACACAGTGATGCAGACTCTTTCTTGAACAGCTAAGTGCACCAAAATAACTTCTGCACAATAAGAAAAAAACATACAGAATACTATACTATTTTGGACGTCACAGTGGTGCAGCGATAGTGTCACCTCCCAGCAAGAAGTTCTCTGGTTCGATTCTTGGCTGGGGTGCCTTCTGTGTGGAGTTTGCATATCCTCACTAGGTTCATGAGGGTTTCCTCCAAGTACTCCAGTTTCTTCCCACATCACAAAAAATGCATCTGGAGCATTTTTCCATGGGCCTCTGCTAATAATTGGCTTCATTCCAAGTCAGACTTTCCTGGTAAATAAATGTTAAATAAATAAATGTGCTTCCAAAGTCAAACAGTCCCTACAAACAGGGCAACTGTTACTTCCAAAGCAGTCCAATAATTCCTTTCTGCATTGGTATGAAGCAGAAATCAAAGTTCTGTGTATACAGATGTCCTCTTATAGTTTCCTCTCTTCTGGGTTCCTTTAGAAGAAGATGCCCAAGTCTTCTTAGAGCAGTCCACAGTGATTCTTCCTTACTGCAGGATAAAACCCAGAAATGATACACCAGAAATCCATTCCCCCTCCATGACAGGTCAAACTGTCTGGCTTGGTAGTGCTACAGCCCACTCTTTTTGTGTATCATTTAATTACATAATTGGTTCTATTACCTAAAACATACAGGAATACTCTTTGCTCTACTTAATACAGAAAAGGCATGAAAATCCTTAAAGCAACAGTTTTATTTAAAACTATTTAAAACAATAAGTGAGAATGTCACTGAAAAAACAATCTGTAAAAACAAATAAAACTCCAGCAAAGCTAGATCTTCCACTGAGTGACCTCCCAAACCTCTTGTATCAGAGGCACATTAGTCAAACATTCTGCTTGTGCTGTGCTAACAAGGTCATAACAAGGCCGAAATATGCATATCCACAACTAGTGGGGTTTGACTTTATTGGCCTGAAATTGTCCATAAAAATGACGAAACAAGTCATGGGCATTCAGAATCGCCAATTAGCTGAAACACCTGATGTTCATAAGAGTCATTTGCATATATGCCATGTGCCTCTGATACAAGAGGTTTGGGAGGTCACTCAGTGGAAGTTCTAGCTTTGCTGGAGTTTTCAATTTGTTTTTACATTTAAAACTATTTACAATATCTACTTCAGTTTTATACACTATTTTGGCAAGAAGTAACATATTATATTACAATGACCCCATCTGCTGACATGGCTTAAAACTCTCAGTTTCAGGTTGAAAAGATGGACTGTGAACCCTAGACAGGACATCTGGATTTTGGTGGATCAAGCCTGGACTTTGCTTCACTGTGAATATAAAAGGTTAGAAGCAAAGTGTCCATCTAAATCGTTTTGTGTTCCCATCCTGATGTCTATTCATACATAGCAGTAAGGCATAGTCTGTAAGCAAAGCATCCCATATGTTTTTAGGTCAAAATTGAGCAGAGCAGAAACATGGTATTCCACTACCCTCTCAGTCAAACAGGTAATACTGTAATGATTATAGGAACATAGGAATATAGGATCAATATGCCACTGTATAGAAATGTTTCTGTCATTTGTGGATTATGTGTTTGTCATACATAAAAACATGGAGCTCTGATTGTACATATGCCAATGTACAGAATTTTTTTTGCCATTTGTTGTATTTGTACTGTTATGTTATCGAGCTTTTCTCCCCGGGCCTCCACTGTAAATGGACCTTGTTCCAGTCGGACTTTCCCGGTAAACAAATGTAAAATAAAATAAATAAAAATAAAATATATAAATGCCAGGTAAGCAATCTAGGGGCCATAAAATGCTCAGCGATATGCACATTTAAGTAGACACACTTAAATATCCTTGCCGTCTTTTTCAAGTACTTAATAGTGTTCACTTCCCAATTTGATCTGGGCCATGCATGATAACCCCGGTGTAAAGTTGTGTCGACTCATCCAATCAGTGGCAACATATTTGACATGAAATTTAAGGACTCTGTCCATAAGTCACATGGGCACTATATAAACCAAAAGAAAGGATAGTATACTGGAATAGGCCCCTGATATTGAAAAAGTAATATTTTATTCAACTTCAACCATTAGGGGATTTACCAGTATCTCATTTTAGACCTAATGTGGTCAGAAATCTTGTCTTCTCCATTCTGTCTATAAGTCAACTAACTGTATGCACTGGTTAACTGTCAAATGCTGTTCATCTGTTCATTTTCCTAAATTCATTATGGAGCCTGAATGTTCCATCAGGCTTTGAGACTAACACTATGTGACTGTTCCATTTAATTTTCAAATCCTCTGTTACCCCATCTTAAGCATTTTTCTTCTTGCAAAGCCTTTCTCTGCAACTCTAATATTCTGCAAGGTTTTAAGTTAACCTTTTTTCCCTAAAATGGTCTAGCTATGGTGCTGAATCAGGTCTGTTTCACCATGTAGTTCTGAAAACACTTCTTTGCTTCCCAGGGAAAAAAATAATTCCTTGCATCTTACTTCTTTGGTAAAGATAGCATGTCACCCACTTGAACTGCAAGCACAGAGGCCAGTTTTCTTTGTTCACCAAATCTACTAGTCTCTGATTTTAAACTAACTGCAGAGGTTTGTGCTCCTTTCTTTTTTAAAATGTCTGCATTGAAATTATACATAGGAACAAACACATGTGCATAATAAATCAAATAACTATTTATACATCTGCCTACATCAATTCTTGCTATATACATTAGTAAAATTAATTAAATTGCCAAACAGTGCAAACTAATTATAGAAGCTAGATCAATATTTCTCTATTAATGAGTTACATTTTATCCAATAATTATATTCCATAGTTATTTTATTTTCATCTTAATAACATATTTCTTTATGACATATAACATTGACAGTATTTTATAAATTCTGTAAATGAAGACAAACCTTATTTTTTTTTCTTTTTATACATTATAATTAATAGTCATTAGTAAGCTCCAGAGAAGTGGGAGTTGAGACTTCTGTACACATTAAGGATTTGGTGATTTAAACAATACCAAAAGTTCAGTAAATATACAATTGTCAGATGACAATATTTACAGAAAACACTGATTTTGTTTCCCAGAAAGGCTGAAGAACTTTACAAGTACAAACCATATGCTGACAGTCTACTTTGATTAAGGATTTACACTTTCAAAAACATTATCTTACTTTTTGTATATTATTTCAATACTATGTAGGGTCATAAATGATATATCTTCTTCTTTTTCTTTTGGCTGCTACTAGGGTCACCACAGTGGATCATCTGTTTCCATTTTTTTCCTGTCCTCTTGTTCTGTCACACCAACCACCTGCCTGTCCTCTCTCACCACAGCCATAAACCTTATCTTAGACCTTCCTCTTTTCCTCTTATCTGGAGGCTCCATCCTTATCATCCTTCTCCCAATTTACCCAGCATCCCTCCTCAGTACATGTCCAAACCAATGCAATCTCACCTCTCTGGCTTTGTCTCCAAACCGCCCAATGTGAACTCACCCTCCAATATACTCATTTCTAATCCTGTCCATCCTCATCATACCCAATGCAAATCTTAACATCTTTAACTCTGCTACCTCCATCTCTGGCTCCTGTCTTTTCTTTAGTGCCACTGTCTCCAACCCATATAACATAGCTGGTCTCACTACCCTCTTGTAGACCTTCCCTTTCACTCTTTCTGGTACCCATCTGCCACAAATCCCTCCTGACACTCTTCTCCACCCACTCCCCCCTGCTTGCATTCTCTTCTTTACCTGTCTTCCACACTCACCATTACTCTGAGCTGTTGATTCTAAGTATTTAAACTCATCCATCTTTACCATTTCTACTCCCTGCATCCTCATAATTTTTCTGTCCACCCTCTCATTCACACAGATATATTCTGTCTTAGTCCTGCTGACCTTCATTCCTCTCTTCTCTAGAGAATATCTCTACCTGTCAAGGGTCTCTGGAACTTGTTCCCTACTCTCACTACAAATCACAGTGTCACCTGCAAACATCATAATTCTCGGGGACTCCTGTCTGATCTTGTCTGTCAACCTGTCCATCATCATTGCAAATAAGAAGAGGTCAGAGCTGATCTTTGATGTAATCCCACCTCCACCTTGAATCCATCTGTCATTCCTACTGCAGACCTCACCACTGTCACACTAGCCTCATACATATCCTGTACCACTCTTACATACTTCTTTGACACTCCCGCCTTCCTCATACAGTACCACATCTCCTCTCTAGGCACCCTGTCATAGGCTTTCTCTAAGTCCACAAAGACACAATGCAACTCCTTCTGACCTTCTCTATACTTCTCCATCAACACCCTCAGAGAAAACATCACATCTGTAATGCTCTTTCCTGGCATTAAACCATACTGCTGCTCACTAATCATCACCCCTCCTTTCTTAATCTAGCTTCCACTACTCTTTCCCATAACTTCATGCTGTGGCTGATCAGTGTTATCCCTCTGTAGTTGATCTACACATCACCCTTATTCTTAAAACTCAGCGACAATAAAATTCTTCTCCACTCCCCAGGCATCCTCTCACTTTCCAAATTTCATTAAACAATCTAGTTAAAAACTCCACTGCCATTTCTCCTAAACACCTCCCAGCTTCCATGGGTATATCATCTGGACCAACAGCCTTTCCATTCTTCATCCTCTTCATTGCTAACCTTACTTCCTCCTTCCTAATCCATTGCACTTCCTGATTCACTATCCCCACATCATCCAACCTTCTCTCTCTCTCTCATTCTCTTCATACATCAGCCCCTCTAAGAACTCTTTCCATCAGCTCAACACATTCTCCTCACTTGTGAGTACATTTCTCTAGATATCCTTTATCACCCTAACCTGCTGCACACTTTCCCAGCTCAATCCCTCTGTCTAGCCAATCAGCACAGGTCCTTTTCTCCCTTCTTAGTGTCTGACCTTTCATGCAACTCACCATGTGCCTTATCCTTAGCCTTCTCCACCTCTCTCTTCTCCATATGACTCACCTTCTTGTACTCCTGTCTACTTTCTTCATCTCTCTGACAATCCCACTTCTTCTTCGACAACCTCTTCATCTGTATACTCTCCTGTACTTCCTCATTCCACCCGCAGGTCTCTTTGTCCTCCTTCCTCTGTCCAGATGTCACATAAAGCACCTTTCTAGCTGTTTCCCTTACCACCTCTGCTGTGGCTGCCCAGCTATCTAGTAGCTCATCACTGCCTCCCAGTGCCTGCCTTAACTTTTTCCTGAACTCCACCTTGCAATTATCCTTTTTAAACTTCCACCATTTTATCCTTGGCACTCCCCTCACTCTCCTCCTCTTGGTCTTGATCACCAATGCCATCCTACAGACCACCATCCTATGTTGCCTAACTATGGTTTCCCCTGTTAACAATTTGCAGTCTCCAATCTCCTTTAGACTGTCCCTCCTGCATAGGATATAATCCACCTGTGTGCATCTTCCTCCACTCTTGAACTTCACCCATTGCTCCTCCATCATCTTAAAATATGTATTCACTGCAGCCATGTCCATCCTTTTTACAAAATCCACTCCCATATGATCTTCTGCATTCCTCTCCTTAACACCATACCTACCCATCACCTCCTCATTCCCTCTGGTCCCTTCACCAACTTGCCCATTGAAATCTGCTCCAATCACCATTCTCTCACCCTTGGGTACACTCTCCACCACTTCATCCAACTTGCTCTAAAAATTTTCTTTCTTATCAATCCCACACCAAACTTGTGGAGCATATACACTAACAATATTCATCATCACACCATCAATTTCCAGCTCCGTAAACATCACTCTGTCATAATGATAATTAATCATGAATGATCTATGAAGACATTTAAAAGAGAATAATCTCCAAAATAAAGATAATAGGACGGATTCCATAAAGGTCACAGAATCCAGCACATTAAGCTGATATCAGCATGAAACTTGTGATTAACATTGTAATATGATAACGTATGCCAAGAAACTTGGAATACCTCAGCACAAACCAGAGTCCCACAGTTCCAACAGTGCACTATGGAAATGTGCAAGTAATCCACAATTATTAGAAATGGTTGTCAAATAACTTTGTACTGTACCAAACAAATAGGACGATGATTACAAATCAAGAATCCCAATCATTGTTTAGAAAGATAATCTGTGCAGTACGGTTATGGACAACTATGGCATGCTACTGACTCCATAGAGATAACCAAAAAAACACACACACACACACATTAAAAATGCTAAGTATTCCAAAGTAATTTTCATGGCAGTCATACCATAAATTAGCAGAAGTACACACAGAAACATCTTAGACAATCACAGATATATCTGTATGCCATCCATAGGTTCATAGGTTCATAGGTAGGTACTAGGCTATCTGCCCAAAGGCATTTATAAGCCTAGCCAGAATGTGTTGGCTTTCACTGCCCCCTTAGATTAGTTCCCTGTGTCTTTGTCCAGCAGAGCCACTGAAGTGATCCCCGCGGTAAACTTTCTGTTTCCCATCCACTCATCAAGGTTTCTTTTGAAGAGTGTTAGCAAGGAGCTCTGTCTAATGTAGATTGGAATCTTGTTGCAAAGCATGGGAAGTCTCTGGGACAGGAATCTATCCCTCCAGCATGTCCTATTTATTGTTATGGTGAGGTTTAGATCCCTGGAGCATGTGGCTCGAGGGGATAAGGTTTTCTTTAGGTGGAGCATGTCCATCAATTCTGGGTTGGACATGGCCTTGTATGTCAGGCAGAGATCATCTCTGAGTAGGCGGTATGCAACCAAGTACAGCTGGAGTTTCTTCAGTCGAGCTGCATAGGGCATCTGTTTGAGGCCAGTGATCCTCTTGGTGAGGTACTTCTGTGGTCTTTCCAGTTGTTGCAGATGTCTTGTAAGGTACATCCCAAATGGGGCATTGTACTCTATGATGGGTCTGATGAATGATGAGTAGAGGGGCACAATGACCTCTTTTGATCTGGATGCAAAATCTTTTGTGATTAGGTGGGCCATGTAGAAGGATTTTCTAACCACTTTGGCAATGTGATTATCAAAGGTGAGATTACTATCTACTTGGGTCCCCAGATCCCTTATTGCATCTTCCGTATTTAGGGGACTGTCACCTATGTGATAGTTTGTGGGTACTTTGTTTTTTTCCAAAGGGGATGACTATGCACTTTTTGGCATTTAGCTTGATGCCATGATTTTGATACCAGGTATCCGTCTCGGTGAGACCGTTTTTGGAGGATGTCTGTGTCAGCTGGAGAGTCAATTATAGCTCCTAGTTTGAAGTTGTCTCCGAACTTGGTCAGCTATAGTCCTCCTGTGCTTGCTTGTACCTCTGAGAGGTATATGCCGAATATAGGACTGAGCCCTGGGGAACGCCACTTGTAACCAGTTTAGAGTTGGACCTAGCTCCCGCAACTCTCACCATGTGGGTTCTGTCCATGAGCCAGTTGGCAACCCATCTTGTGACGTAGGGGTTTATGTTCAAGCTGGTGAGCTTGTCTATAATACCAGAATGGGGAATGGTGTTGAAGGCCTTAATGAGGTCTAGGTAGGCTGTGTGTACCACCTTTCCCTCGTCTATAGCCTTTGTAACTGTCTCAAAGAAGTTCACCAGGTTTAGGAGGCATGATCTGCTCTTAACAAAGCTGAACTGGGTAGGGTCCAGTGTTTGGAAGTCCCTAATGTCTCTGTTAATGCATTCTATGATGATGCATTCCATTGCCTTGCAGACCAAGCTAGTCAGGCTTATAGGGAGATAGTTCCCAGGGACTGTTGTGGCTCCACCTTTGTGGGGCGGAATAACCGTTGTTGGGTGCCACTCTATGGGTACGTAGCCTGTGGAGAGGCTGAGTTTGAACAGTGTGTTTAGGTGAAGGATTAGTTCATCTTTGAGCTCATGTAAGACACAGCCTGGAATACTGTCCAGTCCTATTAATGCTGTGTTTTTGGCTTTGGAGAGGGCTGTTTCAACCTGAGTATCTGTGATTTCAGGGACTCTACATTCTTCTGGTATGGTTATGGGCCCTTTAGGGGGTGAGAAGGGGGTGAAGTTTGCGCTGAACCTGTCTGCCAGGATGTTGGTGATATCGGTCAGTTCAGTGTATTTTGTGCCATTCTGTACTAACTCCGATCAGATCTGAGCATTGCCACTTAGATTCTTGACATAGCTAAAGAATGCCTTGTGGTTATCTCTGGAGTCCTTGGCAATTTTTTTTTCAAAGCTCGCCTTGGATGATTTTATGATGGATCATAGTTTCTTGCTGATACTGATCAGGGATGTCTTCCCTTCTTGGGATTTTACTCTTTTCTGTACTAGTTTCCTGCTTCAATTGTATAGCTTGTTTATGGCAGGAATCCACCAGACTGGTTTCCTTTTCTTGGAGGAGTGAGTCTTGGTTTTGCTTGGGATGGCATGATCCATGCATTCTTGCAAGTGCCCATAGAATGCATTAGTAAAAGATTTTGAAGCTTGGACCATGTTATCCTTCAGCATAGGGCCTATGAAACTTTCCACCTCGATCTTAAGTAACGTGAAGTTTGCTTTTGAAAAGTTTTTCATGGTGGTTTCCTTGTCCAGAGGTGGGGGCGGAATGTGGATATCAAAAGTGATTTGTTTATGGTCAGATCTAACCAGTGAGGGGTTGACCTCCGGTGTGGAACACCAGTCGCCCATGTTGGTGATGACCAGGTCCAATATGTTGTCACCTCTGGTGGGAGAGTTGACCAGTTGAACCAGGGCATTTGAGTTTATAAATTCTAGGAAATGTTGGGCAAGGGAGTTAGTACTTGAGTAGTTCTCCCAGTTAATATTTGGGTAATTGTAATCACCCAATATTAGGGTGTTTGGTAGGACCTTTATGTTTCCCAGTGTTTTCAGAAACATGGAATGGGGGTCCTGGGACATGGTGGGTGATCTGTAGCAAGCTACAATGTGAATTGCAGTTATGCCCATTGTTAGTTGCACGTGGATGATCTCTGAAGCATCGTGCTGTGCCACTAACCTGGAGGTGTGGGTATCCTTGATGAATATGGATACGCCCCTGCCTTTTGTATTTCGGTTTGGGTTCTGTGGCCAAAATGTATGGTAGGAGTTGTAGCCTGGTAGTGCTGTGGTGCTCTCTGGAGCCTTAAACCAGGTTTCTGTTACTGCACATATATCGATATTCTCCATACTGAGGAGTGCCTCGAGTGCGTGCATTTTGAGGTTTAGACTTCTGGCATTGAGTAGCATTACCCTCAGTTTTGTGTTACTTGTGCTATTTACGGCGGTGGGTTTGTCTTTCGAGCCTTGCATAAAATAGGCACTCTGGGGGTGGCAAGAGCCTTGGCTAGTATTCGAAAGCTTAAGGGTGACAGGTGCAAGCCATCTCTAGCGAAGCAGCGTGGCTTGTCGAGCATGTCATCCCAGGCAGACAGATACTGGATCCCCTTTGAATGACACCAGAAACATAGCCAATTGTTGAAATTGAGAATTATTTCTTTATACCATGGTATCATTCTTGGTGAGGGCAGGATGCTACTCAGGGTCAGGGTCATACTGGCCTGGGCTACGTGATCAAAGAGCTCTTCCATGTCTCTTTTCATGTAGTGCAGAGAGGTACGGCTCAGATCATTCACACCAACATGGACAATGACAGAGTCATATTTGTACTTGTTCTGGAGTGACCTGAGTGCTTGTGTTATGTGGCAGATCCTGGCACCCGACAGGCAGCTAACAGTAACCTTCTCCTTATTCAGCCTAGTGAGTGGGACGTCAGTGTGCCTGACTATAGAGTCACCTATTACTAGTATGTTGGGTATGGTCTAACTTATAATATGTGCTTCAAACCTGCAAGGCTATTTTTAATATATATATATATATATATATATATATATATATATATATATATATATATATACATATATATATATATATACATATATATATATATATAGTGGATATAAAAAGTGTACACACCCCTGTTAAAATATCAGGTTTTTGTGATATAAAAAAAAATGAGGCCACAATAAGACATTTCAAATTTTTCCCACCTTTAATGTGGCCTATAACCTGCACAGTTCAATTGAAAAACAGATCTGTTAGGGGGAAAAATATAAAAAATAAAAAATGTACAATAAGCTGGTTGCATAAATGTGCACACCCTTAAACTAATAATTTGTTGCAGTACCTTTTGATTTAATTGCAACATTCAGTCTTCTTGGGTGCACACTTGCTGTCAATTAAAGATACTCTGATTAATCCCAAATAAAGTTCAGTTGTCCTTGTAGGATTTTCCTGACCTTACTCAGTTGGCTGCTACAGCAAAAACCATGGTTTATAGAGAGGTTACAAAGCATCAAAGGGATCTCATTATTGAAAGGTATCAGTCAGGAGAAGGGTACAAAAAAATTTCCACAGCATTGGATATACCATGGAATACAGTGAAGACAGTTATCAAAAAGTGGAAAAAATATGGGGCAACAGTGACATTGCAAAGAACTGGACATCCCTCCAAAATTGATGAAAAGACAAGACAAAAACTGGTCAGGGAGGCTGCCAAGAGACCTACAGCAACACTGAAGAAGCTGCTGGAGTTTCTGGCAAGTACTTGTTGTGTACTACATGTGACAACAATCTCCCATATCCTCCATATGTCTGGGCTATGGGGTAGGGTTGCAAGACGGAAGCATTTTCTTACACAGCAAAACATCCAGGCTCAGCTAAAATTTGCAAAATAATACATCAGGTCTCCCAAAAGCATGTAGGAAAATGTGTTATGGTCTGATGAGACCAAGGTTGAACTTTTTTGGCCACAATTCTAAAAGAAATGTTTGGCGCAAAAACAACACTTCGCATCACCAAAAGAATACCATCCCTATGGTGAAGCATGGTGGTGGCAGTATCATGCTTCGGGGTTGTTTTTCTTCAGCTGGAACTGGGGTTTTAGTCAAGGTGGAGGGAATTATGAACAGTTCCAAATACCAGTCACTTTTGGCCCAAAACCTTCAAGTGTCTGCCAGAAAGCTGAAGATGAAGAAGAATTTCACCTTTCAACACAACAATGACCCCAAGCATACATCCAAATCAACAAAAGAATGGCTTCACCAGAAGAAAATTAAAGTTTTGGAATGGCCCAGCCAGAGCCCAGATCTAAATCCAGTAGAAAATATGTGGGTTGACATGAAGAGGACTGTGCACAAGAGATGCCCTCACAATCTGACAGATTTGGAGTGCTTTTGCTAGTAACAGTGGGCAAATATTGCCAAGTCAAGATGTGTTGTGCTGATAGACTCCTAGCCAAGAAGAAAGAATGCTGTAATTAAATCAAAAGGTGCTTCAACAAAGTATTAGTTTAAGGGTGTGCACACATGCAACCAGCTTATTGTACATTTTTTTTTAATTTTTTTCCCTTAACAGATTTGTTTGTTTTGCAATTGAATTGTACAGGTTATAGGTCACATTAAAGGTGGAAAAAGTTTTGAAATGATTTATTGTGGTCTCATTTTTTATATCACAAAATCCTGGCATTTTAACAGGGGTGTGTACACTTTTTATATCCACTGTATATATATATATATATATATATATATATATACACATATATATATATATATATATATATATATATATATATATATATATATATATTACATTAAACTCAGAAACAACTACAGATATCTGCATAATACATGTATCATTAAGGAAATATTGGCTTGGATTTATAGATTCTGATGGAATACGTAAATTTACTAGTAAAAAAAAATTAAAGGTGAAGGGGAATCCCAGTCACATCACCACAGCTAACAATTGCTAACAATGGGTTTGGGACCTGTGTGGGGAACACAAGCAATACACACAACCAAGGAAAGTGTGAGATTGAAAAGAAGATGTTGGTTATGGGTGAAAAACAGGGACAAACAAAAAGAATGTTGGAAAAGGAAAATCTGAGGGGAAAGTCAGAGGTGCATGGGAAATATTTTTTGGTGGGAATAGGCCCCATTTTTTTTAAAGAATGGAAGGAAAGGTAAACATAGGGAGGGGGGAGAAGGTAAGCACAGCAAGTATACCCATAGAACAAAAAGCACAAGACAGACAAAGGTTGGAAAAAAAACAGTATGGACTGGATAGTTATAGAGACAGCACACCGCACAACATGTGCAATGAAAAGCTGTCAAACAGGTTGGGGATGCATACCAGCCATTGTGAAATGCCGAAAAACAAATCTATCTCTGTACCATCATGTTAGCACATGTTACAAGGTGTGTGACAGTCATACCTTGTAACAATAGTAAATATGTGTTGCATGGTAATAAATAACATTCACAGTACAAACTGGGTGAATAAATGGGTTCCTATTAGATGACCGAAGCGTCTTGGTCGAACTTAAAACAATGAAAAGGCAAAATAGTGAAGTGGCTTTTAAGCAAATTTTTTCCCAGGGAAAGAATTCACTTGGCCGCTTCCATTACTTTGCCATTTTCAGCACTGTAGTGCAGTCTCAGAGTTGGTATATTTACTTTATGTATTCTTTCAATTTTTTTTTTTTTTTTTTTTTTGGAACAGCAATTTTTTTCCCTTGGAAAAAAATCACTCTTCTGAGCTTTCGAGATTTTAAGCTTTCACTTACATGGGGTCGATTATACATCGTTCGCTTTTTTAAGCATTCAATGATATAATATAGACCCAAATAAATACATATCCAAATCGTGCATCAGCAGTGCAGGTGTTAGCCAAGCCACATCACAGGTAAGTAAATGCAGATCAAGCAATGGTGCATATCTCCAGAGGACAGAAACAAACCTATGACCATGCATGTGAAAGGCAACCAACAGCATGGTGCCAAACAGAAGTACTGCAGGAGAGCAGCAAAGGCTGCTACATACACAAGTAGGTGTACACAGCCCAAACAAATGTGTAATGGAATGTGTGTATGTTACATATATATGCCATGTCAAAGGTGTACATGTGTATGTATGTATGTATGTCAGTGGCATAAATGGAATGTACATGAAATCAAGGTCAGTAGACATACATATACCAATGACATATAATAATATGTTCAAATATTGTAAAAGAACAGAATAATGAATACAGCAGGAAGTCCCCATGTTTGTGAAAAAAATACATTGGGTACACAGAAGTAGAATGAGAACAAGGATGTATTGCAAGTACTAACCAGCAACTTGCGTGCACATAGCCCACATTGTAAAACCGGGTCTATAGTAGAACATTGACTTTTTAAAATGTTGAATGTTCTAATATCGACCCCTATTCAGCGAATGCTGACAACATCGAACATGCAGAACAGGAAATTGTTTTCCAAGGGAAAAAAATTGCTGTTCCAACACACATACACACAACACAAACACACCAAACAAACAGCAATCCACACACATACAACTAAAATCCTACATCTAACCCTGCACTAAACTGTACACACTCCACTAGCTATCCACTTACCTTAACCCAAACCCTAACCCTAAGGTCCATCACTAATACACACTCACCTCACCAGCGCCCTAACCCTAACTCACCTACCCCACCCTAACCCTCACATCCACACAATCGCACATTTACCTGATCCCGACCCGTAACTTTCCACCACAGTGCTGAACATAGCGAAGCCACAGGAATGGACAGCCAAATTCCTTCCCTAGGAAGAAATTTGATGTTCCACAGCTTCGCTATTTTCAGCATTTGCTGAATAGGGGTCGATATTAGAACATTCAAAGTTGTGAAACTTCAGTGTTCTAATATAGACCCTGTAAAATCACCATGCATGTGTCACATATTCACTGTCTCAAATTAAGAAATGACAATGGACTTACGTTTTGACAAAGGCAAATATACCTGCAATAAATACTCGGGACATATTAAGATGGGAAGGAGGTAGACAACCTGGGACCAAATCATGATAAATCAGGACACAGTAAATTGACACAATGAAAATGCATGTGTGAAGCACACAGGGTGCTATAAAAGACACACAGACATACATTTAAACAAATGGAAAATGTATGTCAAATGGCCAGATGGACTGCAGATGTCCACAAAATTGAAGAAGTAGAAGGGAAAAACAGTAATGTGCAATCAAGTCACATCAACATGCATAAATAAGTTAAAAATTGCAATCATATACCTATATATTGTCATGCAAATGTCAAATAAAGAAACACATGTGTATGTCAACCACACTGGTCATTACAGAGCAAAGGACTCCCCAGTGTGCATCATTACAGCACATCAGCAGTACATCACAGAGTGCTCACTTGTCAAAGCTATATTTCTGTGTCAGTAGGTATTTGACTATGTGCATAAACACGTACACTCGTAATGTGTGCAGCTATTTATGGAAGGTTTACACCAATGTCACTATATCATGGGTGTGGAAATGTTGCATACAGCAGACATGCTGTAATGTACTGTGAAGGAATGTATAATCTGTAACATTGTGTATAGAATAATGCTACCTTGCTGTTAGATGAAGGAGGACTGCAGATATACAGGATATACCTGCATTTGATTTCACATGGCATCAGTATTGCCAAACTATGGCAGAACACCACATCATGAGAGTAGGACATCATGACAACTGCCATCCAAAACCATGTGGAATGACATGTCTTTATGTTGTACATACTTGATATGATAAAACAGACATCTAAGTATGGCATATTACACTGTTAGTGTTGGACTATGGACAACATATGTTTTCTGTTAGTCATCCCAGTAAGACATATGTTTACAGGCTGCCTGTTGCAGCACTGTCAGCAGGTTAACTGCCACAATGCATGGACAGTTAAATGTGTGGACAGCGTGTCATATACACATTGAAAATGAAGTAAATGTCACACGGTAATAACATAAGCATGACAGATACATGGTATGTATGCACAAGGGTGCATATACAGTCCAATTAAAAGTCAATCACCATGTTGGCAGAAGAACACATGTGGAACACGCACAGACAATACCTACCAACCACAGGGGCAGGCTGATGTGGATCAGAATCCCAAATGATCTCATGAGCTATTATCCTAAATGAATCCCACATAGCCCATGCCATCTCATTGAAGAAGGTCCCCATCTTGTCTCTCATCTGTGTTCGATACACATCAGTCATGACCTCCCTGATCTCCTCCTGAAAATCATCTCTATTATGGGCATGACCACACAGGCAGGATGTCTTGGGCAGGGGTAGGTCCATGCTCCTTGTCATCATCGCCATCATTGTCACCATCTTTGGATGATTCTAGCAGTGGTTTTGCCCATGCACATCATCATTTTTGGATTGGCGAACATCCTCGGGTACCATGGTCTGTAAAGATGAATTGCAAAACACAACAGAAAAGAAAACAAAATGTCTATCATGTAGAACACTACTATGAAATTCAGAACATAACACAATATCCTTATGATGAAAATTTGCACAGCTTCTGAGACACATCCATTATGGACTTAAAAGGACAATTGCATTATTTCCTGAACAATTCCATATTCTTAGACAAATGCACGTGTCATTAGCTTAGTAAAAATGTATACACAGTCAACATATTTTACTAACTGCAATGAATGATGTATATAAGCAGACACAACATGACATTGTATAAATGAGGAGAAAATAATTGGACACTGTTGTTGACAATAGGCACACCACATGACAACCATCTGAGACAAGCAGCATGATATTTGGCTCTACACACATCAATATAATGAGTACAACACTAAAAAGTATGTGATATATTCAATCAAAACAACTGTAGACATATGAGAATGTAATATACCTGTTAATAATGGTATTGCATGTGCAGTATTTTAAGGTGAAATGAAAGCAGACTGTGGTGGCATGATGCTGTTGTCTTTGGACCTTCCTTCAACATATATGTAGTGGCAGGGGTTCTAATCCCAGTGACAAACTGTACAGATATTGCAAGTTATACTGTATGAATGTACTCTTGATACCTTTTACATGTCATGTTATTATTTAGCACAAAGAGTGTTATACGGATCTTTGCATTGCACAGGAATGCATAGGGCTTATTGCTGTTCATGGAATCAAATGCATAGATGTGCTCATCATGTGCATATCAATGTTTTCTAGATGACCAACCATCCTAGGGGTGACAACTTTACCCCCTAGGGAAACAAAACCATAACTGACACTCTCCAGCAACATGGAAGGAGACTCCTAGGACATTCAGGGATACTGTTTGGAGAAATGAAATATGGATGGACCTCACCAACATGATCAATGCAGTTGAAGATCACTATCAATCCTGTGAGACATGTAGACATCACTGCTCAGATATGATTCCTCATGTAGCCAAGGTCAAGGGATGCTACTAGTGGTGGACCGCCACTTGCCCCCTCCCAATGACATCACTTTTTTTTGGGCATCACTGCATACAGTAAGAGGGGAGTGGGGAATCCCTGGTGGTGGGATTGAAGCAGGGCTTCCAAGATAGTATGTATGTATCCATGTTCAGTACAGGGATGAGTATTTTGACACACTGCATATTGCTTCATCATGCATATTGATGGAGTCCTGAGCTTGATTTATAGCAGCAGAGTTCAGCCATGAACACACTTCCACATAAAGTGAGGATGATGAACATACGTGTAATTAAATGCATTGGTTGATCAGAGTTACAGACAGAGCAGTGCAAACTACAGTTGTAATGTGTATTGCATTAATATTCACAGGTCCATCTACTTTGTGCCTACAGCAGGGAACAGCAGCTGAATCTCTCTGTACTGTTTCTGTGCACAATGCCTTGCTAGTCCCCACACCGCATTTAATGACAATGCTGTTTACTGCTGTATTGTTGCTTCCCCAACACTTAGACAGGTACATCCAGTGGAGGATCAAGCTACACATTATCAAGTGCAGAAAGACCAAGTATATTACAGTGACAATGTCAGAGCTTTTAACTATGTTTAGCACATATGATGACTGGCATCTTTGTGAATCTTTGTCAGTACAGGCCCTTCTGGTGTCCATTTGCAATATCCATCATGTGAGTATTTGCAGCCCATATTTCTCTGATGTATATGTGATGTTGTCAGTATTAATTTTGATAACTACATGACTGTGCCATCTTTCTCTTTAGTTCCCACTACAGGATCCACAGTACAAACCACAACCTCTACACAACAGTAGTCCTTAAGTGCACATATGATTTGCAAGTGTATGTCACACATTCTGTATGTTTTAACTGTGTTATCCTGGTAAATGTTGTGAATGATGTGATCTGTAATGTCTTTTTTCCCTACACTAGTTGAAGTTCAGCACAGTGGAACAACAGCAACATCCCACGAGTTCTTGCCCGGTGTGTTATTTTTTTCCTTAGGTATTACATATGTCACGTATGTTGGCCATGTTAGTAGATTATATACTCATGGTATGTACATTCCGTGAAACTTACATATAGAAGACTGCATGTGAAGTCAGTAGTATTTGTAACATTGCAGTGAAATATATATATGCCATTTGTCTTTTATATTCATCATGTGCTGTAGGCACAGTGCCCTGATCTGTGTCTTTGTATTTTGTAGCACATCAACTGTCTTTATCATCCAGCAATTCATCCAGCGATCATGATGTTGTTCATGATGTAAACCACCAACGACCAGCAAAAAACGATAGTGAACATGCAGTAATGAAGAAATAATGATTATTTATTTATAATTCCTTCAAATCCAGACCGGTTTCAGCTATTCAGCCTTTATCAATGAATACAATAAACTTTATTGTATTCATTGATAAAGCTGAATAGCCAAACGATCTGATTTGAAGAATTATAAATACATAATCATTATTTCTTCATTACTGCGTGTTCACTATCGTTTTTTGCTGGTCGTTGGTGGTTTACATTGTTGGCTTGACCCTGCATGCCATCCTTGCGGAGCGTATGGTTGTTTGCTGTTGTTCATGATGTGTCACAGCTTGGTAGCATGGCTTCTGGTCCAGAGGACTTTGATTTGTTTGGAGAGTCCATCCATGAGGTTGACACTGATGTTGCACCAGATGTATCCTCAGGTGTGGAGGTTCACTTGTCTACGGAATCACAGGATGATGATACAGTAAATGTTGAACAGCATGAGGCTAGTGGATCCGCACAACAACCAGACATAAGGTGTTGCTGTAGACATAGGCAAGCAGATGTACATGGCCAGGTGTCAGAGGGTGTCTGCCTCCTGCTGTAGGCAAGCAAAAAGTAATAGCTACGGCATTGTTCAGACATCCACGCACTTGCCTGTGCCATAGATCATGTGACACACTAGCTATGTGCCATGAATGAAGGACAAGAGCACAGGCACAGTGAGATTTATGGCTGCATTGGCCACTCAGAATGAGAGTTTGCTAGCTGTGGCATGATCAGTGGAAACCTTGGAATATACAGTATTGCATCAGTGTCATACTATAAGCAGGATTTTGCAATCCATGACTATGCAGACGATTGCAACCTGTGAGAGGCAAACCACCTGTCCACAGAATCACAATTGCCTATAAGGAATCCCTGTCCATGATCCAACCTGCACAGATGTCAACTGCTGGCAGATCTGCTGAGGTCCCAACAGTCACAAAGTCTTCACTTTCCAGTCTTGCTCCTTTATCTTAGCATGGTGTTGTATACCCATCCATCTCCTCTGTGGAGCAACCAGGGCTGGATGTATCTGTACATGGCCATGGCAGGGTAGACCATGGTGTGAGACATCAGCGAGGTCAATCAAGACTCTGTTAGCATGTGTCCAAAAGCTTAGTACACACAGTTGACTCATATTATTTCAATACCACTGTATGGTGATATGTGTTTCTGAAATAAAACTATCTGCATGATGTCATATGTGATTTCTATTTTTTCATGTTATGATATTGTACATATATGTAAGTGTAGCAGCGATGTGTGTCCTTATTGTTTACCATACAGTGATAACACTAACTAAGTTTGTACACATATCTGTGTTGGTTGTGGCCTGAGTTGATGTTTTGTTTTGGACACATATACATATGTTCATGTTGGAATATGTCATGTTCATGTTATGTGTGATGCTCAGTATGTACATCTAGTGGGGACTTGCCATTAGATGCAATGTGGGTTGCTGTGGTGGGGCAACCCCTAAGTATCAATGTTCATAGGATCATAGGATCATAGGAGGTTACTAGGCTAATGGTCCTGGGGCCTGTACAAGCCTAACCAAGAGTTTATCCCCAAAAAGAAACCTCAGTCAGCACCTGTAGCCCCTGTCAATGAGGGACACAGGTGGAACCCCAGGACAAATTTGTGGTTTCCCATCCACTCATCAAGGATGCATTTTAAGAGGGTCAGTGAGGTACTCTGCTTGACATGTATGAGAAATCTATTCCAGAGATGGGGCAACCTCTGGGACACAAACCTGTCTCTTCAGTAGGTTTTGTGGATGTCACATATTAGAGTCAGACCTTTTGAGTGGGTAACATGAGAGAAGTTAGACTTACTGATGTGGAGCATGTCTGGTAGGACAGGCTCCGAGGTAGCCTTGTAGGTGAGACACAGATAACCTCTGAGAAATCTGTATGATACTGAGCAGAGTGTTAGTGATTTGAGCCTGTCCACATAGGACAGGTGTTGGATGCCATGGATTCTCTATGTGAGGAATTTCTATGGCCTTTCCAGTTGGTGCAGATGTCTGGAGAAGTACATTCCAAATGGGGAGTTATACTCAATTATTGGTCTAATGAGGGAGGAGTATAGAAAGGTAATAACCTCATTTGTTCTGGATGTAATCCCTTTACTTATGGGATGAACCAAGTAAAAGGCTTTTCTGACCACTGCTGCTACATGATGGTCGAATGTGAGATTGTTGTCAACCTGAGTACCCAGTTCTATCACCACAGGTTGAGTGCTTAGGGGGTTGCCATTGATATGGTAATCAGTAGGGGCCATGTTTTTGCAGAATGGTATGATGATACATTTTTTTGCGTTTAACTTGAGGCCATGACTTTGGCACCAGTCATTAGTTGCTAGGAGACCTTCTTGCAGTATGTTAATATTATCTGGGGAGTCAATGACAGCACCCAACTTACAGTCATCTGCAGACTTGGTCAGCCACAGGCCTTTTGTCTTTACCTGGACCTCTGAGAAGTAGCTGCCAAACACAAGTGGTCCCAGGACAGATCCCTGGGGAATTCCACTAGTGACAGGTCTGCTATCAGAGGTGAAGGCACCTATTTTGACATTGAGGTTCCTTTTGGTGAGCCAGGTGGCCACCCACCTGATGAGATAGGGATTTATGCCACATTGTGTTAGCGTTTTGATTATGCCTGAGTGGGGAATTGTCTCAAAGGCCTTGGCCAAGACAAGGTAAGCTGTATGTACTAACTTTCCCTCATCCAGGGCCTTGGTGACAGTCTCAAAGAAGTCAACCAGGTTCAACAAGCAAGATCTGCACTTGAGGAATCCAAACTGGGTGGGGTCAAGTGCTTGGAGATTGCTTTTGTCCTTATTTATGAGATCCATAATAATACACTTCATGGCTTTACATATCAGACTTGTCAAGCTCATGGAAGGATAGTTTCCAGGGTCAGTAGTGGCACCACCTTTCTGCAAAGGGATGGCAATGGCAGTTCTCCACTCTGCTGAAATGAAGCCTGTATTCAGGCTGTGGTTGAATAGGGTGCTCTATGGCAAAGCTAGCTCTTGCTAGAGATGGTGCAGAATTACAGCATGGGATACTATCAGGTCCCATGGAAGCTGTGTTCTCAGCCTTGGAAAAGGTCTTTAACACTTGATCTACAAAGATGTGAGGTGTGAGACAACTATCAGGGATGTCAAAAGGGCCTTTAGGGGGGACAGGGGGGTGATGAATGCATTGTATACTGCATTGGTGTACTGTTCAGCATAGTTGTCTGCATCCTCTGAGGGGGGCAGTGGTGTGAAGCTATTGATACCCACCCTTAGGAGGTTGTAGTAAGCTTTTGAGAAGTTTTTTTAGCTTGATTACGACTAGGGGAGTTGGGTGGAATAAAAACTTTGTGACAGACCGATGATCTGATTTTACCAGGGAAGAACATACTATGGGAGTGGTGCAGCGGTCGCCCATGTTGTTGAGAACCAAGTCCAGAATGTTATCTTCCCTTGTGGGGGAATAGATGAGCTAGTCTAGTGTGTTAGAATTCATGAATTCAAGGAACTGTTAGGTGAGTGCATTATTGCAAGAATAGCTCCCCCAGCCCATGGTGGGGTAGTTGAAGTCACCAAGGATCAGGGTGTTAGGGGTACCTTGATGGAGTCAAGTAGATCCAGGTAGGAGGATTGGGTGTCCTGAGTCATGGAGGGGGGTCTATAGCTGTCTATAACTTGGATGGGGGTCTTGCCAACTGTCAGTTGCACCTGGAGTAGTTCCAGTGCATCATGTTGACAAATTAGTCTGGAGGTGTGCCTGTCCTTAATGAAGATTGAGACTCCACCACCCTTAGTCTTCCCAACCTCATTTTGGGGTCAGAATATGTGGAATGAGGTATGGCCTGGTAAGGCGGGAGTGCTCTCTGTAGCTCTGAACCAAGTTTCCATGACCGCACAGACATCAGCATCTTCCAGTGCAAGGAGAGCCTCCATTGAGTACATTTTCAGGTTAAGGCTCTTAGCGTTAAGCAGCATGACCTTTAATCTGCTTTTTGACAGATCTTTTATGTTGGAAGATTTGTCTTTGGGACATTGCCTAAAAAAGGCAGTGCCAGTCTGTGTACTCGTGTACATGTGGCTTGTCATGTGTCATGACTCAAATGTCTGGGTCAAATGCTATTGTGTAGCCTGGGGTCTGCACTTGTGGTCACACTCTATGTTGCCTGTGCCTTTGACTTCTGTCCCCTATGCCTTCTTGCTCCTCCTCCTCCAATAAGCATGGAATGTCCTCTTTAGACAGTTGTGGTTCTTGGGGTAGTTCACCCATACCTGCAGCTGGAAAGCTGCCATGTGCTTAGGTTAGCATGTTGTGCAGCATGGCACACACAGTTATCATCTGTGCTGCCTTCTCAGGTTAGCATTGCAGTGCTACCCTGGATGTGTCCAGACATCGGAACCTACCCATCAAACACACAGTCTGTGGTGTGTCTGGTTGTTGCATGTGCTCTATTGTAGGTCTGCTGTGCAGTGTTGGATGATACACAGTGTACAAGGTCATTAGCCATGGCTCAAGAGGATAACCGCAATCACCTGTTGTGGGAGTAGTAACATTTTTGTTGAGACTGGATATTGTTGAGAGGGGATCCTTAACTTACATCCTAGCTGTGTTCCTTTACTTACTCAGAAGCAATCCCTCAGGAATTTCACCTTGCTGGAATGCATACCTGAGTTCACTTTCCCCCCAAATGGCAGCATCATGGACACTTCCAGGGTGTGTTGCTATGATGTTTATTATGCTGCCATCTGTTGCACACACAACCTGGCAGTTGAGGAATGGCCATCCCTTTCTGTTTATGTATCAGTCTGCTTCCCGATGTATCAATGGCTTGATAGGTATTTGTGTACGGTTTATTGCACCATGTACATGTAGAACTGAAGTATTCCATTTCCCCACTTCATGGGTGTGGCTGGGAAGTGTATGTTGCCATCCACCTTGCTACACATTGTTTCCAGGAATTTTGCTAGGATATGACTGACACCTGTCAGTGATACTCCCATAGCATCCTCCCTGTGTCTCTGGAATGTCACAGATATGGGTACACCCATACTGAGAAACAGTTTAGTTTCAAGGGGGATGGGGTTCCTCACAAGGTCTGCACAGACATGTATAAGGCACACATGTTACAGACAGCTTGCACCATTTATCTGTCTAGATGGTATCTGTCGATTATTTGCTAGTCTGACAACTGGTTTAGTTGCAGCCTTGCTCTGACTCTAGCTGGCTTCCATCTAAGACGCACAGTCACATCATCATTTATGGCTTGTATTGCTGCAGCCTATTGCAGTATATTAAAAGCAGGCTGCATTGTTATATGTTTTTTTTTTCAGTTTTGATTCGGATTTCATCGTAATATATAGTATTCACATGAATTCCTTGGAGTCTGTAATGTATGCACCTAGGATTGCAGAAACAGAGTCAGCATGGCTGTTTGTCACATTTAAGTTGTGTTGTGTGCACACAATGTGTTTTGGAATCACACTGGTGTGTGTGGAATCCCTAATTATCCTTCGCTGAATAATTAAGCAGTTGGTCTGCCTTCAGTGTGTCTTCTGGAATTGTGCACACACCAGGTGCGCTGAAGTCTTCCTTCCACTTGCTGTGCTGTCCAATAACTTTCACCTACTTTACAGACTCCTGCCCAATGTATTTCTTTGAAAATATCACATGATTTTTTTTTAACTGTTGTAGTTAAAGTTGAACCACTCATTTTGGACAACATAATCTCAATTGTAATCTGTGTTGTGAAATGGGTAGTTCTTAATTATTTTATATATGTTGGATAAATATAATCTTTCTATCTCACCATTTATTTCAAGATTGTTTAGAAAATTAAAAATGAGTAGATATTCCTTTGTAATTATATCTTACATTAAAGCAACTTTAGGCTTTAGATTTATACTATGAGCAACTTTTCCATGCAGATATCACATTTACCCATTACATAATCTGGTTAAGCACTTTAGTCTCTCTTAACATTTGATTTTAAAAATGAAATCCTTATTTTTTTTTCACTTAGCTGCTTTTTTTGAAAGTTCAGACTATCTATATTGTCTGGTAAAAATGTTATAGGGAATAATGTGAAACATTGTTTTATCGCTATGTATTTATATAGAACATTTCTAATTGTAATATGTTTTTAGATTATTGGTGTTTTTAAATAAATATTTCTTTAACAGACACTTTATACTACTTAATAAGTTGGAGTTAGTGTCAGTGGGTCAAGAGGGAGCAGAGGAAGCATACTGCCTTTGGTGCTTGAAGATCAGAAGGCTGTGAGTTGTAATCCCACCCCAGATACTTTGGTTAATTTTTCTATACAGATATTGCAGTCCAGGATAAGGATGATTGTACAATCCTAAGTGAACCATCTTTCAGATAAGATGTTAAACTGAGGTCTTAGCGACCACAGTACATGGCGTCTTAGACTGAAGTAAAAGATCCCATGGCACTTATAAAATCAGTAAGGGTTCTTTATGTACATCTTCATTTAGACTTTTTTTTCATTATTTACACAGTCATATTCACAGCATATATCTTGTCATTTCTTACCATTTTAATCTACACACACACACCACACAAAAAAATCCATTTATCATATTAAAAAAATCTGATTTTTAAGCCAACAGCATCAATCATTCTTTAAAATATTATCTATCCTCTTCATTTTCCCACAGGCATCATTTTATTTCATCTACCACATGTTCAACATCTTTATTTTATTTTACAATAATTATTCACATTTTCTTTTCCATAATGTTTAGATTGCGACAAACAATATTCTGTCCGTTTTTCATTTTTTTCTTTTTCAGAATTATATATATATATATATATATATATATATATATATATATATATATATATATATATAAAATGGGCATTTGAATGAAAAAGAATGTAAAGCCTATGTGAGTTTCTGTCTTCTGGGATTCAAGGTATAGAGCACAGAGATTCTCAACTTCTTTCATTATTCTTTGTGAATAAAACCTTGGTACAATCAGTGCTTTCGTTTTGTCCATGCCTATCCTAATACATGAGTATGTGTTAATCTCATTACTTGGTTTCTGAAATGATTAAAAGTTTATGTACTCTTTCTTGTCTGACCTTATACTGTACAATAAGTCATTTAACAATTCAAAGTATGGGCGGGATTTGGGAATGTTTTCTTCAGACTCTTCTTCATCTCTAGCTATATCTTCCCATGTTGAAAGCATCTTCCTCCCACTGCAGCTTTGTAAAATGTTTCTAACTGGAGGTCAGTCAAATGCAGAGTTTCTGAAGGGTCAGTCTGTCATAAGTAGAAGGTACAGCCACCTCTCGTGCCAGTACAGGCAGTATGTCTCAGTGTGTTACTCTTCTTCTGGAAAAGGCATCTCATACCAACAACTTTTAGTATCGATCGTATCTCTCTCGCTCTCTTACTCATTTTTCTTTTTCTGCTCCTTTATAAACACGATGCAATGCACATTATTTCTCCTGTTTAGGTTTTCTGTAGTTTGACTCAACAGGACCATCATTAGGGCTCTGGTTAAGGTTATTACATGTCTTAGTATACACTATTGCCTCCTTTTACTTTTCTTCTTAATGTTGCACTCCTGTCTTTATGTGAGTGAGCATCACCCTCTTGCTTTCCTTTTTTTCTCTAGGTTAATATCTCTTTGTAAGGTGAATCTCAGGAGAAAATGTATTGTCACTTTTACTTATATATATCTACTGTCCAAAGTCTTCCCTTACTTGAATTTCTTGCCTTGCACTGGCAGAAATAGGGTCATAGGTTCATAGGTGTTCATAGGTGTGTACTAGGCTAATGGCCCTGGAGCCTATATAAGCCTAGCCCAAGAAGATTCCCTGGCATCATGCCACCCAAAGTTAGTTCCCAGTGCCCCTGTCAAGCAAGGCCACTGAAGTGATCCCAGGGATGAACTTCCTATTGCCCATCCACTCGTCAAGATTTCTCTTAAAGAGGGCCAGTGAAGTGCTCTGCTTGACGTGAATGGGACGTTTGTTCCAGAGGATGGAAAGTCTCTGGGTTAGGAACCTATCCCTCCAGCATGTTCCGTTTATTGTGGTAATGAGGTTAAGGTCCCTGGAGCATGTGGCATAGAGGGATTGGGATTTCTTTAGGTGAAGCATATCTAGCAGCTCTGGGTCAGACATGGCTTTGTAGGTCAAGCAGAGATTGCCTCTAAGTAGGTAATAAGAGACAAAGTATAGCTGGAGTTTTTTGAGTCTGTCCATATAGGGCATGTGTCTAAGGCCTAAGATCCTCTTAGTGAGGTATTTTTGTGGCCTTTCCAGTTGTTGTAGGTGTCTAGTGAAGTACATACCAAATGGGACATCATATTCTATAATAGGTCTAATGAAGGATGAGTAGAGAGGGATTATGACCTCTTTTTTCCTGCATGAGAACCCTTTTGTAATGAGATGTGCTACATAGAAGAACTCCTGTCTTTATGTGAGTGAGAACTCTAACCAGGAAGTTTTTCTTCTAAATTATTATAGTAGTCAAATTTTTATTATTGCAGAGTTTCTGTCCCTCAGTCATCTGCTGCTCAGAATTGGCTATTTTAGGGGCATTCTGTTTTAACTTGAGAGAAAGTTTAAAATTCTGCTCCACTTGTGCATGTTTCATGCTTTCTAACATCATTCCCTTGGAATACACCTTTTCAGTAAGTAGTTCTTTTTCTTCAGTTTACTAGTTACTTCTACTCCCTATTTTGGAATACTCTTAAGTAAGAATACTTAACTTTGCAACTTTCTTTCTCCTGTCTTTGTTCGTACAGGTTGCTCTGCCATATGTGCATGCTGATATAGTTCCTTAAATAGGCTTGGAGAATGTGCAGTTCTTCTTCCCCTTGTAAACATAGCCAAATGTTTGTATCTTTGGGCTTTCTAAGACTATTCTTCAATCTTGTTAGACTCTTACACATTTATGAATGTCAAAGATACACAGTAAATTACAACTCCACTAAGTAACTGGCTATCAAGCAAGGATCCAAGACCATAAAGACTCCAAACAGCTTTTATTAAAAATGAATAAGCACTTTCTTCCAGCTTAACTGGCCTTCTTCAGATTCAAAATGAATTTCAAATTAATTACATTCCTAAATAGTCTTAATTACAGGAAACTGATCCAAAAAAAAAACAGGAAGTAGTGCAAAATTCACTAAAAATTCATAATTATATTAAAATATTGCTAAAATTCATATTGTGCTAATATATTGAAATGTTTCGAACCTAACACATAAAAAAAAAAAAAAAAAAAAAAAAAAATTCAAAAATCTATTGCTTCCTGGACTTAAAACTATAATGCCTTAGACTTTAAAACTGCTTTTAAAGAAATACATTCATTAATACCAGGGGGGCTTGCTGCATTTAGCTTCAATTGCCATTCAGTTTCTTTTTCAACAAGCCGAAATTTCAAATCACCACCCCCTGGGATTATAAACTACTTTGTCCAATATTGCAAAGAAAAATGTGTGGTCAGAATTGTTTGCTGATATGTGTCTGTATAAGGCATTGTTTACATTTTCATTTATTATATTATATATGTGTTCGTAAATTCTGTTTTTCAAAAGCCTATCAGTTTTCCCAATGTAAAACGCTGGGCAGGCCGAACACATAGCCAAATACACCACACCTTTAGTCTTGCAATTCCCAACCTGAAATTCAATCTTGCTGTTACACTCATTTTTCAAGTAAACATATTTTCCTTCATATATATATATACATACACTGATTGCAAGCAAGCTCGACATTTTTTGGTACCTTTTTCCATTCTACTACTTATTTTCTTACAATTGTCTTCCATTTGACATTTAATATTCCTCCCAGTCTTGTAAACAAAACTCGGTTGATACCCTAAAAAATTGTAAACTTCCGTATCTCCTCTTAAGATGTTCTAGTTAACACAAATAATATCTTTTATAATAGATGTACATGGGTTGTATTTTAAAACCATGGCCCTGGGATAATTAGAATTTTTGTTTTTATTGTCATAATGACTTTTATGAATAAATGCTTCACCCAACAAGGGTTTATACAAAACCCCCCATTGGGATAATACATAATCCACAGTTTCATCTATCAAAGCAGCAGGGTAGCCTCTTTCTAAAAACATGTTAGCTATCAACTTGAGTTCTTTAACCACATCTTCTCTAAGGGATGTCATCCTAGCAGCACGTATACACTGTTCTTTCAAAATGCTTTTTTTCTGAGAGAAAGGATGGCAGCTATTAAATTCCAAGTATGAGTTACTAAATATAGGCTTAATATATATGTATTAGTTTGGAAACCTGTAGATATAGGTGAAATATAAGTATCCAAAAAAGGCAATCGAAATTCATCAAAAGTGTATGTAAACTTGAAATATGAACAGATGCTATTTAAATAATCCACAAATTGATGTATAACATCTTTTTCTCCTTTCCATAAAATAAACACATCGTCCAGGAAATGTACATATAAAGTAAAATACTTTTAACCTTCTTCCTTAGGGATAGAGTTAAACAGGTCTACCACATCTATACTCAAAAAAATTAAATCTCTATCCCATAAGTCATGCTTCAACCTACTTAAAAAATCCCACAAGTCTACGAGTAAGTGGGGAATATTTTTATACACATGCTTTAACCAATTGTCAATCAAAGCCCCTATAGGGTAGGTTTTTGATTTGCTTCCTGACACAATAGTCCTAAATGGTGGGTGCAAATGGTCCTTGTCTACATTAGGAATACCGAACACAGTGGCCAAAAATGGAGACTCAACTCTAACAAAATTGTATACTTCTTTTGAGTATCTCTGATCAAGTAAATATTCCTGTAGCCAAGAATCAATACGTCTGTAAGCTATATTAATTTCGTTGAGGGTAACAGCCTCATATACATCAGAATTGTTTAGTATTTCACACATCTTTTATATATAATTCATCTGGTCATATAATACAATTCCCCCTCCGGCTTCATAACCCTCATGTTTTTATCCATACGGAGCTTGGAAAATATTTCCCACTCAGCCTTACTTAGATTATATTCCTTCCTTTTTTACATAAACATACTACCATATGTTTTATAAAATCTTCAGTAATTAATTTTTCAAGGGTAGCTAACACCGGTTGTAGAGGGGGGTTAAATGTGCTCTTTTTCTTTAACTGTGTGTCATCTTGGTTCAAGTGTTTGCCCTTAAAATAAAGAGCCAGATTAAGTTTCCTAATAATTAACTTGACCTCCAATAAGGTATCAATAAGGTCAAAATCAGAAGTGAGCACAAATGTCATTCCTTTAAAAAATAAGGAAAAATGTTCATGTTCCTTAGTTACCATGTAATCTGTGTAGCTAAAGATTTTAAAATTCTTGTAGACATGAGTAACTTCATCCATTCTTGCTATCTCATTTGTTGAGATTGGTGGGGTGGCACATACAATTTCTTGTTGTGCCAATTTGCCTGTCCCATCTGTCCCGAGTCCCACTTGTTTCCCCTGTTTCTCCATGAGTTCTTTTTCTGGCCTTTCCAAAAATTTTTTGAATATTGTCTACCATCTCTCTGATAACCATTGGCATCCCCCCTGTGTTCCTGATTAATATCACTGGCTTTATTATAAGTTGTCTGAGATATATCATTAAATTGTGTTTGTTTTCCCTTTTTCCAAACATAGGCACACTTTTCTTTATACTGTTTAATGTCTCTATTTTTTTCTCCTTCCGTTTAAAAATAACTGCAGCATTTTTGTTAACAATATTAAATTGCTTATTGTAAAATTCATTCCAGTTGTCAAAAACTAAATCTTGTATAATTTCTTCATTAAGTTTTTCTACTTCCATAATTAATCTACTAATTTTGGCATCATTATGCTTAGATTGCAGGCGCATGTAATTAAAACCAAATTCATCAAAAAGTTTGTTAAAATCTGACATTACTTCATCAGAAAAGTCTAACCCCATGGGTTCTTTAAAGAACCTAATGCCTTGGGGCACAATTTTCAAAGAAATACATTTTTGAAAATATGCATTATCAATCTGCATACGTTTAATACAGTTCATTTTCTTCTCCATTCCCAATATTTGTCTTTAAGGGAACAAAAACCACAGGACTATCGTCAATTACTACATCATTCTTCCTTATCAAATCATTGACATCCCTAAAATAATAGGTAGTTTCCAAAAAATTATCAACATTAGTCACTGACATAGCGTGTGGGTTATCGACAGGATTTTTATCTAAATGTACAACATTCGTTCTTGCCATAGCTGAATTATGACTGTTGTTAACCACCACGCTAGTATAAGTCCATTGAGGTAATGGGCGTTTAGGTTTAACCCCACAACAAAAATGTTCATCATCAGGGTCCGGCTCCAAATTCAAGGAGGCAGCTTCGTTTCCTCCAGATAAAATGACTACCCTGTTGTTCCATGCAGTAGAAAACCCACCATTTACTACATCCAACTCAGAATTCGAGGAGGCTACATCATTTCCTCCAAACAAAACGCCTTCCCTGTTGTTCTGTGCGTCGGGAAAACCACCAACAGTCTCAAGTTCCTCAATGCTGGGAACTTCCTGTCCTGACGACATTGCCATCAAATGTGTAGAAGTAGGCGTGCTCTGTGACTGACTCATTAACTCAAGATTCGGTATTCATAAGGTACACAAGGACCATTTGCACCCACCATTTAGGACTATTGTGTCAGGAAGCAAATCAAAAACCTACCCTATAGGGGCTTTGATTGACAATTGGTTAAAGCATGTGTATAAAAATATTCCCCACTTACTCGTACACTCGTGGAATTTTTTAAGTAGGTTGAAGCATGACTTATGGGATAGAGATTTAATTTTTTTGAGTATAGATGTGGTAGACCTGTTTAACTCTATCCTTAAGGAAGAAGGTTTAGAGTTATTTCATGCTTCTATGATCAGGTATTCTAACCTGGACAATGACAAGATTCTTTTATTATTAGAACTGATGAGTATAGTTTTAGAAAATAATTTTATTTATTTTGAGGGGGAATATTTTAAACAAATTAAGGAGGTGGCAATGAGAGCCTCATGTGCCCCCATATTTGTGAACCTGGTGCTTACTGAGTGGGAGAACAAATACATCTTTGATAGTGTTTTTAAAAAGTATTTTACTTTATATGTACATTTCCTGGATGATGTGTTTATTTTATGGAAAGGAGAAAAAGATGTTATACATCAATTTGTAGATTATTTAAATAACATCTGTTCATATTTCAAGTTTGCATACACTTTTGATGAATTTTGATTGCCTTTTTTGGATACTTATATTTCACATACATCTACAGGTTTCTGAACTAATATATATATTAAGCCTACATTTAGTAACTCATACTTGGAATTTAATAGCTGCCATCCTTTCTCTCAGAAAAAAGTATTTTGAAAGGACAGTGTATACGTGCTGCTAAGATGACATCCCTTAGAGAAGATGTGGTTAAAGAACTCAAGTTGATAGCTAACATATTTTTAGAAAGGGGCTACCCTGCTGCTTTGATAGATGAAACTGTGGATTATGTATTATCCCAATGGGGGGTGTTGTATAAACCCTTGTTGGGTGAAGAATCTATTCATAAAAGTCATTATGACAATAGAAACAAAAATTCTAATTATCCCAGGGCCATGGTTTTAAAATACAGCCCATGTACATCTATTATAAAAGATATTATTTGTGTTAACTGGAACATCTTAAGAGTAGATATGGAAGTGTACATTTTTTTAGGGCATCAACTGAGTTTTGTTTACAAGAATGGGAGGAATATTAAATGTCAATTGGAAGACAATTGTAAGAAAATGAGTAGTAGAATGGAAAAAGGTACCAACAAATGTGGAGCTTGCAATCAGTGTATATATATATATATATATATATATATATATATATATATATATATATATATATATATATATATGAAGGAAAAGATGTTTACTTGAAAAATGAGTGTAACAGCAAGATTGAATTTCAGGTTGGGAATTGCAAGACTAAAGGTGTGGTGTATTTGGCTATGTGTTCGGTCTGCCCAGCGTTTTATGTTGGGAAAACTGATAGGCTTTTGAAAAACAGAATTTACGAACACATATATAATATAAAAAATAAAAATGTAAACAATGCCTTATACAGACACATATCAGCAAACAATTCTGATCACACTTTTTTCTTTGCAATATTGGACAAAGTAGTTTATAATCCCAGGGGTGGTGATTTGAAACTTCGGCTTGATGAAAAAGAAATTAAATGGCAATTGAAGCTAAATGCAGCAAGCCCCCCTGGTATTAATGAATATATTTCTTTAAAAGCAGTTTTAAAGTCTAAGGCATTATAGTTTTAAGTCCAGGAAGCAATAGATTTTTGAAAGTTATTTTAATTTTTTTTTTTGTATGTGTTAGGTTTGAAACATTTCAATATATTAGCACAATATGAATTTTAGCAATATTTTTAATATAATTATGTATTTTTTGGTGAATTTTGTACTACTTCCTGTTTTTTGGATCAATTTCCTGTAATTAAGATTATTTAAGAATGTAATTAATTTTAAGTTCATTTTGTATCTGAAGAAGGCCAGTTAAGCTGGAAGAATGTGCTTATTTGACATTTATGAATGTGTCTGGTGATTGCACTACCCCTTTTTTACCAGGTTGGGCAGAGGTGTATCTGCAGGCTTATTCACTTTGTTATTCCCTTCCCCTTAATGATGTGGTGGCCTTTCTGAAGGAAAACTCTCTATTGCTGCTTCAATTCTTCAACTTGGGAAAACTGTCTCCCTATTAAATCATGCGTTAAATTGGGAACTGCAGAAACAAGATAAGGTATCTTCCCACATATTTTTAATTGAGCAATGCAATTCTGTTTTATATCTCCATGAAGACCATGTAACTGCTTTTTAGTTAGGATGTCCATTCTGTCCACATACCATAACTTTACAAATGTGACCATGTTTCCTGAATCTGATAGCCTCTGTAACCTTCTGCCATTAATTAAATTACTACACTTAATTAACTTTCAGAAACATGAGTGGCAACAAACACAAATATTACACAAATATAAAAAAATTAAACAAAATAAAAAAAGAACCACAGATAGAATACAATGAAAAGCCTTTAATAAATTTACTGTTTTTGTCTTCTACTCAAACAGGACTTCTTCAGAGTTAAATAGTCATTAAAACACACCCCTTATATGTAAATAATAAAATGCAGCTCATAGTCAGACACATCAACCAATAAATAACATGACAAGATAAAAATTCCCTCGAAACAAGCCTCTCTCTCTCTCTCTCTATATATATATATATATATATATATATATATATATATATATATGCAGCCCTAAAAACATAAAATGGCTGGAATATTCCTAACTCACAAAATAAATTCCTATATAAAGTGAATTAAAAATGTGCACAAATACTAAACATATTAAAACTGTGTGGTGCAGTGGTAGCATTGTTGCCTCACAGCAAGAGGTTCTCCCATTCGATTCTCGGCTGGAGCACCTTCTGTGTGGAGTCTGCATGTCCTCACCACGGTTGAGTGGCATTCGAAATACATGCGTAGAATGGGTGTGCCTTCGCTGAAGGTTGGGCGTCGAGCTGGCACCTTGGCACCCGTAAAAAATCTACTGCCAATCATTAGCGGACTGGAGTTCCACTGTGACGACCCCTAACTGAGAAAAGCCGAAAGAAGAACAACAATAATTTAAACTGTGTGACCAAAAACATAACAAACAACATGAGAGTATAAAAACATTCAAATCACATCCTATGAAATTACTCATCCCAATAGTACAAATTTGTAAAGTTATGAAATCTGCTAAATAAGAAATAACACTAAATAAAATAATAATAAAACACTATTAACAATCACAAATTAAGTGCCTTCCTGTATTTCAGATGATATTTCCAGTCACTCTTTCAGTGTGATTTGTGCTATCAATAATAAAGAATAAACAGCTTTTAAAATGTTCACATTTCCCAGAATGTTGATAGCATTACTAGATTTGTTTTCTTTTTTTATATCATATAAGTGGTCATACATGCGCTGCCAGAAGTTTGTCTCAAATGTGTTTGATTGGGAGATGTATATTTTACTTATGTATGAATATTTTAATGTTTTTTTAACACTGAAGAAGTCTTGTTTGAGTAAAAGAAGAAAGCATTGTAGTCCAGCCATGGTTCATTTTTTTGACTCAATTAACTTTGCTATAGCATAATAACAAAATGTTGACTTTACTGTTCTTGCAGACAATTAATGATACCATTGGTAGCATGTCTTTAATGATTACAATTTCCACAGGTTTAACAGTGTTACCATTACTAGTGCAAAATCTAACTAAATGGTTCCTTTTCCCCAAATTTAAAACTGACTATGTCTACAGTTGATATTTTCTGCTTGCTAACAGGATTTGATATTGCTTTGCCATAGGTTTAGAATGCTCAGTTTTCAACATATGGCCATTTCATAACAATCTCTGCACCAGAAGAAGAAAAATGTTGGCATCTTTAAGGTCATTTTGAAGCACCCGCTTTCATAAAGAGAAAGTCAAAGCCATTTTAAATTTATCAGTAATTATAATTTCTGTCATTTCAGTTACAGTATGTTGACCCCCCCAGGATCAAACCACAATTAGTATAGAGATTTCCTAGCTTTTAGATTATTATACTTGATGTGGGCCAGTCTATGATACTTAGCTAGTGGGAAGCTGGGTGTAGATGTAATGTTTATGTGGTTTTGGGAAATAGCTAGTGTTGGTGTGGTAGTATGTTTAGAGGGGTAATGAAATTGTGGACTTACTGGATGTTCATAGGAGGTTAGCAGGTAGGCTATAGTTAGAGGAGGTAAGAGTGAGACCAAGAGTAATAGCTTTATGTGTACTGGGGTAAGTAATATAGGTATTAGGATGGTTTAGTTTAAGATACTATGTGGGAGGTAAGGAATAGTACTAAGAAGGTTAGAGAAAGTTAACAAGAAGGGTTGGGAACCTTAACGAGGTGGACCTTGTGATTGGCTATAAGGGGATGGGGTGTGGTTTAGCGGAATAAATTTAGGAACACTGGGGGCAGGTAGGAATTGGAGGCAGGGTATGGGAGCGGAGTGAACCCACAGGGCGAACGGAGCAGGTAGAGACAAGTGAAGGAAGCAGCTCAAGATGAACAATCAGTGAAATTCTGACTGCTAAAGGTAAGTTAAAGTTTAGGTAAGTATAGAGAGATAAGGAGTACAGTGGTAGTGATCATAGGAGGATAGTTGGGTGATTACAGAAAAGGAAGAGGAAAAGTGGGATAATGTTAAGAGCAAGGTTTAGACATCAGAAATGTAGTATAAGTATACTATAGGATAGTGGGGTAGGCAAATAAATGGGGACTGGATAGGGTGCCACCTAGTGGACAGAAACCATATTACAGTAGTAGTTTTTTAAGGGAGAAGGCTGGTCTAGGACTAAGGAAGGAGATTTGAACAGCTAAAGAAGGTAGCAATAAAGGAAAATGATAGGTATTCTGATTACAGGGTACAGAGGGGGTATGGCTGCTGGCTGTCCAGGCTGGGAAGCGTGCAAACACCCAGAATTAATAGTACCAAATATTAACTTTACTGCCAGTATTAGGAAACCACATATTTCTTTCTTCCTTTCTTGGAAGAGTACAGGGATAAGAATACAGAGCAATGAGACAGCAGGTAATTTGTAAAGGGTCCTTAGTCATCAGGCAGGCAGATTCATAACTCCTAGTGGAGGGTAAGCAAGCTGGAGAGAGAGGTCGAAGACTCTAGGGCCAGGAGCGCACAGCAGCCAAGGGTAATTTTTGTTGTAGTCTAACAGAAGACAGTTTTTTAGTGTTGGTCCACTGCATGAATTTGAATTCCCAAACCTGTAGATAAAGTGGAGGGTACAACAAGGCATTAGGTCATTACCTTCACTTTCATCTAGTTTGATAGATTAGACATGACAATCACTGTTATATGAAACTAAGTGGCATGTGTTGAACTGTCCTCTACAGTCCAATGGTGCAGTAGCTGAGAGTACAACAGAGACAGACAGACAGACAGGCAGAGGAGAACAAAAATTCTTTGCAGAATGAGATGGGAAGAGACACACTGATAATTAGTTCTAATACATAACTTATAAGTGATATAATGCACAGTTTCCCCAAACAATTAATGAATTTGATGAATATGTGAATGTAGGTCTAAATCCAATAGCCTTTGCACTGTGCAAGACCTGCATGCATTTGTTTTTCTCTCAGCATTAATACATCAATTGTTACCTGCACACTAATGTTGTTATCTTAATACTGCATCTGGAGCTTTGCTTCTTGGATATCCTTCAGCAAGGATTATGTCCAGTAAAACTAACTTGGTTAATGCAATTTAATAAATAAGTACACACACTAATAAAATAATAAGGATTACACTGCAGTTTAGATTAAAGTTCAGTCAAATTAGAGAAAAATAAATATATTTGCAATGAACATAATCATCCCAATCAGAATGTAGAAAGAGAAAAAAATCAGTGTTACTGGTCTTTTTTTTACTAGGACCAGAAGTCATGTACAGATCTGAGTGAGTATTGCTTGATATTAATTTGTAAAGAAAAAAGTCCTTTTTCTGCTCAGTAGGGGTATCTAAGTATTATCCAACACCAAGGAAAGGCATTCTGCTATGGCACCAAAGGAAGGGGTTTAAATGAAATTTGCAGAGAAAGAAATCACATTGCTTGGAACATCTTTGAATAAACATTTTTTGAAATCTGTTTACTGTCACAAATGGCCCAGTCAGTAGAGGTGAGTAGATGTGCTTCAGTATGTTATATTGCTTTTATCTGTCTAGCATTACAGGTTTAGCAAGCATTAGGGATGGTAAGTGTAGATAGGCATATGTGAATCTGAATGCAGTTCCACATTCTGCAAAAGAGGTCACTCTTTTTCATGCAGATGGAACAACCTATATTCTTAATTTAATGCTGAGTTTAGGATTTTTGTGCATTCATCTATGGAATAGCATCTCAAGATAAGGTTATTTAAACACCTTCAATACAAATATTTTGCAGCTTGACTTCTTATTAGCATGCAACATGGATAAACTTCTCAAAACTTTATTACATAAGACAGGATTATGCAATACAGTTAAAATGAGATAGAATAAATACAGGCAACATCTAGTGTCAAGGTCAAATGTTGCAAACAGAGCAGATCTGTAGTCAAGCATGCAGTCATGCACTGCAGAATCATGGTAATAATTTCAGGATTTGAGTGAAGATTGTTCGGCAGAAAATTGAATTAGTCTTCATTAATAAAGTAATACAACAGATAGTAAGTGAAGAGGTATGGGGTAACAATGTTGTACTAACACTAGATTATCCAGTGTTGTTTACAGGAACAAACATTCTAGTGAGTTACAGAAACAAAGGGTGACTTAAAGTTGCAGTAGTAAGGGTTGGAGGGTAGGAGTGGTCCATTTTAGTACATTTCAGTTCCTTCCTTCCATTCTTCATTCCTTCCTTCATTCATTTTCTCCTTTCTTTTTTAATCATTTTTCTATTTCTTGCATTGACTGACCAACTGTGAGGCATCTACTGATGTAGCAGCCACTCATTCACTCCCAAACCCAAACTCAAACGCCAGCCACAATCAAAGAAAACCATCCTGGGGATTTAATAAAATCTGTGTAGGAATAGTGTAAGGTCTACATAGATGGTACCATGGCCTTGTATGCAGAATCTCCTCAGCAGCATGCCTTGCATACTAATGAAGGCACGGTACTGAGGGAGAGCTATGTAACACAGTTATTGAATCAGTGTAGGGAGTATGATACTGTGTCCAGAGAAGAGTAACACACCCCCTGCACTGTCAAAGTGATGGATAACAATGTTATGTCTATGTAATAAAAAGTTCAATTATTTTTAATTTATTTATTTATTTTTTTTGTGTTTTTGCGGTGTGGTACGGCGCTTAGCAATGGACACATGCCAGATGTCTAAAAATAGAAACCAGATACATTTAATTATGAAAGAAAAGGTCAAGTTTTAGAATAGAATAACCATGTTTGCGTGGCATGCTGTGTTGCTCAGCAGTTCTTAAACATAGTAGAGAGATATATGTGAAAGTATAATAGCATTTCAGATGGCCATGTAGCTGAATGGTTAGAGTGACAGCCTCATATGCAGTAGATGCAGGGTTTGAATGCACAGACAAGTTATTTTGTACATACACATTATGAGACTTATTTTAAATCCCAATTAAATTGTGTGATTACACAGACAGGTTATTAAATATATTTTGCAAATACACAATTATGAGATGTACTATTAAACCATGATTGACTTTTGTATGAATACACAGACAGGTTATTAAGCATGTATGTTGCAAATACACAGTCTGAAAAGTATTTATAAACCCTTGATTGTATACTGTACGTATGAACAGGCATGTTATTAGTCATTTATGTTTCTGGTACAGAATAAAAACATTATTTTTAAATATTGCTTTGCTGTACCCAGATAAGCTCCGCTAATCACAGCTAAGCCTTGCCAAGCACTGCTTAAACCAGAAATGTTTAGCAGTGCTTAGCTGGATTGTGCATTGTCCATTTAAGCTAAGCTGGATTGCACACCACTAAACATTGTTAAGCATTGCCAGTTTAAGCATTGCTCAGCTGAACTCAGTGGGTTTGCATGGTGCTAAGCGTGGTGCCACATTTTTAAAAATTGCCCAGTGGCAGTAAGGGGCAGGAAAATAGTCTTATTTAAGTGAAACAGGCAGGAATACAACCATAACTTGTGGAGTTCAAACTTGGCAGGAGCTATGGCAGGACTTGGAGAGGGTGCATGCTTCCAGGCATAGCGTTGGGCCATTCTGGAGTCCAGGGTCACGGTTGGACTTCTCATTAAATACCATGACATCTGGCTGCTGCAGGGCCAGTACCACAGACTGGAGTACAAGTCATAGGTCTGGGACTGGCTGGCATACAATCTCACCAGTGCAACTGGTATCCCCCGCACAGGTGAGCAGGTCCATCATCACTATGATGACCTGAAGCATCAGAAGGGTGATTTCTTGGCCACCTGGATTCAAGATGCAAGAGATGGGAATGCCCCATGAGTTTGTAAGTATTGTTTTTAATTATGTTACTAGAATCTACTCTGAATGTGTTATATGTATAATGCTGTGCTTCTCTCCCTACAGCTGACAGGGAGAGAACTCGCAACACAGAGGCCCATGCAGGGCACCTGACTAAGTTTTGCCATGAGTGTGCTGAGTACAAATGTTTCTTGCAATCTATAAGCATATAAGCAAAAAAGAGTTAGAATTAATAACTGCTATTAGGTATATTCTGTTGTGATTGTACTGCAATGATTGTGGTCATAGACCTGGACTGACTTAAGTGAGTAATGCTAAGTACAGTTCAATAAAGATTTAAGCATGACACCTGATAATGTCAAGGTAATAAAGTTTCTACTGCATTAATAATGTTAAGGAAATAAAAGTTTCTAATGCATTAATTGTGGAATTACAGCTGTATTGCAACCCACAGTATATGAACTGTACTTCAATAAAGATTGAAAATATATACAAATTCCTGCAGGAACTCACTCTTAATAAAGCTGTGCTGTGCAATATGTGTGTATTTTGGGCTGCAGTCATGAGATCCAGTATTACATCTGCTGTGAAGTAAAATCACCAAGAATACCACTAAGTGACTGAAGGTTAGCTAATAAAGAGTGTTCTGCTAAACTGTAGATGTGGTAGTGTAATACAAGATATCATGCATTATGATATGCGTTTTGCACTAAGATCTGAAGAATTAATAGGAACACCCAAGGTATACTGTGTATCTTGGGATTGTCTTGTCTTAACCATTACATTTCAGCTATATGCATTCCTGCTATGCGGTATGCTGTTGCAGGCAAGTATGAAACTGTAATATCCGTCGACTACAAATATGCCATCTGTAACTGTATATGGGTCAGGTAGCCAACCCAGCACTCCTATATGTTTTGTACACATCACAGATATTTCCACCCACTAGGAGTTTATTGTCTACACCTGCATTCCATGTATTAATGCACAGCTCACCTACCATCTCTGTCATGCATGAATCTCATGCATTTGTGTTCAAGTGTCACTGCAGTCTTGTATAACATTCTACTTCTATTCCCAGGTCATATTTCATTACCAGGTGAACACTAGGCAAATAGTCAATCAATGCATAACACTGGCTCAGTAGCTCAGTTGGATAAATGGTAGGTGGTATGTACATTTTACAACACACAGACCCGGGTTTGAATCTAGTGACAATCACTACTAAATATTATTGAATCATATATGTAGGTTTAGCAGATTTTCTCCCCACAGGAATTACAGGTAAATGGGTATAGTAACCCTTAGAATGGGTTAATAATATTTGTGTTCAGATGTTACAGACTGTTAACAGCATTGCTCAGGAATGTTATAAAATGTCGGAAAATAAAGGCAACAAGTACAATACTACTAGAAGTTCATTAAGAAATAAAATGTGTACTATTCGTATGGCTGTATGCTTGGTTTGTTTGTGAATGTCTGCTGATAGTCTAACCCCATGCCTGCCAAGGATGGCATGATAGTCGTAAACTGTCTGTACTGTACACAATACATGTCTCTGTTGTGTCATGCTATCATGGACTGTGATCACTGTTGCCTAATCCCTTGGTCACAGATCCATCATTGACATATTTTATGTCAATAGCACAGTCACACTACATCAGTCCACAGTACACCTTGGTATATATGCCCCCTTGACATGTAATAGTCCCCTGTAGGTGTGTGCCTGTAAGTGTTACAGCTTAGCCCATACTATCCCATGCAGATAGCTTGAGAGGTATGTATGTGCAACAGAAGCTATAGGGCACTTGTATAGGTTTGTAGGTTCATAGGTGTGTACTAGGCTAATGGCCCTGAAGCCTTTACAAGCCTAGCCCATAGGATTACCCTGGCATCTTGCCACCCGACCTTAGTTCCTAGTGCTTCTGTCGAGTAGAGCCACTGGAGTAATCCCCAGGGTGAATTTTCTATTTCCCATCCACTCATCAAGATTTCTCTTGAAGAGGGCCAGTGAGGTGCTCTGTTTGACATGTATGGGAAGTCTATTCCATTGCATGGGCAGTCTCTGGATTATGAACCTGTCCCTCAAGCACCTTCTGTTGATTGTGGTAATGAGGTTGAGGTCTCTGGAGTGTGTGGTGTGGAGTGATTGGGATTTCTTTAGATGTAACATTTCTAACAGAGCTAGGTCAGACATGGATTTGCAAGTCAAGCAGAGATCACCTCTAAGTAGGCGATATGAGACAGAGAATAGTTGGAATTTTTTGAGTCTGTCCATATAGGACAAGTATTTAAGGCTTAGGATCCTCTTTGTGAGGTACTTTTGCAGTCTCTCCAGTTTTTGCAGGTGTCTAGTGAGGTACATGCCAAATAGGGCATTGTACTCGATGACTGGCCTAATGAGGGAAGAGTAGAGGGAGACAATGACCTCTTTCATCCTGGATGCAAAACCCTTAGTAATGAGATGTGCCACATAGAAGGACTTTCTGATCACAGTGGCAATGTGGTGGTTAAAAGAGAGGTTGCTGACAACCTGTGTCCCCAGATCTCTTATAACACCTTCTGTGTTCAGTGGACTACCATCGATGCGGTAATTCATGGGAACCGGGTTTTTCCCAAAGGGAATGACGAAACACATTTTTTGGCATTGAGCTTAAGGCCATGGTTCTGACACCAGTCATTGGTCTCAGTGAGGCCTTTCTGTAGGATGTCATCATCACTTGGGGAGTTAATAATGGCTCCCAACTTGCAATCATCGTCAGCCAGAGTCCCGTTGTGCTGGCCTGGACTTCGGAGAAGTAGATATCAAACAGGAGAGGACCCAGGACCGATCCCTGTCGGACTCCACTTGTGCCTGATCGGCAGTCTGACTTGGAGTCGGATACTTTTACACTGTGGGTTCTATGTGTGAGCCAGTTTGCAACCCATGTAGTGATATAGGGATTGATGCCTAGCTTAGTGAGTATTTCTATGATTCCTGAGTAGTGAATGGTATCAAAGGCCTTGGTCAGATCAAGGTAGGCTGTATGAACCACCTTGCCCTCATCCACAGATCTGGTGACTGACTCAAAGAAGTTGACCAAGTTGAGCAGGCATGATGTACCCTTCACAAAACCAAACTGTGTGGGATCCAGAGTTTGGAGATTCCCTATCTTTGTTATTAGGTCCATGATGATGCATTCTATAGCTTTGCATATCAGACTCATCAGGCTAATGGGGCAATAGTTCCCAGGGTCTGTAGTCGCTCCTCCTTTGTGGAGAGGGATGACTGTAGCAGTGCACCATTTGGTAGGGACAAACCCTGAGGTGAAGCTGCGATTGAACAGGGCACACAGGTGAGGTGCCAGTTCATACTGTAGTTCATGTAGAACACAGCCAGGGATATTGTCAGGTCCCATAGAAGCTGTATTCTTGGTCTTGGACAGTGCTGTTTTAACTTGTGCAGCAGTAATACTGAGTGCCTGGCAATCTAATTGTATTGTGATTAGTCCTTTGTGGGTGGAGGGGTAAAGTTGGCACTGAATCTGTCGGCCAGTATATTGGCAATATCTGTTGGCTCGATAAAGGAGGTACCATTATGCAGTAGTTCAAAGCAAATCTGGGTTTTGCCGTGAAGATTCTTTACATAACTATAGAAGGTAGTATGAAACACTGACGGATTCGGCAACCAGGAAACAAAACCACTTCAAGATTCCATATAGAAAACTTCTTTATTCAGTAAAATAAATGAGTGGATAAGCGCTTTCACGCACCGATAGTGCGCTTCCTCAGATCTTCACAGTTAAAACAATGAATTCACATAGTATATATACCCAGTAGTAGTTCAATCAAGCATCTAGTTAGCTAATTATTCAATTAATTAATTGATTCACCTTAGTTCAATGCAAGGAATCATTTTGTACACAGGAAGGCATTGTAAAACAGCTCTAGTTGACTTCTCTTTCTATTTCTTCTATGCTTATGTATAGTGCATCCATAAATAGTCAATAAATAAGAATAAAATAAAATGAAATATATATTCATATAATTTGTGTAGTTTCTGTCATATGATGGGAGCATATTTAAAATAACATAATCAAATAATCAAATGAACAAATCCATTCAGTTAAAAACTGTTCTGGTGAATATATATGTATAAATATATCTAAATAGACGAAAGTGAATAAATAAATAAATCTCATGAAATGATCTATGGATAAAATATAAGCATACATGTTAATATGATAAAAATCTATGTTACAAAGATATATATGTTGTAAGTTATGTATATGTATAAGATGAATTTATCGTTTAAACATATATATATATATATATATATCAAAAAGTGTCATAATTAATTATGTGTAATGTCAATGTTTTTCATAGACTGGTGTTCTAAATAAACTATGTTGTCTATATGACCAACATATATCTTTATATATATATGTATCAAAACCCATAATCATACATATATACAAAAATATATATAAGAAAATATAGAAAAATGTATATACGTAATGTCTATAGGAAAATTTCTTAAAAATTTTTTTGGAATTTTTTAAAAATTTTTTAAAATTTTTTATGTATATATATATATATAAATATGTGTCAAGTGTATGGTTTATATATACTCACATTATATAGTATATACCCATATAAATATAAATCTTGTATATATGTATATATAATATATGAATAATTAAATAAATAAATATAAATAATTATAAATATACATATAAATATAAATGAATGAATAAATAAATAGATAATTGAGTGAGTATTGTTTCAAAATGTTAAAATCAACCATTAAAACATGTGAATAAGAGTTATATCATGAACTAGAATATATCAAGCATGTTATATAGAGACAATAAGTGATGATAAAATTACATTAAAACATGTAAATAAGAGTTATATCATGAACTAGAATATATCAAGCATGTTATATAGAGACAATAAGTGATGATAAAATTACATATATATGTGTTATCAAATAAACACAGATATATGACAACCAGACTCAAGTCCAAGAAACATAAACATGACATAGTTATATGTATATGTACATGAAGACAACATAAAGGATACTTTATTTATATGTCCTGCTATCTAGTACTGGTTTGATGCAAATGCTCTGATTCAGACCTGGATGTAGGTGAGCAGCCAATCTTAAAATCCATGATAATTCCACATTTGCCAAAGTGTTCATATTGTCACCCCATCTCTTATTCAATTCAATTAGTTGTAATACTCTAAACTTAAAGCTGTGTTCCTTATATTCAAATATGTCTTTTGACTGAGGATTCCATTGGCACTATCCGGTATATATATATTCTTCATAACTATAGAAGGCCTTGTGGTTGTCTTTGCTATCTGCTGCAATTCTGTTTTTATAGCTAGCTTTAGAGGATTTGATGCAGGAGCTCAACTTTTTGTTGAGGTTGATAAGGGATTTTTTCCAGTCTTGGGACTTCACCTTATTCTACATCAGTTTCCTCCTTCTGTTGTAGAGTTTGTTTATGGCAGGGGACCACCAGATTGGCTTCCTTTTTTTGGAAGAGAGCATATTGGTTCTATTGGAATTGGGGATCCATGCATTTGTGTATGTGTTCATACAGTGCATTGGTGTATGATTTGGCGGTCATGCAACTATTCTCCATTTGCATGTGTGCTGTGAAGTTAGCCACTTCTGGTTTTAGGAGCCTAGATTTAGCTTTGGCATAGTTTGTCATGGGGGTTATCTTTGGGTGGGGTGGGAGGGATCTGGATTTCCGAGGTGATTAGTTTGTGGTCGGATCTAACCAGGGAGGAGTTGACTATTGTTGTAGAGCAACAGTCGCCCATGTAATAACCAGGTCAAGGATGTTGCTACCTCTAGTGGGGGTAAGAATGAGCTGGTCCAGGGCCCTGGAATTAATGAATTCCAGAAAACGTTGGGCAAGTGTATTGGTACATGAGTAGTTTTCCCAGTTAATGGAGGGGTAGTTGAAGTCGCCCAATATGAGAGTGTTAGGTTGGACCCTAATATTCTCCAGGATGCTTAGGAATGTGAAGTGTGAGTCTTGGGACATGGTTGGGGACCTATACCAAGCTACAACCTGAATTGTATAGAGACCTGTAGAGTATATTAGAGTACTGTTGCAAACAATATAGCCTATACAGGTAATAACAGACTGTCTTTCTCTCCCCACCCCTTATCTGCATCATAAATTATTATTGTTATACATCGGGTATGATTTACTATTAACAAATGTTGTTCTCAAACTGTTATAGCGGGCCTTTTGTTTTATTATTGTTATATATTACAATGGTTGCATACTAACATACCTTGTTGAATAACCTATGTTGTTGGCTTTGTGCTGTAACTGTTACTAGCATGCTGTTACTATACTGATTGTTATCTCACTTATGGTTTGGTTCCATATGCTATGCAATGTGATGTTACTGGGTTATTTTTAACATTCTGGCATGCTGTTATCACTAACTAAACATTCTGTTCATTACTAACCTATACACTTTGAAATACCTCAACACCATAGCTCAACTGGGTAGGCCAGTTCCAGCTGATCCACCTACCCTACCTCAGCTGGCCATGGCACTGAGTCCCAGCACTTCCAGGACCTAACTTGATGCAGCCTCTCTGCTGGCCCTGCACCACCTATGGGGTGGAACCACCTCAGGGGATGGGGCCCATCCCACCCCTGGGAGCGGGTGTGGAGAGGGAGGTGTCACTCAGCAACAGCTACCAGGGATGGTGTGCAGGATCATACACCATGGCTATGAAGATTGTCTGTGTTGGATTGAGGGCAGACTGGCCAACCTGGAGTGGCAAGGTGGCCCTGGCACCCAGACCCCAGCACAGCCACCTATGGGGCAGTGAAGGAGCAATGTTGACTGCCTATGGGTGGGGAGCTCAGTCTCACTGCTGCTGCTGCCTGGGGGCACGTGAGTCTCTGATTCAACAATACCTTCCCCATACAGGGTGTTTACCCACCTCGTGTGTCACACACTGTCCCTGTATGTTGTCTTGTCCGTGTTGTCTGTTTGCAAATACAACCTCTCCTACCCAACTTACCTCCCCACATGTACCTATATCCCTTCCCCAACATTCCACTCTCTCCTTAAAAAAAAGGGGAGGGCATCTGTCCCACAAAAAAAAAATTTCACCCCATACATAGCTCTCCATTTTGCACCCACATCCACTAGACACAATCAATCATTACATGATGTAATCAACACAGTTATGTCACCATCACCCTTCTCTCTAGGGTGTGAGGCTCCAAATTCCAAATTCACTACAAGCTGCACAGCTGTTGCTGTAGAAGAAATGGAGAGCTATGGTCCTTTCCTACAGCCATCCTGCATATCCCTACCTGCCTTTCACAATGTTTTCCCCCCGCTTGCCCCCATTTTGCCACTTTCCTATCACCCCTTTTTTTTCTTTTTTTGGAATTAGTGTGGGTTTAAGTGGAGCTAAGCAGTGCGGCACACTGCTCAAACCAGTGCAAACCCACTTAAAACTGTCTTAATCACCTTCTGTGTTTCTGACAGTGTTAGGCACATCTGCAAAATAATTACCCCTGCCAAGTGTCAAACCCAGGACCCTGTCAACTACAGCATAGTGTATTAACCCACTAGGTCACTCAGCTCTGAAATCAAGCAGGTGTTTCCATGAACATATCCTGATTGCCAATAACACATTGCTTGTACACCAAACCAGTATACAGCCAAATAAATAATGATGGCTGTACGTGAGGCCTAGGATATTAGGTATAGCTGACAACTGCACAAACTGTTGCAGAATGTCCACAGTTGTGCCACTTATTTTTGGCACGGTTGTAACAAAACCTATTCTGTGTATTGAAGTACTGGCAAGTCAGTACAGATTGAGGTTATAAAATCATGGCAGACAGTTCAGTATCACATGTCATACCCATCCGAACACACATGCTTATGCAAATCATGTGTAACAGACTGTATGCATGCACATATATCTTGCAAATACACCAGTTATAGTTTTGACTCAGTAGATCGATCTGTTACATTCCTAGCATGCTGTACAATCTGACACCCATACTCCTGGGTTTGATTCCAGTCTGTTGCACTTCAAGTACATGCTTGTGAATACAACAAATAAATGACTGAGTCTTGCAATTTTAAGCAGAACCGGTTGCTGCTACCGCATTCACTGCTACATATGTGAGCATGTCAAAGGCCTGTAGTTTGGGACACACTGCACTAGTATGTATATGTTTCCTAAATGTCACCTACCACTCTCTAAATGGCACTATTACATAACATATGCTCCTGAAGCACATGTCTCACCTGGACTTTTATGGGTACCCTCACCCTAGCTGTGGCATAACAACAGACCTGATACTGCTTCCTCATGGACACATACAGCTTGCTGTCACCCAATGTGTTCACACTCCCCAGTATGACTCCTGGGCAAAAGTGCAGCAGCTGCAGCCTGCAACATATACGGCAGTATGTTTAGCTACCTGCTACAGACCTACCATACCTCACAACTACCTAGAACAAGGGATCCACACAACACCCATACATAAAAACAGGGACATGTGTCACAGTCTTCCCCTACAAACATACACAGCTGATAAACCAGCAGCTACTGCAGCAGCATCCATATACTGATGCGCATAAAGTATGACACTCACATCTGTCTTCTCCCTTACTTACTCCAACCTACATAGTTTAACACTAAACTGCCACATAATCAAAAAGTCTTTTCACAATGGTCAAACACAGCATGCAAAATTGTGGACATACCACATATATCCCAACAGTGGACAGTATTTTTACCTACACTCTATGATGCTGTAGTCTCCACACCTCGATAATGTCCATCTCACAGGAAAGGGGCCAAGGGCTACATGAAGGCCTTAAATATAGCACTGTTGTGCCATGCCATTGGCTAAAGAAAGTGCAGTCCAGCTGTTCTGGATGCAATTAACAAGTCTGAGCCACAGATTGGTGCACAGGCAATCCCCTGTTCATGAGCATTACCTACAAAAGGCAAGTAGCTGCCTATGGTAAACAGGTCTATGACTTGCTTTACAAAGACAGACTGTGATATCACAAACATTATTCTTCAGGATTTCTGCACAAAAAGGAGTACAGCAATCTACCAGGTATGTAACAGAAGTTCCAATGTAATGGGACACATATGGGAGGATGCAGTTATTGGGAATAGGGATTACAACAGTAGGCCTGTAGTACATATTTTGGAATGACATGTTGATGATAGCTGTCCAGCACCTACAGGCTTCCCTTTCAACTCTGCCTGCTGTGACATAGATCACAGCTCTGGCTCTCTGAATCCCTCCTACAACAGTTGGGTCCTGTACGAATGCTACTGGATTGTGTGTTAGGCAATAGTGACAGTAAGTAATGGTGGACACAGCTGGCATATCACATGATGTACTGTCATTCAGCTCCTTTCAGTCTGTGATTGTCACACAGGAATAGTTCAAACATTGTACAGGTGTTCCTGACTGTCCCTGATGTACTCTGGCTAGGTCACTGTGCACCCGCCATCCATATCTCATCACTTGAGAGCTATGGCTAACATACCTGGTGACCCCCTACAGCAGGACTTCAGGTCATTGCCAGTAGTAGTGGGGGGGGGGGGCAGCCCGACCTCAGCGACAGAGTGTACATATTGAGCATACAAAGTAAGGGAATGAATACATTACCAGATATTACTGTACCATAACTGTTTTCTGAGGGTTCTGGTGTGTGACAGCCATATTCCTCACAGTCTGAAAACAACCGTTACGTATTGTCCAACAGTTTGCCAGACATCTGCATTTTCTGGCAGAGGGTCCACATATATCAGGCACATGTACACATTCTGCAAACATCTGTATACTGCAGAAGTTGGACACCTACAGGGAAGATACCATACAGCATATTTGCAGTGCTGTCTGTCATTGCGTCACACAGATGTTGCTGGACTGTCCCCAAATACTTGTAGTAACACTCACCTATTTGTCAGACACTGGCTGTATGACATAGTACTGGGACATCGTCCATAGGGGATATACCACAGTAGATGGCATTGATGGGAGTGAAGACATAACAACACACTCTGTCACAGCACAAAGGTACATAATCAGTATTCACAAGATCATAGGATCATAGGAGGTTACTAGGCTATTGGCCATGAGGCCCTTATAAGCCTAGCCAAGAGTTTAGCTCATGTTTATACAAGTCAGCACCCAATGCCCCAGTCCAACAGGGACATGGGTGGAATCCCAAGGCTGTATTTTCTGTTTCCCATCCAGTTATCCAGGTTGCGCTTAAGAAGGGGTAGAGGGGTACTCTGCTTGATGTGGAGAGGACGTCTATTACACAGATGGAGGAGTCTCTGGGACACAATCTGTCCCACCAACAAATCCTGTTGATGTCACAGACCAGGTTGAGCCCACACATGCAGGTTACTCAAGTGAAGCTTGACTTGTAGATATACAGCAGTCCCATCAAGGTGGGGACCATGTTCACCTTGTATGCCAGACAGAGATTACCTCTGAGGAGTCTGTATGAAACTGAGTAGAGGGATAGGGCTTTTAGCCTATCTGTGTATGGTAGATGTTTGAGGCCCTGGATTTTCCTGGTGAGGAATCTCTGTGGTCTCTCCAGCTGCTGCATGTGCTTTGTGAGGTACATGCCAAAAGGGACATTGTACTCAATAATGGGCCTTATAAGGGAAGAATACAGGGATGTTATGACCTCCTTGTCCCTGGATGAGATACCCTTACTTATGAGGTGGGCCACGTAGAAGGCTTTCCGTACCACGGAAGCAGCATGGTGGTCAAATGTCAAGTTGCTATCAACCTGTGTGGCCAAATCTCTCACGACTAATTGAGTGCTTAGGACATTTTTATTAATGTGATAATTAGTGGGGACATCACTCTTCCCAAAGGGGTTGATGATGCATTTTTTTGTATTCAGCTTGAGGCCATGTTTCTGGCACCAATCATTTGTCTGAGTGAGACCTTTTGAAGGATGTTAACATCACTAGGGGATTTGGTGACAGCACTCAGAATGCCGTCATCTGCAAACCTGGTCAGCCATTGACCACTGGTATTCCCCTGCACCTCAGTAAAGTATATCCCAAATAAGAAAAGCCCCAAGACAGAACCCTGGGGCAAACCACTTGTTACGGGTCTACTGCTTAAGGTGGCTTCCCCTATTTTGACTAGGTGGGTTCTATCAGTGCACCAGTTTGCTACCAATATGGCAACATATGGATTGATGCCAAGTTGAGAGAGATTATCTATTATGGCCAAGTGGGAAATAGTTTTGAAGGCTTTGGCCAGGTCAAGGTAGGCAGTGTGCACTGTCTTCCACACCTCCATGGCTATGGTGACTGTCTCAAGGAAGTCAAACAAATTTTACAGACATGATCTCCCCTTGACAAAGCCAAACTGTGTGGGATCAAGTGTTTGGAAGTTGCCAGCATCCTTGTTAATGAGGTCCATGATAATCCATTCCATGGCCTTTGCAAATTAGGCTAGTTAGGCTGATGTGTCTATAATTTCCAGGGTTGGTGGACACTCCACCTTTGTGCAAAGGGATGACAGTGGCTGTCCTCCACTCAGCTGGAACAAAGCCAGTACTCAGGCTTTGGTTGAATAGGTTGCCCAATGGTGCTGCAGGTTCCTGCCTGAGTTCATGTAGGATGCAGCCTGGGATGTTATCGAGTCCCATGGGGGCTGTATATTTTGCCTTTGAGAGAATAGTGATGACCTGTTCCCTAGATATAAGGGGAAGGAGGCAGGTACTGGGGATGTTCTTATCTACTGATAGGGGGACAGAGTGGTAAAGGTTTCACTGAATCTGTCAGCGAGCAAGTTTGCTATATCTATGGCAGTTGTATATATGGTGTCCTTGACCACCACTTCTGAACAGATCTGGGTGCTTCCTTTGAGGTTGCAGACATATGTGAAGAAGGACTTATGATTGCCTGTAGTAGATGTCACCAATTTGAACTGGAAGATTGCTTTGGAGGATTTCAGAAGTGCTCTTATTTGCTTGCTTAGGCTAAGGAGACATTGCTTCCAATTGGGCACCTGCTCCTTCTTGGTCCTGGACAGCAATATTTTCCTATTGTTATAGAGTTTATTTATTGCAGATGTCCACCAGACAGGTTTAATTATCCTTTCAGAGGATGATGTAGTCTTGTTGGGTATTCCTGATTTCATGCATCTATATAAATGCTCGTATAGTGTGTTGGTGTAGTTTTGGATATTGGTGCCAGTTCCTACAGAGGGGGAGGGAGCTGTTAAGCTGATTATACCATCCCTCATGAGGCTGTAATCACCTTTGGAGAAGTTTTTATGTCTGACCCTAGCTAGATGGGTATTTTGGGAGCTGGTGACTTCAAAAGTGACTGCTTTATGGTTGGATCTTACCAGGGAGGATGATACTGCAGGATGCTGCAATGGTTACACATGTTGTTTAATACCAAGTCCAAGATATGTTCACCTCTTGTGGGGGTATCAACTAGCTGTTCCAAGGTGTTTACATTGACAAAATTGATGAATCTCTGCGCATTTGTGTTCTGGCATGAGTAGATATTCCAATCTATGTTTGGGTAGTTAAAGTCACCTAAGATCAGGGCAAAGGGTTGAATCCTGATAGAGTCGAATAGGTCCATATAGGCAGAATGGGCATCTTGAGTCAGATTTGAGGGCCAGTAACTAGCTATGATTTGAATAGGGGTCTTTTCAATGTTTAACTGCACCTGGAGTGTCTTCTTTGTGTCATACTGTTTGACCAGCCTAGAGGTGTGTATGTCTTTGATATATATATTGAAACTCCACCTCCTGTGGCTTTACTGCCCACAGTCTGGGGTCTGAATGTATATAGGATGAGCAACGTAAGGTTGGGGTGCTCTCCACAGCTTTGAACCAGGTGTCTGTGATTGCACAGATGTCAGCATTTTCCAGGGTTAAGAATACTCACAATGAATGCAGTTTCATGTTTAGACTCCTGGCGGTTAGCAGCATGACCTTTAATTTGTGTTTTGTGACATTTTTATGTTGGTACTTTTAACGTCATCACTTTTCCTAAAAAACGCACTATGGGGAGGCAAGAACCTTTGCCAGAAGCCTGAAGACCAGGTGAGACAGATGCAGGCCATCTCTGGCAAAGCATTATGGTCTGTTGATCATATCTTCCCAGGCTGTCAGGTACAGGATCCCCCTGGAATGACACCAGAAACTAAGCCAATTGTTAAAGTCAGTCATTTCTTGTTTGTATTGAGCCTGAGGTATCATTCTGGGTGATGGCATAATGCTGCTTAAGGCTAGGGACATACCTACCTGGGACACATACTCAGAGAGCTCAAGCATGTCTCTCTTCATATTGTCCAGGGAGGTATGTCTCAAGTCATTCACACCAGCATGGACTATGACAGAATCATAACAGTACCTGTTGTTGAGAGACTTCAGTGCGTATGTGATATGGTGGATTCTGGCACCTGACCGACAACTAACTGTGACTTTCTCCTTATCCAGACTGGTGAGAGGCACATCTGTGTGTCTCACAATGGAGTCTCCTATGACTAATATGTTGGGTTTATGGTGAAGCCTTAGTGGCTGTGAGACATAGGTGTGTGGACTATACGTGACATGCAGTGTGGAGGGCTGTGGAGATTGCTTGCGTTTTTGCCTCGGAGGTCTCCTTTGTTTGGGTGTGTTTATGTTGAGGACCTCAGCATATGTGGATGTGGGGTCTATATTATATCATTGAACACTTAAAAAAGCGAATGATGAATAATCGATCCCATGTAAGTGAAAGCTTACAATTTTGGAAGCTCAGAACAGCAATTTTTTTTCCAAGGGAAAAAAAATCGCTGTTCCAAAAAAAAAAAAAATTGAAAGAATACATAAAGTGGGGGGGCTTCGCCCCCTACACCCCTCCTACTTAACTATACCAACTTCAAGATCACACTACAGTGCCGAAAACAGCAAAGTAATGGAAGCAGCCAAGCAAATTCTTTCCCTGGGAACGAATTCGCTTAAAAGCCGCTTTGCTATTTTGCCTTTTCATTGTTTTAGGTTCGACCAAGACGCATTATTCAATAAATTGTGTCTTCTGTCATCTATAGGAACCTGTGGGTGTGTGTTGTGTAAGTGTGGGTGGTGCTTGAGGTGTAGTGATTGTGTTGACAACCTTTTCAGTGCCAGATACTCTGGCTTGAGAGGGACAGAGCATGGACTCTAGATTTCTAATGTAATTGCATCTCTCACAAATTGTGTTCCTAGGAGGTGGTAGTAGATGGTTTTCCATGTACAGAAGGCAGTTGCTACACTGTGTCAGGATGCCCATATCAAGCAGACTGGCAGGAGAAACTGTAGGGCACTGCCCATCCATATTTGTCAGAATCTGAGGGAGAAATGCCAGGGATACCCAAGGTGTGGGCCTAAAGACCAAGTGCTCAAACCAAACGTAAGAGGCTTAGAATAACACTTACAATTTAGACAAGCTATAAACAAGCAGTAATAAATGCAACAGAACAGATGCAGTTGAACACTTTAGAGAACAAGCAGCAAGTAGCAGGAGAAAGCAAGATGAAGAGGAAAATGCAAGATGCATTGCCACTATGCTGCTAATAGCCACATACATACTGTGCTGACAGATGGAAGGGTATGATGTGGGAGTTAGTGGAGGATAGTTCTGGCCAGTTTGGATGTGCAGGGTGTATACATAGTGGAGAGCAATGTATGTGGTTCTGTGACATATTCCCATCTTCTTGTCTTTCAGAAAAAATGTACAGACAGAGGCACCCATCTTTTTCTGTTGCCAAAAATGATGTGATCCTGGATGGCCTCAGACTGCATCATGGCATACTGCTTTCTATGAGTCGACAGAATCTTGACCAATGTGCTGCACTGTGGGCTGACCTCATCACATCAGTAAACTAAGTAGGGCTACAGGAAAGAAGCTACAAGCAGGTCCTACACCGAGTGACTGAGATGATAAATGCTGTACAGCAAAGGGCGGCTGCTGTGGCCAGGGACCATGCTACCACAAGTAGAGGACCTGCACCAGAATAACCACTCTTGGCCACAGAGGAGTTCCTGGCAAATCTGGATCAACCACAAGCTCTCAAGCATCCATCACCCCATACGTCGTGGAGATGGGTGTCACAGCTTCAACAGCAGAGGAGTGTCCAGGTAAGCCCCCTGTGTTCATCACTGTAACACTGTAGCAGTCATGGCTGCTTCTGCATACCACTACATGGATGTCAGATCTATCTGTATTTAAGAGGGGTTTGTTTGTAATGCATACTTGTGCACACATGCTCAGAATATCAGCAATGTGGGCAGTATCACAGTGCCTACAGTGCATGTTGATATATGCACATATTATCCTGTAACAATCCCACATTTGTGTTTGCTGACAATACCTCTCCCTCACATTTCAATAGGTACATCAGCTGTGACCGGAGTCAATCCTGTAGCCGGTGAGTGTGGAGCTGTTTTTGTATGGCTCATATATACACTAAGAATGTTAAGGTCTGCCAGTTTGCTGTAGAGACAACTGTTATGCTTAGTCAGATTACAATACTTGTATGTTCAGTTTTGGAGGGGTTCACTGCAGTGTATTGAATCGGTAATCACAGTAGTGTATTTGCAGGAGCTGTAACATATTTGCACTTATTTTTGTGAAGGTCCATGCAGTCTGGTATACAGGGGGCAATAGTATTGTGAAGACGGGTGCACTGTGCTTTAGGTGTAGGTCCATCACATATACTGACATATCGCTTATCTCACAGGTGTATAGTACTGGCAACATTAAAAGGATGTAGCTGCAGTGCATGTTATTAAGGGTCTTTCTTGTCTGTGTATGTTGTAGTCTGCTTATGTGTTGTGCGTGGGATCAGAAGTAAGATGTGGTATGTATAATGCAGTTGTGGCACCTCACCTGTATGTGTGTGTGAGGAACAGCAGACTTAATACTGCAGGCATTAATGTAGTTATGTTGTCTTCCTCCTCACAGGTGACCATGGGGGTTGGAGAGTGCCCCTCCTCACAACCTGATGTCAGTGTCTCATCAGACTCTGATGATGATGGAGGCCATAGTGAGGCACAGTTGGGTTGTTGGGGGGCTGAATCTGTAAAAGCACAAGAGACACGCAAGTATGACAAGGTGCACGGACTGTACCAAATGAATACTACACACAAATATTGTCCGGCACCAAGGAGGTTAGAAGAATGTATAGTCCTTTATTGTGGCAACTCCAAAGACAAAAGCAAACTGGTTTCAGCAAAAGTAAAGCCTTCTTCAGTGCTGTAACACACAGTAAATCATAATTCATTTAAACAGTAAAACACATGAGTCATCTTCCTATTGGTTCATCCCAAAATTAGCTAAGCTCATTAAGGTCAGGCTTAAACAAAGCATCTAGCCTAATAATCCAACTTTGATTCTTTTTTGTTCAAAATGGTATGCCATCTGGCTTTATACATCTTATTGCCCTGGACTTTGTCTATAATAGTAAAATTGAATCTGGCAGTGGTGTAGGTATGTTTAAATAGTGAATTAGACATTCTTTTATTTCTAATGTCACTGAGGTGTTCACTTATACGAAACCTCAGTGGGCGAGAGGTTTGTCCCACATAAAATGAGGAACAAAAACAGGTTGCCAAATATATGACCCAGTAACTGCTGCAACTTCCAAAAGAGCGAACCTGATATAACTTAGAGGTGTTACTGCTGGTGAATTCCTTAGTCTTTGAAACATGTACACATGCATAACAGTGACCACAAGGGATACTACCCACCAACTTATCACCAAATAAAGTGAGCTGCTGTGTATTGGAAAGGGACGAATGTTTGTAGTGGGTAAAGTGAGAATTAAGTGTGGGACCTCTACGATAGGAAAATAAACATTGGGATGATAATAGTTCAGATAACCTTTTGTTGGCCAATAATATGTCCCAATGGTTGTCAATGATTTGTCTAAATGTGTTAATACTATGTCTAAAGGAGGTGACCAGGTGTATGGGTTGAGATGAATGTCTGGCTAGAATGTTAGGGGTATGTTGATACTGCAATAGATTGTCTCTACATTGTTCTGATGCAAATGAACAAGCCTTATTTATGTTGTAGGCATGATAGCCTCTACTGAGAAATCTGTTGGCTAAATCCTGTTGCTGTAATAAAAAGACCTGCTCAGTGGAGCAAATGTGTTTAATTCACAAAAACTGGGACTTGGAGATGTTGTGGATGATGTGTCGAGGATGATGACTTGTTGCATGAAGCAGGGTGTTGAACTGGGGAAACTTATGGAAAACTTCTGTTCTAAGTGTATGATCACTCTCACGAATGACACATCCAAAAAAGTAATTCACCAACAGTAACACCTCTAAGTTATATTAGATTTGCTCTTTTGGAAATTGCAGCAGTGACTGGGTCATATATTTTGCAACCTGTTTTTGTTCCACATTTTATGTGGGACAAACCTCTCGCCCACTGAGGTTTCCTATAAGTGAACACCTCAGTGACATTAGAAATAAGAGAATGTCTAATTCACTATCTAAACATACTATGACCCACACCATTGCTGGATTCAATTTTACTATTATAGACAAAGTCCAGGGCAATAAGATGTGTAAATCAGGATGGCATACCATTTTGAACAAAAACGAATCCAGTTGGATTGTTAGGCTAGGTGCATTATTTAAGCCTGGCCTTAATGAGCTTAGCTAATTTTTGTATGAATCAATAGGAAGATGACTCGTGTTTTACTGTTTAAATGAATTATGATTTATTGTGTGTTACAGCACTGAAGAAGGTTTTACTTTTGCTGAAACCGGTTTGCTTTTATCTTTGGAGTTGCCACAGTAAAGGATTATACATTTTCTAACCTCCTTGGTGCTGGACAATTTTTGTGTGTAGTATTCATTTGGTACAGTCCGTGCACCTTGTCATATGTGCGTGTCTCTTGTGCTTTTTCAGTTGGACTCACGCTGTTGACTCCTGGGGGAAGTTCTTTCTACATTAGTGGCTTTCATTCCTTTTGTACCTATCTATGGACTTTACAGGGTCTTTTTGATATCCTGCCATTTTTGTCTGGACTGATTTGCTTGGGCTGAACAACAAGACTGTCTTATGGATCGGTGACGTTGCTGGCGTTCTCAGATAAGAATGGCTTCATAACACTAATTGCTTCATGGTGTCGACATATACAATTTCACCAAATGGTGAGTGTTTGTTTCTGGACATTCTGTATCCACTTGTTGGTGTATTTTATGATAAACGGAACTTGCTTAGTGCATATATGTGTTGTTTTTGAGTTTGGATTCTGTCTTTACAACTAAAGAGCATTCTGGTGGCTTAAAATGTTTTTTGTACATCAAAAACTGGTGGCTTATAATGAATAGGGATGAATGGTGTTTGGATTTCATCCTCCATTGTTACAAAGGGGGACCCTAAACCAACTATTAATGTGTTTTAGCTGATTTTCATCATCATACACACATGCCAGAGATCAGACCTAACTTAAGAACTGAGACAGGGACTAACTCTGCATTATCAGTGCAAATTTTATTTCATCTTTTTTGTGGTCTAATTTTCCAAGTATCCTAAGAGCCTTTCACATGTGTTAGGGGTTTTCTGTATACTTAATGCTGGCGTTCTACAACGATTTAGATGAATTATACCCTCTATTGTTGTTAAGGGGGTCATTTTCATCTTTAAACCAACTATCAGTATTCTTTGGCATGTGGACGACCTTTGTGTGGTGATTAGGATTAACCAAGGGAATAGACCACTGCTTGGATTTCTTTAATTTGCCTTTTTCATCGGCGCAGACATGGTTCGTCCATTGGATTAGGTTTACGAACAGTGACCTGGACTAACTCTACACCAGCAGGGTGAACTTAATTTTATTACTTGGGGACTATCTTTGGTTTAAGCTTCCTGGCATCCCTATGTTTGTTTTTTGAAACTACATACAGGTACTATAATTTGAGATAATATAATATCTGATTTTGTATATTTGGGCTGTACATTTAAATTTATAATATCACAGCCTTGTAATTGGTGCTAAAGGTGGCCCTGATTGTGGGTTTGGTTTCTTGAGCTCTGGTAATCGGCTCTAATATCAGTGGGATTAATGTATGAATATATATGACCTTTTGAACTCAATAGGACTTGGATTCTCACAGATTTTGTGACATACTTGATCTATTTGTAATATTTGGATATTGGAGTCTATATTACATATTATAATCAGGCTTTGGTCTGTTATCATTGGGCCTTAATTACTGTTGTTTTTTGCATATATATTATAGCCGTTCACATAAGTTTGGGCTGCACAACAACTAACTTTTGGCTTTCTTTTTTATATAGTGCCAACTGGGAAGCATTGAACTTGGGTTTGAATATTTTTCATTGCACTATTGTTGCTTGGGTGTTTTTTAATTATTATTATACCAATGGATTGGATGGGTGTTGGCATGGTTATTGCTCCCTGTTCCTTGAGGGGGTGACAAATGTCAACCAAGGGTATGCTAATTAGTCCTAACATTTAGAGGGAGCTGTTATGTTTTCTTCATTATTAGGGGCAAAGATGAAGGTTGGCCTCTATTATCTTTAAATTAAGAGTGTCAGAATTTGACCCTAAACAACTCAGTTCCTCTTATTTGTGTGTTAGGTGCATCTCTATTTTTTATGGTGGAGATGAAGGTTGGCCATTATATTTTCCAGCTCAGAGTGTCAGTTTTATGAACGTGAATAGTTATATCTTTGTCATTTGTGGGAAAGGACACTCAGCCAACCATAGGTATATCCTTTATATGGATTTTCTTTTTCAGTCTTGACAATTGATGTTCCCATTAGTGGCAATTTTGAATATATATGCATATCCACAGCTAGTGGGGTTGCCAGTAGGAGTTCCCTGTGGAAATCCACTCATGACTGATCGGCAGTCTGACTTGGAGTCAGCTACTTTCACACTGTGGGTTCTATCTGTGAGCCAGTTTGCAATCCACTTAGTGATATAGGGGTTGATGCCTAGTTTAGTGAGTTTTTCTATGATTCCTGAGTGGGGAATGGTATCAAAGGCCTTGGCCAAATCAAGGTAGGCTGTATGAACCATCTTGCCTTCATTCACAGCTCTGGTAACTGACATAAAGAAGTTGACCAAGTTGAGCAGGCATGATGTACCCTTCACAAAACCAAACTGTGTGGGATACAGAGTTTGGAGATTCCCTATATCCCTGTTTATTAGGTCCATGATGATGCATTCTATAGCTTTGCATATCAGACTCGTCAGATGAATGAGGCAATAGTTCCCAGGGTCTATAATCTCATCTCCTTTGTTAAGAGGAATGACTATAGCAGTGCACCATTCAGTACGGACAAAGCCTGTGGTGAGGCTGTGATTGAACAGGGCACACAGGTGAGGTGCCAGTTCACACTGTAGTTCATGCAGAACACAGCCAGGGATATTGTCAGGTCCCATAGAAGCTGTATTCTTGGCCTTGGACAGTGCTGTTTTAACCTGTGCAGCAGTAATGCTGGGTGCCTGGCAATCTACTGGTATTGTGATTGGTCCTTTGGGGGGGGGGGTAAAGTTGACACTGAATCTGTTGGCCAGTATATTGGCAATATCTGTTGGCTTGGTATTGGAGGTACAATTGTGCAGTATTTCCGCGAAAATCTGTGTATTGCCGGGGAGATTCTTTACATTACTATAGAAGGCCTTGTGGCTGTCTTTACTATCTGTTGCAATTATGTTTTCATAGCTAACTTTAGAGGGTTTGATGAGGGATCTCAACTTTTTGTTGAGGCTGATAAGGGAGATTTTCCAGTCTTGGGATTTCACCTTATTCTGCATCAGTTATCTCCTTCTGTTGTAGAGTTTGTTTATAGCTGGGGACCACCAGATCGGCTTCATTTTTTTGGAGGAGAGCATCTTAGTTCTATTGGGTATGGAGAGATCCATGCATTTGTGTATGTGTTCGTACAGTTCACTGGTGTATGATTCGGTGGCCATGCAACTATTGTCCATTTACATGTGTGCCTTGAATTTAGCCACCTCAGTTTTTAGGAGCCCAAAATTAGCTTTGGAGAAGTTTTTCATGGTGATTACCTTTGTGTGGGAGGGTGGGAGGGATGTGGATTTCCAAGGTGATTACTTTGTGGTCTGATCTAACCAGGAAGGAGTTGACTATTGGTGTAGAGCAACCGTCGCCCATGTTAGTAATGATTCATATGTTTTTAATATAGTAGATATAATAATTTTTGTATAATTTGTGTATAATTTATGTACAATATATGCATATATTTAAGTACAAATTTATTTATTAGATATTATCCATTGACGTAGAGAGATCATGTAGTAGTTCTAGCGCTATAGCGAGCGCAATAATGTTTGGATATATTTTTAGAAATATTTTTAGACGTATTATATTTTTAGACATATTTTTATAATATTTATGAACTGTATATATAAGATAATAGCATAGTTTCATTTGAAAGGCATATATGGAATGGTTTTAGACCATTTGATATTATGAGTAAGCAAAGAAATATTGACATAATTTAGAACGGAAGAGAACTGAATGCATTTAAACGATACTGTTGCTTTAAAAGAATACACACAAATTTAAACTTTTTCATGCCAAAAAGCTTATTTAAAATGCCAGTTGAATAGTAGTAGCAGTTCTGAGGAAGCCCAGTATGTTGGGTGAAAGCGCTTAAAAAAACCTTTGTTTGTATAACTGCTTTATCAATTCTCAATTCATGTATTTGGGATCGGATTTTAACAGTGTTTTCGTTTGGCTGTGAATAAACTGTTAGTTCGTGTGAAGTCCAAGAAGTGAAGGAATTTTATTCTGTTTAGCTGCTATTATTTCACTTTGGCGAGGAGGCGGTGAGCGGCACTTATTGGTGAATCCGTTGCAGTTTTAGCTGTTTGGTTGTGAATAAACTGTTTGCTCGTGTGAAGTCCAAGAAGTGAAGGAATTTTATTCTGTTTAGCTGCTATTATTTCACTTTGGCGAGGAAGCGGTGAGAGGCACTTATTGGTGAATCCATTGCAGTTTTAGCTGTTTGGTTAGTAATGACCAGGTCAAGGATGTTGCTACTTCTAGTGGGGGTAAGAACAAGCTGATCCAGGGCATTGGAATTAATGAATTCCAGGAATTGTTGGGCAAGTTTATTGGTACATGAGTAGTTTTTCCAGTTAATGGAGGGGTAGTTGAAGTCACCCAGTATGAGAGCATTAAGTTGGACCCTAATATTCTCCAGGGTGCTTAGGAACATGGAGTGTGAGTCTTGGGGCATGGTTGGGGATCTATAACAGGTTACAACCTGAATTGCTGTCTTACCCAATGTTAGCTGCATCTGAAGTATCTGTGATGCATTATGTTGGGCTACCAGTCTGGAGGTGTACGCATCCTTTATGAATATGGAAACCCCACCACCTTTGGAGCTTCAGTCCAAGTTCTGGAGCCGAAAGGTGTGGAATGAGTTATAGCCTAGTAGTGCAGGGGTGCTTTCTGCTGCCTTGAACCAGGTCACTGTTAAAGCACAAATGTCAATGTTCTTCATTTTAAGGAGTGCTTTGAGCGACTGCATTTTGAGAATTAAACTTCTAGCGTTGAGCAGCATGACCCTCAGATTGCATTTGTTTGTAGCTGTTATGGTGGTAATTTGGTCTTTGGAACACCACCTAAAAAAGGCACTGTAGAGGTGGCAAGAGCCTTGGCCAGTATCTGAAATCTGAGGGGTGACGGATGCAGGCCATCTCTGGCAAAGCATCGAGGTCTGTCAATCATGTCATCCCAGGCAGACAGATACTGGATCCCCTTAGAATGACACCAGAAACTTAGCCAATTGTTGAAATCAATAATTTTCTGCTTGTACTATGGTATCATTCTGGATGATGGTAGGATGCTGCTCAGGGCTATGGTCATACCCACCTGGGCTACATAATCCGAGAGCTCCTCCTTGTCTCTTTTCATGTAGTCCAGGGAGGTACACCTCAGGTCACTCACAGCCACATGTGCAATGAGAGAGTCATATTTGTACCTGTTGTTGAGGGACTTGAGTGCGTGTGTTATGTGTTGGATCCTGGCACCTGACAGGTAGCTGACTGTTACTATCTCCTTATTCAACCTAGTGAGTAGGACATCAGTGTGCCTCACTATTGAGTCACCTATGACTAGTGTCCTGGGCATGCTGTTTTGTCTTAGGAGCTTTGGTTGAGTGGCATACTGTTTAGAAGAGTTATGTGTCTCATAATTAGTGTTGTATTGTGGTGGTCGAGTGCATTTCTGCCTTGGAAATCTTTGCTGTTTGGGTAGATTTTTATTGAGAGCCACTGCGAAGGTGGGTGGTTTGTGTTTTTATGTGAAGGCAGTGCCGGTGTGTGTTCTGCAGGGCTATATGTTCCATGTGGTGTGGTGCAAGTGTTGACCTTCTCCTCTTGACCAGCTATTCCGGTCTTGGCTGGAGAGTGCGTAGCTTCCAATTTGGATATATAAGTGCATCTCTTGCAAGTCTGAGTGCTAGGAGGTAAGAGGAGAGGGTTGTCGGTGTACATGAGGCCGTTGCTACATTGCCTCAGGATGCCCAAGTTCACCAGGTTAAAAGAAGAAAGCAGAGGGAACTAACCTTTAGACATGCCTGGAGAGGAAGACATTAATAATAAGTACTGCAGTTGTTTCCTTATAGAACTTTTAATGCTGGTAGCACTTTTGTGTGCTACAATAATTGCTACAAGAAGTCTGGTATGGTAAAGTGCTAGACTAATAAGCTAATAAAAGTGCAGGAGAGGAGAAACAAGCAGTTCTAAGGAAAAAATTGAAGAGCAGACTTTGGCACCTCTGTATCTGGACTAGACTAGTTACAGGAAAGGTGGGAAACAAGTGCAAACATGGGCTTTTAAACCAGAAAGTTGAAAGAGATGGAAATACTGCCCAAACGGCCAATAAACTACATATTCTGGGCCCGAAACCACTCCTCTTGTGGTAGATAGGCTACCTAGTGCTTACCACTCCCACTGATAAGCTAGAAGGCTTCCCTCCAACACAGAAAGGCTTGGGGGCCTCAGAAGCTTATATACAATCTTGGATACAACAAATCTGTATCTGGACTAGATTAGTTACAGGAAAGGTGGGAAAAGCACAAATGCAGGCTTTTAGACCAGAAAGTTGAAGGAGATGGAAAAAACTACCCAAACAGCCAATAAACTACAATTTCTGGGACAGAACCCACTTCTCTTGTGGTAGATAGGCTACCTTGTGCTTACCACTTCCACTGACAAGCTAGAAGGCTTCCCTCCAACACAGAAAGGCTTGGGGGGGGGGGCTCAAAAGCTTACAAACTGTCCTGGATACAGCAAATCTGTATCTGGACAAGACTAGTTACAGGAAAGGCAGGAAACAAGCTTAGAATTTTTATTTATTTATTTATTTTTTTACAGAAAAGCAGCTAAAACAGCTATACTTCACTATTCCATGGCCTGCCTCTTTAGCAGCCACTGAAACCTACCATTATACATACTGCATGCAGGGCACTGTAATTAATTATTTTTACAGATGTCTTATTTTTAGCTTTTCAGCATTTTAATATTTTTTTTGCATAATGGCATGTTTGCGTGTTGCTGCACGCTGCGCAAATGGAATACATGTATTAAAAAATTATTATTTTATATTAACTTGCATTAGTTTTTGGACTCACAGGGCTTAATTTTGGATATATCACTGCCTACATTAATATTTCCAACCTTCTAAATGGGTTTTTACAGCCCCTGTTCAATTTTTACATTTCTGCTGATAGCTGATATTGGCAGTGGTTTGAATGACAAAGTCCCCATCAAACCCATATTGAAAGCTAGACCTCAGCATAGATAACATAGTTTTAATAGGATGTTAAATATTGTGTGTATACTGGTGGGGTAGCAGGGTAACACATGTTTTTAAAATACATGTTTTTTACAAAAAAAAATATTTTTAGTTTTAGTAGGATGTTTATATGTAATTTTCATATTAGATACATATACTAAATAGGTAATGTGGTTATAGCTACATATTTTATTATACAGCCTTGAATGCAACTAGTTTTAGTAAATGTATTTAGTACTATCTGTTTTTTTGCAGTAACAATGATAGTGTTTCTTTAAATGTGTAACAAACAATCAGGAAGGTAGCACATTTGAATGTTAAGCACTGTATATAAGGGATGAAGGTTTCTGACTAATAGTATCATCTGAAGAAGCAGTCTTTGCAACTGTGAAAGCACTTGCATTTGGATTCTATTAAAGATGTTTTACTTTTATAACTGCTGGGCATCGTTTTATTCTGCTCCACTTTATGCTTTTCCTGTTGATTGTCCCGTGGAGAAGGCTATTTATCTGGTGTATTGTTGTGCTGTTGTGCTGCGGATTTATTATTTTATATTAATTTGCATTAGTTTTTGGACTCACAGGGCATTGTTTTGAATATATCACTGCCTACATTGATATTTCCAACCTGCTAAGTGGTTTTTGCAGTCACTGTTCAATTTTTACATTTCTGTACACGGTTATTTTCCTTGTACACTTCTGACACCAACATGGCTTCTGTATAGATACCCTTCTGTTTACTGGCTCACAAATCACCCTCATTTGCATACATTTCACCTGCTTATGAGGTGATTTGCATGCCATGGACACTTCTGTGTCCGCACGCTCCTCTGCTCTGTTTACTGGATCGCACGGCTGCCAGTTTCCATACTTCAGCTGTACCACCCTGCCTACATGGAAAAATCACTCCAATTTTATTGAATTCCCAGGCATATTTTTACATTGTTTTTATCTTTTTTGCGCTACCTGTAACTCTTCTGAGCAGTAACACTGCATTGTCAGCTGGAAACATTGTAATGAAAAAAATATAAAAACGTATTCAATCAAAAATAAGACAGACATCTTGTTTTTTTTTTTTTCAATCTGGGGATGTATTGTTTTTCCCCCCTGAGAAAGTGCAAGGCAACACTGAAAATATCCAGTTTATAATTAGCAGAAGTTCATCTCTAACAACAACATTCTTTACTAGAAGGGCATCTGAAACTTTTCCAGAACCAAAAAAATTGTACTTTTGTCACTCCAAACTAGAAAATGTACTCATGCCATGCTGTCAGATAACACTAAAGTTTCATCTGCATATCTGCTAATTAGCTGAAACATGTTTTTGGTTCAGCTAATTAGCTGTAAGTAAAGTAATTTCATCCAACACTGAGATTGTATTTTCAAAAGGATTCATGTAATGCAATCAATGCAGGTTTTCCACTGCAGTTAAGGGATTCATACATTCATAGATTTTTACTAGTCAGGTGGTCTAAATGGTCATATAGAGCCTAGCCATGCACATTAGAGATATTTCTTTCCAGTTACACATTATTATTTTTTTGTCACAAAAATGTCTCTTAGCCATGCTTCCCATAAAGAATCCCTGTAAATATTTTACAAGAGTTTTTATGCAGTCTCTCATTCCTTCTCTTACCTTATTGGTAGGCTTATCTATCTATCTATCTATCTATCTATCTATCTATCTATCTATCTATCTATCTATCTGTCTATTTATCCATTTATCCATCCATCTATCCATTCATCTATCTATCTATCTATCTATCTATCTATCTATCTATCTATCTATCTATCTATCTTATCTATCTCTATCTATCTATCTATCTATCTATCTATCTATCTATCTATCTTTCTATCTATCTATCTATCTATCTATCTATCTATCTATCTATCTATCTATCTATCTATCTATCTATCCATCTGTCTATCTATCTAGCTAGCTAGCTATCATTTATTGAACAGATTAGTCCTCCCAGACAAGCGGTCTCTTTTCAGGAGAACTAAGTTGGTATATACGTTGCATAGGGGAAATTAAAAATATTTTGGCAGAAATTTAAAGAACAGTAGAAGAATAGATATGAATATATCATATGGAAGCCATATAAATATGGATATAGAAATAGTAGAAAACATGGGTAGAATATTATTTGTAACTATATGGATTATAATGGAAATGTATATTTGAAAAAAAAAAACTGTTATACAATAATATGTTGGATTATGATTTTTTTATGGAAGAGACTAAAGAAATGATTGTGATAGAAAATGTGGGGCTAAAGGAATATGTTGTTTGTTTGTGTCTTCTGGTTTTTCCCGGTTAGGAGTCACCACAGTGGAACTCTGGTCCACTAATGATTGGCAGTTGATTTTTACATACCAGCTTGACAGGCCTGACGCACAACCTTCAACGAAGGTACACCCATTCACGCATGTCTCCACGCAGAAGACGCTCTAGTGAGAATTGAACTGGCCAGCGTCTTACTGTGAGGCGACAACGGTACCACTGCACCACCACCGCAGGTTATGTTGTGGCATGTTAAATGTGTAAAATATGAAAGTATTGTAATTATTTTGTGAATATGGTGTGCTAATAATATTGAATGTATATGCATTTAGTGAATGAAAAAGTGATATTTAAATAAAACTCATCTGCACTTTTTGACAAGTAATATGCTTCTTTCACACCCACCTGTGCCACTACCAACTCAGGAAAATGGGATCTTGGTTTTATATATCATTCAAATAATGACAGACTCAGTAGTGCATCCCCCCCCCCCCCCCCACACACACACACACACATGTTGCACTGCATTATTGGCAATGGAAAGAGAATGAAAGAACTGGGGGTGGGAGTAGAAACCAAAGATATCTAACCTTCCAGTATAAAAGGTGAGTCTTTAACCTGTTGCTCTACTTAACATTAAGGTCATGTTTATATCTCTGGACATATTCTGCTGTCACAGCTAGTTTTGCATCTCTGGTTTTAATCTTTTAGTTATTTATGACACTGAAATAATTTCTTTAATAAATATAAAACTTCTTTTTAAATGTGAATAGATTCTTCAAGTCTGGAAAGAAAGGTTCAAGAAATACAAGCAATGAGACACGTTTCTTTTGAAAGCATAACATGCTGAATCCCATCTCAATTATAATATTCACATGCAAAACAATCTATTGTTAAGTGTCAGGCTTTGGTCATAATATCCCAGGAATTTAACATACACAAGTTCTTTAAATATTTTAAAAGTATTATGTTACTGATTCCTGCATTGTGGTGGAACCAGTACATTTAAAATTCTGTCCAGTGGTGCCAGTACTGTATTATGCATTTGGAAACACCAGTAGTCATTAACAAAACGTAGAAATATTCAAAACCTTTTCACACAGATTGGGGGTGGGAACTTCATGAATTGCTTTCACCTTCTTGACTGATTGACAAATTCATCTCTTGTCCATGTGCCCACATATTCAGACTGTGACTTGCCAAATTGACATTTAGACTTTTACTCGCAAGACAAGTATCTGCAGTAGTTTCTGTAAATTATTGAGGTGTTCATTTTCTGTTGTACCATTGACCAATAAATCATGCAGGTGCATTCTGAAATCATTCAACAGGTTCTCCATAGTCCCTTGGAAAATGAAATGTACAGGGAGCGGTCCATACACAAATAAGCCCTTGTGCTAATTTATGCTTATACATTTTCTTGAATCATCATCAAGCAAGACTTGCTGATAAGTAGGTGCTAAATCAGCTTTCAAGAAATGTAGCATTAACATTTTGCATGACCATCCACTCTTCCACTCCAGGCAATGAGTACTGACTGAAAGCCCTAAGATCATTAAGTGTGATGCATGGAATAACAAGTATTTAATTGTGAGTGAGGAGGGGATACACTAATACTGAAACTGAGGTATCTCAAAGTATCCCCCCTACTCCTAGGCACAGCAGTCATAGAGTTTACACACACACACACAAACACACACACACACACACACACACACACACACACACACACACACATACACACACACACACACACACACACACACACACACACACACACACACACACACACACACACACACACACACACACACACATTTATATGCAGGTGCTAGTCACTAGGTAGAATGAGTATTAGGTTGATCGCTTCCTAGTCAACTGCATATGGTTGAGTAGGCAGCTGATCAATAAGTGTGTGAGATTATACAAATCCAGAGGTTTGGAAACTGGTCCATACCCAATGTTTGTGTGATATGTCTGCCTGACATTCCCATCTTCCATTCAATTGTGAATATTTTTGGAAAGATTAAAACTGATCCAGAAACCATATTTCTCTCTAAAGTTTCTCAGTGAATACCACTAGTAACTTGTCGTCTCTGTCTCTTGGTGTTTAATCCAAATTTGTACCAAATTCACAGTTTGCTAAACATGCTTCACCACACCATAATATCACTGTGTCACAGTTTCATTTGCCTTCTAGATGCAATGATTAAAAAAAAAAAAAAAAACACTTCACTGTTTGCCAAAATGCCAACAGTGTCACTACTTTCTCTGTTTATTGAGGTACTGCACTGACAAGCAACATGTAAGAAGATATATGAACTTTTAGGTACACTGTTATCAGACTTATCGGAATGCTACAGTTATATTGCAGCATGGCTCACATTTATGGCATTGTAACAGTTCTTGGAGGAGTAAAATGCTGTAAGGATTAAAAAAATACACCAGTCAGATCCCATGGTATTTTAGCAGGCAGGGTGCCGTAATAGACAAGAGCACTTACACTGACCTCCTGTGTGTATGTCATGAGAGCAGTGCATTTGTTGCAAACAGTGACCACAGGGGTCATGGTACCTGGCTGAAGAAGCCTGTGGTACCACATGATGGTACGGGGGGAGTACAGGCTCAGGAGGAGTTCATCAGATGGCAGATGTGGTATACTCGACAGAACCCTGCATGGCAAAGTGGAGACCATGTTTCAGAGACACAGCCAGAGAAGACACAAAAATGTCATAGGCACTCGGTAGCAGTACTGTAACATGACATAGGATAGTCACCAGTACACAACAAATAGCAGCCATCCAGATGCATGTTCATGGCATAACTAGGATAACTGCCACTGTAAGTGATTTTGAATGGACCGTGGATGACCTATGCTGGACAGGCAGAGCAGTGAGATGTGTACTAATAACAGGGAATGGATATTGTCATGCCAAGGTAGGGAGGCACTCATGTGTGCCAGAGAGACTGAATCTTAGTATGGTTGTGGAACATCCACCATCAGATCTGATATCATTAGTATGCAACTGGTGTCACTTCCCACAGATATGATGGGTGGTAAAATAGGTTATCCTGAATTACAAAATAATGTATTAGTAGCATGCAATGTTTAAACTAAGTAGCAGTACTGCAAAAAGAGGCAATGCTACAGACTCATAAAATATATTCAGTTATGACATCAGTGGTTGACGCTTCCTCCTCTCCTGAAGAGATGCATAAACCCCTAGTATATCAGCTTGTCCTCAATTTCCTCAGGAGCCAAATAAGGTAAAAGAAAGGGAAAAATGTCCATGACTTGTGTTCCTGATATGGGCGAACAGTTATGTCTAAATAATCCTCTTTTCATGAACACTTACTGTAAAACTCTGGTGTACACATCCTCCTCCTCTTCCCATTGGCTAAGAAGGCTGCAGTGGCACCCATTCAGGTTATTTTACCTATGTCTACACTGTTCACCAGTGTAAAAGATGTCTGTGGCATACCTCACTGCTCTGGCAAGCCACAACCCTCATAAGAGTTCCCCAACAGATGATCCTGGTGGTCCCTGTGCACGAAGCATATTCATCTCATTTCTAGACTGTGGAAGAGCCCTTCCACTGTCAATACACTCAGAAGCCATGGTCACTTCATAAATCGAAGTCTTCAGAAAATGGCAGCAGAATCACTTTGATGTATGATGTGGGCATCACATGACAAGCCCCAGTGGGCAACAGAGCAGTGCAACAGTATCTGATGGTAGTAAAAAACATGAATTGAGAAATGCATGTCAGGATGGTGTTTGAGTATGAAAGACCCCCAGCTTACATGTCATGTACCATGTTCAAACCCAGATCCCTGGCCGTAGTTACTCTATAGTATCCCTTGGGCCTCAAAGCTAAGTAGTACAAGCACAGTCCAGCATGAGTCACCTTACCAACTTGCTCAATTATGCATAATGCACTTCATGGACATTTATGCATGTTCACAGTCAGATATGAGCCTCATTGCACAACTTTGATCTGTTACACAGCTACATAAAATGCATGATTCAAAGATAGTTAACTTTAATTGTCTCTGTAGCATAGTTGACAATCTACAAGTCCCAAAACTGTACAATAAAAACAGAAGTTGCAATCGTAGTGCTCATCACACTCTATGCTTATTAATCAGTAATATACCACATTGACTGTTGGACTTTTGTACATTACAGAGACAGTTGCAGCACTTGGACTCTGGTATATTGCACATGTCCACACATGTCCTGTTGCTGGGCAGAGGTGCTTTAAGAACATAAAACTGTAAACAATTGCCTGGTGAGCAACTCTCGGGATGTATTTAAAATATTTAGTAATGGTTTGCTGTGGACCTCATCATCTGGCTTGTTTTGGGCCTCAGCATCCTGTCATGTTGTATGCCTTGTAAGGCAAGACTGCATACAATGCTAGGCAATAACATTTGTGTTACCATAGATGTACAGTGGTTGAACTTATTTTGGGGGGTTGGTGTCCCAGTAACATGCTTTAGGCACATTGATAACACACACCATGCAACAATGCTGAAGGGATGCATACATGGTACATGTGCAGAGAGAAGTATCAACAAACATGAGAGATGCTAAATGTGACATAGTATGGAAGCATGGTACATAGTCCATATATCTTGCTGCACTGACATCCATGCACACTGTGACAACAGGTGTAACTAGTACATACTGGATGGTATGGTACAGTGAGGACACACCTGTGTCCAGCTGCAACCAGCAGTCCCATGCTAGTGATGTGGAATTGGCCTGTGTCACTGTAATAAGTCAAGTGTTGCACAGTCTTTGCTCACTTTGAGATAGATGTGATGGACTATAGTGCAGATGCAACAGGTAACACTGCCCATTCACTGATCACAGGAGTATGTTCACATTTCCAGGATGAGATAACCCCTAAGGAACATGCACATCTGGAAAAGATCTCCCAGGTAAAGGTGCACATCTTGTCACAGGTTGTTCATATACATGGACAGTGGAACCTCTAGGTCAGTGGTTTCAAAACTTTGCAAGCTGGAGGACCCCTTTTATAAAGGAAAAAATGTTGATGGACCCCTATTGGCGGTGGTACACATACGTTACATTTGGATCAATCCCCAAACCCCCCAGGCAACACCCCCCCCCACCACCACCACTCAGCCATTTCAGTGTCCCATTACTTGGCTAATTTTCCCCAGTTGCATAAGCACTGTTCAAAATTCTCAGTGTGCAGACTGTTTTCTGCTTTACTTCCACAATGATTACAGATGTTTGGAGTTAATTTAAAACTTGTATTTCAAATTTTATAGCACAAACATTGACGGACATTTGCTAAAGCTAAACAGACATTTGCTAAATCTAAACAAAGCAATATAGTCTCAATGAAAACAGACTTAACATTACAACTTCTCTGCCTTTGAAACTCATATTCACAGAAACAGCATTGAAACCCACATTCAAAGAAAATGCATCTGACCAGTGGTGGATTAAGTTTACCTTTGGGCTATTTTCAAAGCATAGGTCCCTTGCAAACATTTTTAGGAGCATGCAAAAGTTCTTTGATTCACCTTCCTGATTATATAATAAAATTTTAATACACAATAATTAAATTTTATCTCTTGTATAATACAGCACCACTTGGTAGTACGTGTTTTAAATGTATAGTTCTGCACATTTTTTCCAGTAAGCAGTGAAAAAACATATGAACCAACAATGACAAAACCACCCAATTGACAACATTTCAACCATAAAGGGACACTCAGACTTCTGTCATTACAATCCACCAATATCAGTCAATATGCACAATCTCTGCAGAAGTAAGTCATCTGAATAATTCCACCTTAAAGAGATCTGTAACTAATAAAAAGGTTGCTGCTAGCAAACAACTTTATTTCAGTGTTTCATCTACAAATTCAGTGTCTGCTGCCCTTGAAGAATAAATTGCCTACTTAAAAAAATGGTAAGGTGGTAATATTGCATGGATGGCAAACTGAAAACAGATTCATAGTTACTAGGCATCTCATCCAAAAGAGGACGTATTCAGGACTTCAGTGCTCATCTCCTAAAGATGTAAAACATTATCAACAATATGCTGTGGAAGTAGAACCCACAGCCTTCTGCATTAAAATGCAAGAATACTACCTGTTGTGCTACTAACACAGCTTTAAAAAGCAAGTGCCACAAAAGTGATACTACTTGCTAACTAGCTAACAAATCTGTTGCACATTGTAAACAGACTTAGCATGAGCAGCAGTAAATTTCTCTTCCCCTTGAAGCTCACAATTCCTTGAAAATGCACTGGAAACTAAATTTCTTGAAAAATGCATCTGACATAATGGGGGTTATAGAGATCCAAAACTTAGGACACATTTTAATATTTGGTCTTGTAAACTTAGAAAGTTAATAGAACAAGTTTTTCATTAGTACAAATGTTCTGAAGGCTATGAAGTCTGATGCTCAAATATCTGCCATTATTTTCTGACTTCAGTCATCAACGATTTGCCAGGGATTTTCCAGAAAAACACAATTTTATTAGAAACAGACTGAAAATATGAGGCAAAAATATGGACATTCTGCAAAAACCTGGACAGCTGAAGGGTATGCTGACTACCTCTTACACACACCTCTTTCCCTCACACACACACACACACACACACACACACACACACACACACACACACACACACACACACACACACCTGCCTGCCTCCCTTTTACACACACACACACACACACACACACACACACACACACACACACACACACACACACACAAAATACCTCCCAACCTCTTCAGCGCAAGAAATATGGACAACCCCTGTCATAATGTGGGGAACAAAGGGCCAAAGCTAAGGATACATTTTAAATATTGCTCTTATAAACTTAAAAAGTTGATAGAACAAGTTTTGAATTAATACGAATTTTCTGAAATGTATGAAATCTAAAGCTCAAAAGTATGCCATTATTTTCTTCAGTCCTCAATGATTTGCCAGAGAAACCCCATTTTATGCGAAACAGACCAAATAAGGCAAAAATATGGCACACTCTGCAAATATCTGGTCAACTGACAGCTGCACTCAGGCACTGCTGCTTATTAAAGCCTTGGTTAAAAAAAAAAAATACCTTCAAGTTCTGTCAACAAGATCCTCTGGATCGATCATCAGCTGTGCATTAATTTCTATTTGCTGGCAAAAGGGAGAGAGCAGACCCATACCCATACAACGACCAGCATAAATATGGGACTTGTCTTACTTAGAGGGAACAGACCAGTTATTTAAATTTCCCTCCAAGTTCTAACTGCTGACAGACAACACAGGGCAAGTGAGCAGCTGCTCTGCTTCAGCTGCAAACCTGGAAGTTGTTCCTTCTTCTCCTCTAAAAACTAAGGGCAAGCAACTGCTTAGCCACTGCTCAGCTGCAAACAGGGAAGTTTCTTTCTTGTTTTTTTTTTTTTTTTAAATAAATTGTGGATGAGCGGCACATTTTTCTTTCTCCATTTACAGAGTTGGGTCATGGCTGATGCCCGAAAGCCAGGTGGGTGCAAGTGAGCCCGTGGACCCCTTAAGTTTATTGTACAGACTCCCAGGGGTCTGCGGACCCCAGTTTTGGAAACACTGCTCTAGGCTAAAAAAGGTGACTTAGCCTTCCATGACAGTTTATGGCAGGGCTTGTTATAGATGTTAGAGCAACAATGGACCATAACAGGTCTGTCCTACAAGTACTTTGTAGGGTCACTGATGTAATTCACAACAAGGTAATTGCCCTTGCACACTACAGAATGGCCATGGGTGGGAGTTCACCAATACAGACCACCCTCATGGACACAGATAAGTCCCTAACATCTCTGTCTGGGCTGATGGACTGCTCCTTTATACTTGGTGTAGGACTTGACATTGGATTAAAACATAAATGGCTGTCTGTGGGTAATGTCACAGATGAGTATGCCCTTATATATGTACAATGTACTACAATACACCACAACCATGAGATCTCATATGTTGAAAAGAGTCTTGTCTTTGCCACATGCTCTTCAGGGCTCTAATGGTCCTGATATTCTGCACAAGGTGCTTGGGTTTACATTAATTGCACTCCATAATATTGTACAGCTTTTATAGAGCTGGGAACTGGGATTGTCACTAGGTGGCACTGATATACAAGGGTGTTTCTGTCTGCTTTCACAGATGATTCAGTATATGGATCTTCCATCACAGATGTGAGAATACTTAATGTGAGGGAATTATCTGAGACTGTTGATGATGGCAGACAAAGCATGGTACAGTCAATAATCACAGTGCTACTCTCAGCCACAGTTTTTTTATTGGGCAGTTTATCTATACCTTCCACAGGTATAACTCCATTACTATGTAACCCACCAATAAAGGACAATAAATTACTCACACAGCATTCCCTTCCCCAACAAACAGTGGGTTATGACAGCTGTGAGCATGGGGGTAACAGTAGAGGTGGTGTGTTGGTGGTCAACAGTGTCATTAGTCCTGCTCCATGCATGTGCTGACTATCTTAATGGTTATTGCACAACATTTTGTTGCAAGCAATTCACCTAGACACAGGCTGATGCCACTGCTGTCACAGCAAAGCCAAGTGATCTAGTGCATGCACTGTAAGACAGTATCAGAGAGGGCTTCTCATATGTAGATGGCATGTTGCTGTGCACCATGGGAAGGTTTTATCCTTCAAGATACTGTTTGCTGTTGCATTCCAGGGCTGAGGTGATTCATGGGGTTGTTCCTGATCCTCTTCCAAAAAATGGTCATGCTCACCTATTACTACAACCCTTTGTCTATTGCCAGTGTTGAAGGTGGTGCTACCTACCGTGAATGCCACTGCAGGTAAGGTGTTCATGATGATCATCACTGTGGTATGGCCTGCCATTGACAATCATAAAGCTCTCCATCCTGTTGGCCAGCTACTCTGCTGGTGACATTCTGTGGAGGTGACTTCCATATAAACTGGGATGTTCATGTTCAGTGCCATTTCCTACCAAAGTCCTCCTAGAGCCATCACAGATGCATGGACATAGCGTAGTAATATCTGCTAGGTTCACCCACTCACAGTGACCAACAACCTCAACTTATGAGCACATTCCAAACAAGAAGCACTAAACTCTCCTTCCACAATCTTTCAAATTTACCACAATCAACAGGTCATAACACACATGCACGTCCACAACTGTCCTCTCACATGATACTTATTTCTCACATCTGTCTCTGTGGCCATACTCAGCTGTGCATATGATGACAACTGTGTCCTGCCCTTAGTGCCTTGTTACCTGAATAGCATGTATATAATACACCTTGTGACTACTCAATACAGAGTGTAGCATAACCTGATTGTATTAGTGCAAGTATCACTGCTAATGTATTTTAGGTTGAATCTGGCTCATAGTTGTGACCAGACACTGGCTCCTAGTCATGGTCAGATCTGATGTACAGGACAATGACAAGCACCATCATGGCTACTGGCTTCAAAAATAGCTTCTAACCTGTACATTTCATCTAATTGTCCTGATATTCCTAACATCACAGTGGGGCCTCTGTCACGTTCATCAGGAAATTATGATGTAGAACTGCATTAGCAGCCTCATCTCACTGCACGTTTTTCATACATCTCTGAATTGCTCTACCACATTGTCTACCCTCATTTTCATTGACATTTCCTCTCATTATCTTAATGTTGCTTATTTCCATCTCATTATATGGTCCTTTGCATACAATACTGACAATAGTATTTCATTTTTTGAGCAATTGTGCTATGTCTCTGAATAGGCCCCACCCTGTATACTGCTGTTCATCATGCAATTTTGTCTTGCTCATTTCTCAGTTACTTTCTGAATCCTGTCCCTTGTCAGATGTAACTTTATCATAGTGGAATAACCATTACACAGTTCTCGTGAATCCACAGAATTATACTGACTTTATTTCACTATGAAAAAAAATGACTCAACAAAAAGCTTATGATTCACTCCAGTGATCTTGGCTGAAGTTACATTTAATTACATTTATAAAATTGCTCAGCTGTCAAATACTGCAATTTCATCTGTAGTCAATAGACATTTCTTACTTCTGATGAATCCAAGTCTTGGCTTATTGGGAATTTCCAGATGCTCTTCTCTGTAGACATTAAACTAACCATCCCCCTTGCATATAAAAGCATAATTCCATTTCAAAGTGTAAGACACCTACATATAATACTACAACATACAGCTAGTTTTTTTATTAATAATATACATAAATGGAATTACTTTTTATCAGATACATGCATAATTATTCACAATGCAATAACCTATTTAAATAATCCCATTAAAAAAAGATTTATCACTTAAAACATTAATGTTTAGCACATCCATTTTTTGTCAGTAAAGCATGTTGTTGTATGATAACCTCAAGAAAGAAACTTGACCTTTAATTTCATGCCTTTTATACCATGTGTGTATTTGCGTGTGTGTGTGTGTGTGTGTGTGTGTGTGTGTGTGTGTGTGTGTGTGTGTGTGTGTGTGTGTGTGTGTGTGTGTGCATGTGTGTGATTAGTACTATATGGCAGATCTGCATTAGAAATTGCTTGGTTAAATAGCTGTTCAGGATATCACAGGAAAGCTTGGTATTGTATATAGCTTTTAATGAGAGTCTTTCACGTTTAGCAATTAAACTTAAGACCCAGCCCTGATCATACGACTAACAAACTAAAGTATGTTACTTTAAACAGTCAGTAATGATAAACTAAGCATATGATGTTTCCCTTTTCCTGAAGACAAGAGTCTGGGATCCGTAAACAGTGCAATGTATAAGGCAAAACTGCATAATGAGTGGTGGTGCACAACATAGGGACAATTCCAAAACAATTATGCAAAGCCACAAAGTACTATGGCTGGCACGGTATGCAAATGACTCCCTAGTGAAATGTCAGGACTCAGCAAGTTCCGAAACACAGAAAAAAAAAAAATATAGGATAAGAGAGAATAATGAACATCGCTCTTCTCGTTTATGCTTTTTTTTTGTAAGAGGGCAAGCCCCCAGACTCCCAAACTTATATATACAAACTCTGAGATCATCATACCTCTGAGAAAATGGAATATTCTGAGAAATGACATTCATGGACAGTCTGTACATTTTGGGAAATTTCAAATGGTTACTTATGCAAATGACTATATAATGAGATAGAAATGGGCAGCATTATGATAATGCAACAAATGATGAATGCAAATGAGGGTAAACAAGATGGCAGAATGATTCAGAAATGTGTATAAAATGTGAGATGAACAGTGTTAGCCAGTGTAGCTTCATGCCATAACATCCTGGTGAACAAAAATTGAAACGGCATTAGGATATTAGGGCTCCGGTATGATTAGTTGTTCAAGACCATCCTTTCAGTAAGTAGCTGTGAAGGAGGATGTCAGCAATCTCTATGTTGCTGAAAGTTCCAGCTGTGTTTAACAATCCACCCCTTCATGACACAGAAATACTAGACTGCAACCATGTGGACAGAACACTATAAAGGAACTGGTACACATGAGCTACTCTCATACTCAGGCTCGAGAGATACATGGAATATCCATTCCTGGTGACATCAAGGTACATGTGCCATTAACTATCCTTGCTGCAAGGACTATCCAGTGAGCATCAGAGACACAGTGGGCTTTTTCCATACATCTGCCTCTTGGATACTACACCAGATGTTGATTGCCTTATATAGCATGTGGAGAAGTATATGTGGTTTCCACATACTGCAATCAACACAGTGCAGAAGTTCTAATGGATAGCATCTTTCTCTGTAATACTTGGGTACCATCAACTGCACTAACATTACCAGTAAGGACTCACTGGGGACACAAGGACAAGGTTCCAGTTGTGTTGCGGACTTCCCTTGTGGTTGTTTGGGCAATTTTTTACGTTTACCAGTGACTTACTATTGCCTTCATCTTCTTTTTTGGTATTTTTGTATTGGACGAGATGGCAGACATCACGGAGGCAGCAACCGACTTGGATTCTCGTTCAGACGCCAGAGGCGAATTGAGAAAGGTCATTGGACAGCTCCCTCAGTTGGTGGAACTGCTCACCCCGGTGTGTAATTCTTTAGTTCTACTGGCTTCCGGGCAGAGTAATGGTTTGCCGAGAGAGACGTTAACACGAGCAACTGGGCCAGTTGATTCCTGCCCCAATACTAGTCTGTTGGAGCAAACTAATGGTTCTACCTCTCAAGGGAACCAAGCATTTTTGGATTTTCCGAGGCTTCTTCGTTCTGGTACTCCGCAGGCGGATAGCAGTAGACCGTTGTCTTCCATGTATGCCGATGGTTCCCCTGATGTCCTTAACCAAGGTGACTTTACTAATAAGCAGCAAAACTTTGATTTTCAAGGTTTTTTAAAAAATAACTATGACATGCAACAAGTTTCTAGCAATGTTGAGACTGGTGATAAGGCTGTTAAAACTTACAGGCAAAGTCTTGATGACTTGTACTTTTATTTAGATAAATACAAAAGACTGGAATGTGATTCTACCTACCTCAAGGAATGCCTAAACAAGCAGGTGGTACCGAAAGGTTTAAGGCTTTCCAAGTTTCCCAACAGGGTTGAGGAGGGGTCGGAGTTCCATGTAGATTTATTAAAAACCTTTGATCAATGTGGCTTTGAAGTTATCAGAGCCATTTTAAGAGAAAATGGGAGAGTTATGTCAGGGATTTTAACTGAAATGGAGATCATTAATAGTAGCATAGTAAAGGATCTTTTATTTCAAGTTGAACATGAGAAGAAATTGTACTTCAATATTTTTTTTTCAGATTGATTCTGATTGTATAACTAACATGAACAGGAAACGGGGGAAGCTTGAAAGGGACCTCAAAGAATATAGGGACAAGCTAGCATACCCTAAACCTAGGTTTTTTTCTAAGCTTCATGAACACAAGATGACCACAGACAAAATGGGCCATCAGTCACACATTCTTGAGGAAGGTGACAGGGGACACTACAATGATCTCCCCTTACAGGAGAGGGAATTCCCTTTAGATCAAGGACCCCCACTTCGCCGGTCCAACCGGATCCGCAACCAGAATCAAGTTTATTACAATCAGAGGGGTTACAACAGGAGATAGAGGCTTTTTCCAATATTTCCCGTGAGGGTAACACTTTAGAACTTAATAACTACAAGATATTTAATTATAGCAGCATTGATGTACACCCTGAACATTTTCAGCTTTTTTCAAAAGGTTTTAAATTTGTTCCTAACAAGAAGGCCAGTATTCCCAGATCTATTATTGATCTGAAATTATTCTTGAGAAAACAAAACTTGGCTCTCATGTTTCAGGGGCATGAATTAGGTATACCATCCACCTCTACACTTAAAAGGAAGAGTACTTTTAATCCTCCTCTACACCCCCGATTGAAGAATTTTGGTAATTTAATGGAGAGAGAGATTAGAAACATTATTTCAAAACACTATGTTTATTCCAATTTGTCTCAGGTTGAGAAGAAAATACTCAATGATATAAAGCTGGATGGAAGAGTGATGCACCCGGACAAGGGAGGGGGGACAGTTCTTATGGACAGCATCGTATATGAATCCAAGATGAAAGATTCACTTCATGATACCGTTAAATACTCTAGGGCCTCTATTAATGAGGTAAATATTGCTAAAAGTAAAAGTCAAGAACAATTTAATTTTTTGTTCAATCAACAACCCCATGTTCCTGCCATCTTTGGTATACCCAAAGTACACAAGAATCCCATGGATCCACCTTTGATGTTGATTGTCTCCGCAGAGGGGTCTGTCACTACTCCCCTGGCCAAATTTGTGGATGACAAACTCAAGAGATTATCATATTCTGGTGACACCGTCCTCAAAGATTCATGGGATTTTTTGAGGTGCGTTAAACCATATCTTTACACGCCTGACCTTATTTTTGTTACCCTAGATATCGTAGACTTGTTTGGCTCTATTCCTCATGAGACCGGATTACTATGGTTGGAACAGTCCATGATTGATTATGGTACATTTTTCCATAGTGATTTCATTAATTGTCTTTTATTTATGGAGACCATTTTGAAAAATAATTTCATGTTTTTCCAGGGGGAATTCTTCAAACAAAATAGGGGAGTAGCCATGGGTGCAAAATGTGCACCAACTTATGCCAATATAGTTTTGAATTGGTGGGAGAAGTTATACATTTTGGATTGTCCATACACTAAATGCTGGTCCGTGTACAAGAGATTTTTAGATGATATTTGTATCTTTTGGATAGACACGGAAGAAAGATTTTTTGAATTTCTTGATTATGTGAAGGGAATGACCAATTTTTTGGATTTTACTTTTGATTTCAATACTGAACAACTATTTTTTCTTGACATCACACTTAGGAAGGTTGATCAAGGGTTTTATTCTAGTATACATCGTAAAAAAACTTTTTTCCAACTCCTACCTTCACTTCAAGAGTGCCCACCCTTATTTTCAGAAGAAAAATCTAGTGAAGGGGCAACTAGTAAGAGTGAGTAGAATGACCTCTGATGACCATGAATTCTTAAAGGAATGTGAACATGTGTTTAGTATGTTGCTTGACAGAGGTTACCCAAGGTCCCTATTGGATGATGTTTTAAAAGGGGTGGTTCAAGCAAGGCAGGATAGATTTGCCCCTATTTTGGGACAAGACCCACCTTTTTTTACTGAGGATTCAGGGAATAAAAATTTCACAAATTGGGATAGGGCATATATTTTGGATTATTCTGGTGATTCTGGACCCATTAAAGAAATGATTTCTAGAGAATGGGGTAGGTTTGTCCAAATCACTGATTGACCACCTAACAGCCAAACCCCCCTAAAATTTATTTATCGTAGGGACACCAACTTCAAACAAATTTTTGAATTCTGTGCTCCCAAATACAAAAGGACAGGTTCTCGTGGGGTTGGGACTTATAAATGTGGTTTTTGTTCCCAGTGCCCTCGTATAGTTAACAAAAGTCAGATTTTTTTAGAAGCTAGGAATAAATTACTTACCAGCAGGGGATCCTTTAACTGTAATAGTTGTGGAATAGTATATTTGGTTATATGTGACCAATGTACCTCTTTTTATGTGGGGAAAACAGAAAGAAAACTGAAGTGTCGTATTTATGAACACCTGTATGAAATTGAAAAACAGAATACCAGAAATGCATTGTACAGACACCAAAGAACCTGTTCCAAAGCAGTATTTTTCTTTTTTGCTTTGGATTCAGTCCCCAAGGACATAAGGGGAGGTATGTGGGAGGACAAATTGGAATACAAGGAATTATACTGGCAGATAGTTTTGGAATGTAATAAACCTCCGGGTCTAAATGATTTTTTTATCTGTTAAGCCAGTACTCAAATTGAGATCTGCTAAACTTTGAGAAATTAATTGTAACCTCCACCAAAGCCATAAGATGGCAGTGTTGTTCAACATATATATATATATATATATATATATATATATATATATATATATATATATATATATATATATATATATACACACATATATTTTTTTTTTGGAGCCAGTGCTGGATTAATTAATGGTTTTAAATGTTCCAGTCATTGTTGTAATGAATTATAAGTTTTTTAATTTTATTTCAATGGAAATAATCATGTATTGCCTTGGTTTTATACACAATTTTAAATTCAATTTTTAATAAGTGTTTTTAAGTATTACGGCTAGAAATGAGTTTGTTTCCTTATAGGGTTTATTGCACTAATTGTTTGCTGTTTTTAAATGGATTGATAATTAAATTATTAATTGGATAGGGTATATATGTTAGTAATTAATTTCAATTTGTTGTTATGAATCTGATGAAGACCTTTGTCGAAAACGTACTAGGATATTTGCGTTATTTCCTGTTGGTGTGTTACTTCGTATGGTTACAATAAATCCTTCTGAAGTTCCAGTTGTGTTGCGGGCTTCCCTTGTGGTTGTTTGGGCAATTTTTTACGTACACAAGGACAATAATATATCAAGCATGAGGGATTCTACTCTACCATCTACAACATGGTTTGCAAAGTAAAAGGTATAATAAGCAATTTGTCAGTGTGCCAATCAGGCACTGTCCATGAATCCCACATCTGATACATGTGACATATATCAGCAAGTTGTGAGGGGTGATTTCCCTCAGGGACATCTTAATGGTGATGTCAGATATGGCCTGGACTTATGGCTAATGACACCCGTACTCAACCCACAGACCATGGCAGAGAATGCAAACAGCTTCACAATGTTGCAGACCAACACTATCATCTAAAATATTTTGCTGGATGTAGGTCTACTTCCATTGCGTTGATTCTTTTGTTGACATGCTGCATTTGTGATGATCCACCACTGGACTAGTAATCAAGGAGTCTCAGTCCTCAACACTGGCAACAGTGGGGGAAGTACACTGGGTGGATGACGAATACACACACAGTATTTCCAGATGCAGCTCTCTGCATCAAGTACAATTTCCCTTAAGAGCGCACAGAGACCACCGTCAGTCTGGGGCTGGTTTCTCTCTCTTTCTCCAGATCCGCAGTAGGACTCCCCACTGGCACAGCTATAGAGTTGAGATCTCAGCTGATTGGCCAAGCTGAGACTTCCAGCACCCTTTCTGTCCAACCAGTGCTTTGTGTCCCTGCCCAAGTAGCTGACACACACACTCTTTGAGTTTGATTTACACACACACACACGCACGCACACACACACACACACACACACACACACACACACACACACACACACACACACACACACACACACACACACACACACGCACACACCTGGGAAAGACTGGCACAGGTTTACTAGCTATGCCCCCTTTTGCCCAGACTATAAGGTAGTTATCACTGCCACTGGCCAACTCATCAACTACTTTAAGTCCCTTAACATAGGGTGTCCAATCTTACTGTGCAATATTAATATTAACACAAATGGCATTTTGACCAAGAGCAAGGGTATTAGGACTGGCCCATACAGTGTCACCAAATGAATATGCAAGTACTCTCAAAACGTAAATGTCTCACACAAAGATCAGCCACAATGAAAGGTTTAAATATATTTCATAATAAATAATAAAACAAGAAAATACTCAGTATATATTCACAGTGGCATCAGAGTTCAAAACCACAGGAAATATTTAAAACAACATTGCAGGAGAGTCTCAAACAAATAAAGAAAAATATCTGAACTGTTTCACTATATTCCTAACTATATATAGAAGAATTACTATACCCTAGTTGACTTTCTTAAGAGCAAGAAACAAACCACTGATGAGAGACTTCAGACGGCACAAGAAGATTAATAGTAAAATTTAATATGTTAAGCGCTTTTCGTTTGTAGATAAAACAAACTTCATCAGACATATTGAAAATCTTGAAATCAGTCATATATATAGAGATAATTAACCAATCAATTCATCAAGTACACATAATAAATGAGCTGCATTTAACAATTAAAAAACCTTTTTAAAGGGATAAGCACCTAAACAAAGACTCCACTCTCACTATTTTGAAATATACAGATAAAAATATATATGACGCACAGTAAAACCAAAACTGTACTACAAAATATTATAACACCATACAATTAATTATTAATAATTCATGATAAACTAAAAGATAAACAAGAAAACTTTAAAAATAAAAAATATATATAATAATAAGAATATATAGAGAACTTATAAATGTATCAATAAGTAATAAAATAATTCATATGAAAAAAGCAAACATGGAATACCAAGTACAAATCATCTTATTAAACTTTTGATTTTCAAAATACTACTGATAGAACACCCCTCATTCAAACCGGGGGAGTTATACGCATTCAACCTAATCTGCCATATAAGCTCAAGTTCTTCTAATCTAAGTGAATCAGAAACACCCCGAGAATTATGAGAAACTTGGTCTATTACAATGAATTTGAAACTATGATTGGGACATTGAACTATATATTTAGCTAGTGCATTTTCAAGTTTATGCTTTTTAATGGCATACAAATGCTCATACGGTCACGGAGCCTTCTTTCTGTTTTACCAACATAGTAGGCCAAACATGACTGGCATTGAGCCAAATAGACAACCATTTTCGAATTGCAGTTAACTCTCAGCTTCAAATAATATTGAAAATTATGAATACAGAATCTGTTAGATTCGGAGACATAAGAACAGTAATTACAAGCCTGACATTTATACATACCAACTGTTCTAACAGGAGTTCTTACATGATGTTCATAATAGGCGTTAAGGTTTTTACCTCTTTTATAAGTCACGGTGGGACGTTCACCTACACTTGAGTATACACTCTTGTCATTCTTAAAGATTTCCCAATTTTTTAACAAAATCTGGAAACAATCTCTACTATTAAGATTATAAGTTGTGACAAAAGAAGAAACCACCGTACTTCTTTTCAAGGAGTTAACAGGTACATCAAGAGGCATTAACGAGAAGGTGGCCACTCTGTTAGAAGTATTAAATGAATTATTCAAAATGGGTTCATAAAAATGGATCTGACGTTTAATTGATACTTCATCAATGATTTCGTCAACCATATATTCAGGATATCCACGATGGACAAACATCCCTCTAATATACAAACACTCAGTATTAAAAACGTGGTCTAAAGTAGTAATACGAGTGGCCCGGACAAGTTGACCCTTAATTATAGCCCGTTTTTGGTGCAGTGGATGGCAACTGGAAAAATGTAGCAATGAGTTGCAGTATGTATTTTTTCTAAAGATAGAAGCTGTAAGTTTTTGAAAAGAATAATCTTTAGACAAAAGAACATCAAGATAGGAAATAGAATCTATGTTAAAAGTGTGTGTGAACTTCAGAAAGTTGGTGGTGGAATTAAAATATTCAACAACTGACTCACTGAGGGAACTGTCGCCATCCAACAGAATGAAAATGTCATCCAAATAACGGGTATAAAATATGAACTGGTCATGAAACACACAATTGTTGATAACAAACAGGTGTTCCCAATGGGCCATTACCATGTTTGCAACACTTGCCCCACACGGAGAACCCATGGCAACACCAATTTTTTGAAGGTAAAAGTTCCCTTCAAAGGTAAAATAATTATTGTCAAGAATTATATCCAATAATTCTTGGACCAAATTACATTCAATTTTGGTACATCCCTGAAGTTTTAAAACTTCAGCAACCCATTCTAAAGCTATGTAATGTGGAATACATGTATAGAGGTCCTTTACGTCGATGGTTAAAAAATTATATCTAGGGTTGAACTCCAGTTGATTGACTCTATTTAGAAACATCCATGAATCCTTACAGATTTGTTTCAAGTTAACCAAATATTTTTGTAAAATAGAGTCAACAACCTTAGCACATGGATAAGTAGGAGATCCTCTACCATCGGCTAAAGGGTGCATTGGTGGGTTTTTAAGATCCTTATGGATCTTAGGTATGCCAAAAAAACAAGGAAATTTAGGATAGGAAGTTGACATAAAGTTGTAAATATGCTGGGTTATTCTACCCTCGATAAACATGTCTTCAATGGCATTCTTAGTTGTTAGGTATGCTTTATTAACTTCTGATAATGAACTCTCAATATAGGAAGGTGAATGCAGTAAGTGTAATATCCTTTTGTTGTAGTCACACTTATCAAATACCACTACACCACCCCCTTTATCGGGTTTACACAGCCTGATATCATTCAGTTGTATAAAGTCAAGGCATTCCCTTTCTTTAGAACACGTGTTACCATGAAATCCCTTAAACTGCCCGGACTGGGCACTATTACGAATATCAAGTTTGCAAACAAGCTCGAAGATTTGTAATAGGGGATGTAGTGGGGGATTGTATGTACTAGAAATCCCAAAGTTGTTAGTGTCAGTCGAGGCCATGTTCCCCATCATTAAGTTCAAATTAAGTTTTCTAGTGAACAATTTTAAATCAATAATTGTTTTAACAAAATCTAGTTTCAACGGTGGTACATACGTATTCCCCTTAGCGAGTAACTCAATCAAGTCTGGAGAAAAATCAACTGAAGAAAAGTTATATACCTTAAAATCACCACTTAAATTATATAATATAATAGGACTATCAGGTGTTAGAGCTGAACCTTCTTCGGCTAGACAAACATAATTAACCACAGCTACTGCAGGGTTAGTCAAAACATTAACACAATCAGACACTGAAGCTATATAAGGAACATGTGTAACTGCTGCTAAAGCCAAAATATCAAATTTGTCTGAAACACTAGAATAAGGACAAACATCACAAGTTAGTTGTACTTCTGCTTCTTTTTCTGGTTGTTGTATCCTGTTTGTTGTTTTTGTCTTGCTCCTAAAAAATTAGGGTCATTAGATCTTAGGTTGTAATGTCCAGACCTGTTACCATGTTGTGTTAACTCATTTTTACCAGACATAGATTGAGCAGACTCATCTAAATTAATAATGTTAGGAGAAACATTGTCAACAACATGGTAGATCATTTTATTAGATGCAGTATTTCCTTTACTAACACCAGGATGACCTGAATTGGTAGACCCCTGCCATACTTGTGCTAGAGACGGTCGAGGGTATGCAGTTCCGTCATTATATGCTTTCATGTCTCTGTCAAGTTTTTTAACCTTGTTACCCTTTAGCTTATTTAAATATTGTTCGATGCTGGAAAAAATCCTATTATATTCATACTTGTAACGGAAAAATTCAGCATCGAGTTTAATCTTTTCATCAAGTTCACACACCAATTTAGTAAGGTTAACTACAGACAAGGAGTAATGTTTAGACATTAATTCAAGTAGTTCCAGACCTTGACGGTCAAACAAAACCAATAAATCCTTGTGAAAAATAGAATTAGCCTCTAAACCAGTGGGAAATTGGGAATGCCTCAAGCCTTTAGGTACAATTTTATGCTTGAGGCATTCCTGGAAATAAGAAATTTCCAGTTGAGTTTTCCTTAATTTAACCGATAATTTATCCAGTTCCTTAAGGTTAGTTGCAATCCCCAGTTGTTCATTATCCATATCTGTACCACGTTGTGGTACATCATTTGTCAATGAACCAAAAGAAAAGTTGCAAGCCAACCAGTTATTAATATTGAAAGAAAAAACATCTTTTACCGTATTAGATGAAACTGCTTCGGTTAACGGTAATCCTACAGCAGGTTTTAACAGTGGAACTGCTGCTGAGTTCGAAGAAGAAATAAGTAGTCCGGTATTTCCACGGTCATCCCCACTGTTGTTACAGCCTGCCAGCACTTGTTGTTGACTACATCCACTCAGTTCACAAGCCGGAATACTCCTCTGCCCGCAAGGGATGTTATAAAATGAAGAACCAGGTGATAATCCTTGACCGGCAACACGGACTGCTTCAACCGCAGTGTTTCCACTAGAAGAACTAGGAGGCTGTGAGTGAGGTACTTTCTGCACATCATAATGACGTTCCAAGTTATCCAAACGCACCATAAGACAATCTAAGCGCGAAATTAGAAAGTTAAAATTCTTATTCTCCAACTCCGGAGCTTTTGACGGTGCCAACCCACACAACTCATCTCCATTCTTTTACAGTTCAGGAGTATTAATAAAGAGCGTGCCACTGTCCTCCTACTCTACACCAGACGCCATGTATAAAACTGATAACTCAAACAGCGAAAAGACAAACTGGAACTAGAAACAAACCACTGATGAGAGACTTCAGACGGCACAAGAAGATTAATAGTAAAATTTAATATGTTAAGTGCTTTTCGTTTGTAGATAAAACAAACTTCATCAGACATATTGAAAATCTTGAAATCAGTCATATATATAGAGATAATTAACCAATCAATTCATCAAGTACACATAATAAATGAGCTGCATTTAACAATTAAAAAAACTTTTTAAAGGGATAAGCACCTAAACAAAGACTCCACTCTCACTATTTTGAAATATACAGATAAAAATATATATGACGCACAGTAAAACCAAAACTGTACTACAAAATATTATAACACCATACAATTAATTATTAATAATTCATGATAAACTAAAATATAAACAAGAAAACTTTAAAAATAAAAAATATATATAATAATAAGAATATATAGAGAACTTATAAATGTATCAATATGTAATAAAATAATTCATATGAAAAAAGCAAACATGGAATACCAAGTACAAATCATCTTATTAAACTTTTGATTTTCAAAATACTACTGATAGAACACCCCTCATTCAAACCGGGGGAGTTATACGCATTCAACCTAATCTGCCATATAAGCTCAAGTTCTTCTAATCTAAGTGAATCAGAACCACCCCGAGGATTATGAGAAACTTGGTCTATTACAATGAATTTGAAACTATGATTGGGACATTGAACTATATGTTTAGCTAGTGCATTTTCAAGTTTATGCTTTTTAATGGCATACAAATGCTCATACATACGGTCACGGAGCCTTCATTCTGTTTTACCAACATAGTAGGCCAAACATGACTGGCATCGAGCCAAATAGACAACCATTTTCGAATTGCAGTTAACTCTCTGCTTCAAATAATATTGAAAATTATGAATACAGAATCTGTTAGATTCGGAGACATAAGAACAGTAATTACAAGCCTGACATTTATACATACCAACTGTTCTAACAGGAGTTCTTACATGATGTTCATAATAGGCTTTAAGGTTTTTACCTCTTTTATAAGTCACGGTGGGACGTTCACCAACACTTGAGTATACACTCTTGTCATTCTTAAAGATTTCCCAATTTTTTAACAAAATCTGGAAACAATCTCTACTATTAAGATTATAAGTTGTGACAAAAGAAGAAACCACCGTGCTTCTTTTCAAGGAGTTAACAGGTACATCAAGAGGCATTAACGAGAAGGTGGCCACTCTGTTAGAAGTATTAAATGAATTATTCAAAATGGGTTCATAAAAATGGCTCTGATGTTTAATTGATACTTCATCAATGATTTTAAAAATATATATATTTTTTTTTCGGCGATTGCCGACGTTTAAACCCAGCGCAGCCCGACGCAAACGGGCTGCGCTGTATAGAACATAAAAATGAAGGTTTTAAACCTACAAATGTAGGTTTTATGCAATACATGGAATGTCAATGCAGGGACCAGCAGACCAAAACCAACATGGCCGCCGTGTAGTGGTTGCTAAGGGGGGAAGCTGAGTCTAAGACATGTCACTAAGCATTAGTAGGCAATCTGATGCAAATGAGTGTAAGGATACTGAATTCCACTGTCACATAGCAAATGAGCACAGTGTGAGTAGTGTAAGAGTTACAGAAGGGGGAGGAACAGAGTAGGAGATAGGTGACATCACAGGGGGGAATGGTAGAAAGAAATGCAGTTCATTGGAGGTTAGAGTTACATGACAGATGTCAGACAGATATCATGGAAAGAGGTGTGCCACTAAGTAAGCATGAGAAAGTCAAGAAATGGAAGGTGTACACTGTTGCCTTCACCAAAGTTTCTTGCTGGATGTGTATGCGCACGTGTGCGTGCCTGGCAGTAAGGCAGTGTGCGTGCGTGTAAGGCAGTGTGCGCGCGTGTAAGGCAGACTGAGCATGTGGGAGCATGTTGGGAGATGTTTAACACCGTTTGCGCGGACGCGCACGCGTTTTAATCCGAATAAGCAGATTCTGAACTGTGTAAGTATGTGTGCGCGCGTGTAAGCCACTGTGAGCGTGTTTCTGCTGGTTTACACACGGCTCCACCCTGAGGAAACAGAAAGGAAAAAGGAAGCAACAGATTTAGTAGGAAGTTAGCAGGGAATACTGCTGGAGCTAGCAGGTGAAAACAATTACATGCAGGCAATTACACAGGCAGAATAGTAGCCCAGCCCAGCACTTAAAACTCTGCAAACAGCATTGCAGAATGTTTCTCTCAAGAGACACTGCAAGACAGGAGTTAAGTTATCAGAAGTGAAATCTGAAAAAGCTGAACTCAGAGCAGAAATGTTAGGGGCTGCCATAGCTGTCATAATGAGACATAGGCGACTTGCTGAGGGTGGTGACAATGCAGATGGTGCCAGACAACCCACAGTGAGGAGACGGAGAAGAGTGTACAGGCCCAGGGTCACCTACCACGGGTTACATGAGCTGGAGATAGTAGAGCGCTATAGAGTGGACAGAGACCTCCAGCAGCAAATAGTGGAGCTGTGCAGGCCACGCCTCACACACAGAACCAACAGAGGGGAACCCATCCCAGTGGAAACCAAGGTATGTGTTGGCCTAAGAATACTAGCAACAGGTACCTTCCAGAGACCAACTGGTGATATGATGGGGATATCACAGGCATCAGCCTCCAGGGTACTGCACCAGTTCCTGGATGCCATGTCAGCACATGTCGGTGATCATGTATATTTCCCCAATGCCCGTGAGGTATTGGCCAGCAATATGCGTCTCTTCCAGCAAATAGCAGAATACACTGAGGTAGTGGGTGCAATAGACTGCACGCACATACGCATCAAAGCACCAGCCGGTGAGCGGGGTAGGGCATACATCAACCGCAAGGGCTTCCCCTCCATCAACTGCCAGGTCATGTGTGATGCCCAGGGCATAAAATTGAATGTGTGTGCTGGCTGTCCTGGGAGCTACCATGATTCCCACATCTGGCATTTGACGAAGCTGTACCAGACATTTGCCAATGGGGACACCTAGTGGGGGATGCAGGTTATGCACTGGAGCCGTGGCTGATGACACCCATCAGAAACACACACACACCTGAACAGGAACGCCATAATGAGGCACACGCACAAACACGTAATGTAATAGAGCATGTGTTTGGGCTGCTCAAGTCATGGTTCCGGTGTCTGGACACATCTGGTGGAGCCTTGCAGTACACACCAACTACATGTACCCAAATTGTCATGGTATGTGCTATGCTACATAATATGATCTTGAAAAAACAGCTGCAGCAGGACCAGCATAGGGCCGGGCCAAACAACCCCCCACCATTGCCAAGGCCATCACAGGCAGAGTGCGACTCAGAGGAGGAACAACCTAAGCCTTCCCCAGTAGGCAGAAGGAGGCGTGCCCAGTATGCCCTGGCCTTGGCAAATAGGCAATGCATAGCACATACACTGGCTCAGTAGGAACCCTGGGAATGATACCCCTCTCTGACTCACTCATATAGTAACAGGGATGCCTAACATGACACAACCTGCTCTCAAACATGTACAGGGAAGTGTAATATGCGCATCCGACAGAGACAGCCCTGCAGCACCACCTGAGGCATGAATGCTATGTGTTAAGTAATGTAACACCATGTACTATATGCACACCTGAGGACCCTGGCTAACATCCTACCCTCACCAAGCATCATGCCACAACATGACAATGAGATGATCAAGTGCAACAATTGACTGAAGTATCGCAGTTAGTCAAAGGGGATCCAATGTGTGCCAGTCTGGGATGACATGCTGAGCATGACATGATGCACCACCTGCTAGGACTGGCATGCACCTATCAGTGCAGGCTGTATGGATACTGGCAAAGGCTGTTGTCACCCACAGTGTGCCCTGAATAGGTAAGGCTCAAAACACAAACCTATCTCTGTAGGTATCAGAAGGGATAAGAATAAGATAAGGGATAAGTTGAAACAGCAAGATGCATGCAGTCTAAACTCACCCAGTATGGAGAATGTTGATATCTGCGCTGTAACAGAAAACTGAGCCAAGGCTCACAACAGCACCCTAACACTACCAGGTTACACCTCATACTGTGCTGTACAGCCTCAAAACTTGGAACAAGCTACAAAAGGAGGGTGACTAGCAAGAATTGTCAAGGATAACCACACCCCCATGTTGGTACCACAACAAAAAGCAGCATGGACTAGCCATGGTCAAGTAACAGTGGCTAAAACTGCCCCCCAGTTTATAGCCTGCTACAGACTACTGTCCCAACACCAGGAACTGCACCCAGCCTATGCTGGAATACATGAATATATCAAGTCCTCCAAACCACATTATATTGGGTGACTGAAAATACCCAGACATAGACTGGGAGCATTATACTAGCTCCAACAGTGTAGGACAAAAGTTCATAGAATCCATAAACCAAAAAGCCCAGGAACAATGTACCACTCCCACAAGAGGGGTAAGCATACTGGATGTGAAAATCAGCAACATGGGTACTGGATGGCAAGATGAGAAGTGTATTGCTAACTGGTAAAACCAGACCATAGAGTAATCACACTGGATATACAAATCCTGACCACAGTCCCTGGCCAGAAAACCACAGTGGAAAACATGTGTAAAGCAATATTTGCACTCCTCCAAACTGATGTGGAATCCATTAAAGGTCCCGTGCAGGTGCAAAATATGGGCCACACCTCAGAACCTGTAATACAGCCATTCCATGAACACTGCCAGGAATGCTTGGATTATGCAGTCCTAAATTAAAACAAGACACAATGCCATACACGCAGAAATCTGGCATGGTGGACACCAGCCATAACCAAACCATGCAAGAGAATGAGGAAGCCACTACATGATAGAGCAAACATAAACAATGAAGTAATCACTGATCAGTAGTATGGCAATAAAATCTGTCCACACATACAATCCACTAAGGCCAGCCACAACAAGTGGAATCTGTGAATCCTGAGGCAATGTTACACCTGCCCCAAATACACAGACAACCCCCAACTCCACCCAAGAAATACAAATATATGTGAGAGATGCAACCATCTATCCAAACTGGAGGCTGAGCTCCCTCAACTCAGTACTCCCAAAACAAGTCAGGAGGAGAAGGTAACCACACACACCACAAACACAGTCCCAAATAGACCTATCACAACTGCAAACCAAACACATAAACACAGAAAAACATTCCCGGAGGCACAAATTACAAACACAGCACACCAACAGAGGCCTCTAAAGCAGACACCCAATCAAACAACCTCCAAACATAGCACATGCAACACATAGTACACAAAGCTGGTGTGCCAAACAGTCACAGGCCAGAAGGAGAAACAACATGCCTGATACAGTTGTAATAGATGACTCCATTGTCAGACACACTGCTGTCCCGCACACCAGACTGAACAAGGGAAAGGGTACAGTAAGCTGCCTGTAGGCTGCCACAATATGCCACATAACAGAAGTATGTAGGTCACTCCAAAGCAAGTAGAAATATGATGCAGTCATAGTCCATGCTGGTGTGAATGACATGTCAGACTACAAACCAGATATAACTGGCATCCCACAAGGCTTTGTCCTGGGATCTCCCTCGTCTGGTATATATGTCCCATAGGTACAGGCAAATATGGAAGGACTGTGTCCGAACATGTTTGCAGAGGACTACAAACTGCTCACCACATATGATCCACCAGCTGACACAAGCATCCCACAAAAGGGGCACATAGAAACAGACAACTGGTGCCATAGCCATGTCAGCAAGCTAATTGCAGAAACGTGTATAGTCAACCCCCGTGGATATACAGTAAGTGCCCACCAATTACCACATAGGTGTTAACCCATTATGTAGTTAACATGTAATGAGAGACCTGGGGACACAAGGTGATAGATATCCTGCATTGGACAAACATGTGCTGTAGTGTTTACAGAAACATACCATATACCCACCTAATCATGAAGGTTGTCAGATCTAGATAAGGGGAGGTCATTGTGGCTCTGCAGTCATCCTTCATCAGCGGTACAATTGACTACAATAGCCCCTGTGGGATGTACCTCAGCAGACACCTCCATCAACCGTAAAGTCCCCAACAGTACCTCATCAGGAGTATCAAAGAGCTTGCACAGATGCCATGTGTTGCTGGTATCAATAAACATGCTGCACCTTGTACAATCTGAATGGCAGTGAGCTATGCACATGAGAGACCTGAACCTCAGCACTGACTTACATAGTACAAGCTGTACTGCGTGATCCATAACACAGAAGCCACCCCCACCCATGAGTGCACCCCCAGTACAGGCTACCCATAGAGTCACTTATCAATCTTCCTCAATAGGAATCTTGATGAGTGGATGGGAGATGGTAGCTTTATCCTGGGTATCACTGTCATGTCACAGGTAGACAGAGGCACAGTATACTAACCATGACATATGTCATGGCAAACTCCACTTATAATGTGTGTTGAAGGACAAACACACTCTCCAACTAGCATTAGACATGGACTAGGGCACATCGCTAGTGTTTGCAAATGTACACCTATGTTGTGGAATACACTACCAATGTTGGACAAGCCTGATTTAAGTAGTTCATATCTGAACAGAATGCAACATGGTCAGATGTACACAACTGGCCCCTAACCAGGCTGTTGTGCCCACTATCAAAATGTAAAGCAGTGATAGCACTAAAGCCCAGGATACTGTCCACCACAGTCAAAGTACTACCAGTACACTATACAGTACTACAGTGTTAGGTCAGTGTGAAAGGATGTTGACAACGGTATGCAAAGTATCCCATGCAAACACTGCAGGCACAGTATAATCCTGTTGTGTTCACACACAAAGCAGTTGTACAGTAACTACACAACATGACACACAACACACAACCATAAGCGGGTGATATTTGTTGAAGTTCACACTCATCCACAAATGTGGTGGGCTGCAGAGTCCAACATATGGAATGCTCACACTGGGCATGCTCACACACTTTGATAAATGAGACATATGTCAGACAACATGCCATGGGAAGGCTGAACTGGGCATGCTCACACACTTAGGCCAAATCTCGGTTTAGCAGTTGGACACACATATCTGGTATTTTTATGTGTTATTCCAGGAACCAACCACATTACAGCAGTCTGCCCAGTGCACACAGTTAAATGACTACAGAGACATACATGATATAGTGGATCCCTCCCATATGCAAACATCTTCCACAGATGCACAAGTTGTTCATACAAACAGGGAATGCTATGGCAATAAAGATGTGCAAACAGTCTATCAGCAACAAATAATGTGCATTTGACAATTAAACATATGGGTGTAGAGGTCAACACTAGGCTGTTTGCCCTAGGGAATGACAGCTTAGCCAGAGTGTGCTTGGTGTCTGCCTCTCCACAGGATGCACATTCCCCTTTCTAAACACATATGATGTCAGCACCCTATAAGTAAAGCAGGAGAAAAGAAGCTTCCCAGTAATGCGAATCGCGTGCTCTGCTAATGCGTCCGTTTCAAGTGTCATAACATAGTTAGGTAGGGGTTTAAATCCTGCAAATGCTCAGTGTGTGTGTGTGAGTGGGGTTGGTGTGTGTGTAAGTCTGTGGGAGAGAAATGTCCCTTTTGGCAACTAGGAAAACACACTACAGGATGCACATTCCCTTTCTAAACACCGATGATGTCAGCACCCTATAAGTACAGCAGGAGAAACAAAACCTCCCAGTAATGCGAATAGCGCGCTCTGCTAATCCTTCCGTCTCAAGTGTCATAACATAGTTAGGTAGGGGGTTGAATCCTGCGAATGGCAAGTGTGTGTGTTTGTCTGAGGGGGGTTAGTGTGTGTGAGGGAAATGTCCCTTTTGGCAACTAGGTGAACAGACTACAGGATGCTCATTCCCCTTTCTAAACACTGATGATGTCAGCACTCTATAAGTATAGCAGGAGAAGGGAAAATTCCCAATAATGCGAATAGCGCGCTCTGCTAATGCATCTGTCTCAAGTGTCATAACATAGTTAAGTAGGGGTTTGAATTCTGTGAATGGCAAGTGTGTGTGTTTGTCTGAGGGGGGTTAGTGTGTGGGAGGAAAATGTCCCTTTTGGCAACTAGGTGAACAGACTACAGGATGCACATTCCCCTTTCTAAACACTGATGATGTCAGCACTCTATAAGTATAGCAGGAGAAGTGAAAATTCCCAGTAATGCGAATAGCGCACTCTGCTAATGCGTCTGTCTCAAGTGTCAAAACATAGTTAGGTAGTGGTTTGAATCCTGCGAATGACAAGTGTGTGTGTTTGTCTGAGGGGGGTTAGTGTGTGTGAGGAAAATGTCCCTTTTGGCAACTAGGTGAACAGACTACAGGATGCTCATTCCCCTTTCTAAACACTGATGATGTCAGCACTCTATAAGTATAGCAGGAGAAAAAAAAGCTCCCAGTAATGTGAATAGTGTGCTCCGCTAATGCGTCCGTCTCAAGTGTCTTAACATAGTCAGATGGGGTTTGAATCCTGCAATTGGCAAGTGTGTGTTTTTGGCTGAGGGGGTTAGTGTGTGTGAGGACAATGTCCCTTTTGGCAACTAGGTGAACAGACTACAGGATGCACATTCCCCTTTCTAAACACTGTTCAGCTGAAGGCCATGGCTCTGGCACAAGTTGTCTGTTGCTATGATGCCCCTTTGGAAGATGCTTGTGTCAGCTGGAGAGTCGATTATGGTGGCCAGTTTGCAGTCATCTGCATATTTGGTCAGCCACAGTCCATCCGTGTTGGCCTGTACCTCCAATAAATATATACCAAACAAGAGAGGTCCCAGGACTGAGCCTTGTGGGACACAGCTCGTAACTGGTGTGGGGTCTGGCATGGCTCCAGCAATGCTAACCATGTGGGTTCTGTCCTTGAGCCACTGTGCAATCCATCTAGTGACATAGGGGCTTATATTTAAGCTGGTGAGCTTCTCTAGAATGCCCAAGTGGGGTATTGTTGTGAAGGCTTTGCAAGGTCCAGGTAGGCTGTGTGAACCACCTTCCCCTCGTCAATGGCCTTGGTGACTGTTTCAAAGAAATCAACCGGGTTAAACCTGGTAGTGCTGGTGTGCTCTCAGTAGCCCTCAACCAGGCATCTGTTACTGCACAGATATCGATGTTTTCCATGCCAAGGAGTGTTTTGGGTGCATGCATCTGGAGGTTTAGACTTCTGGCGTTGGGTAGCATTGCTCTTAGTTTCTTATCCCTTGTGATACCTATGAAGGTGGGTTTGTCATTTGAGCCCTGCCTAACATAGGCACTATGGGGGTAGCAAGAGCCTTTGCCAATATCTGAAAGCCCAGGGGTGACAGGTGCAGGCCGTCCCTAGCAAAGCAGGTAGTTCAACAGAAGATGAATGTGTGAAGGTGTAGTGCCTGTGATTAGTTAGCAGTAGCGTATATGACTGCTCACGTGGACACATGCCAGGTAAGTCATATGCACTGTGTCACAGGCAATGTACATGTGAACAGGACAAATAGTGACATCCTGTCAAGTGGGACATGGACATACATATAGTAGGCTATGCAGATGGCACTAGGAGTCCACAGAAGCTCTATAACTATGCATTGCAGGTGTGATCAGTATTCTAGGGTAATTGCAAGCAAACATGCATGCAAACAAAGCTACAGTAAACAGGGCTGCATGTAGTCCATTGTACAACAAACAAGCTGTACCAGTTCCAGTAGGTAACACTGCAAATATGCAGGCACTATGCACATGTACATGGAAATACACGGGTCAGATGGCTAGGGTCCAGTCTCAGTGCACACAAGTGTACAGACCATGTACTGTCAGGATGCACAATAACTGGATAGAAACCCATGTGCTCATACCTGCAGTAATACACATGTCAAATAACAGACACTGAGCCTTCACTCAGTGGTTCCATACTTAGGTGGATGTATGCTCCCTGGCCTGCCACCACAGTATCCCTGACATATATGGGGACTCTCCCTCCTGTGACAGTTAGTTATGTGTGTTGGGGCTGTCTAGCATGGTATGAGATGTGAGCATGCAGTGCTAGGGTGCTCCTGTGTGTCCTGTACTAGTCGTGTAGTACTGCACACATATCAACATCCTCAAACATCTGCATTGCAGAGTCTAGTGTAGGCAACATGCCACTTGCAATTTACATGTCCATCATTGTGTATTACTACATTCATTACCCTATCCCCTGTGCTACCTATGTATGTAGCCTTCTGTTGACATCATTACCACCAGTATGCCAACATGTGCAGATGATACACTATGGTACTTACCATGGGTGTAGACAACAGGACATGACAATCACACACTTACTGCATCAGGCATGCTGTGATATACCCACAATTAATTCAGCACACAGTACTGTTAACAACATGATACTATTACTACACATCTATGTGGTCACCCTGTGCATCAGCAACATGTTAACCTGCACCTGCACAGTTGTTACAGATTGCAGGAGGTGGCACAGTTTCATCATATGCACAGGGTGTGAACTTGGTATGCCTGAGTCAGCCACCAATACCACCAATTGACATGTATGTGTATGTGTGTTGGTGAGGGACAGCAGTAGAAGGTGGGGCAATGTTGATGCAGTGTGTGCGTGTATACGGTAGCCCTAGGTGTTGTCAATTCGCATGTGTGTATGGATGCACACAGTTCCACCTCATGGCTGCCATATACTGGTGTTTGTGGACAGCCACAGACTGTACCTGCCAGGTCATACAGATCAGTGTCTCTGGCCACGGACACGGTACCTGTGCCTTGCAGGGGTGCTACGGACCATATCCAGTACCAACCAAGACTGGGTACTGTCATCAGAAGCAGGTGTTCGTTGACTGGACACAGATCCCTGTCGGGCCTGGCCAGAGCCACGTGCACATGGTCTCCTGGGGCGGTCTGATGACAGCACAGACCCAGCATTGCTGGGGCTGCTGCTGGCACTACGGGGGCGGCCGCGGCCCTGTTGTCGTCCACGACGACTGCCAGCTGCTGCTGTTGCTGGCATACGGCCACATCGACACCTCAACCGCCCACCATCGCCCTGGCTCATGGACATGTAGTTGTGGAACCGGTCTAATATGTCCCCACAACGTCTGTCTATGACATCGGTGAAATCACGGATGGCAGCCGCAATGTCATGCATACTGTCAGTCATGGCTGTGCGACATGCTGTCAGCTCCCTCAGACCCTGTCTGGTGTACCGTTCCATATGTGACTGTGCCTGCATGACAGTCCGAAACATAGCTGAGGTTGTAAGACCTCTGTGGGCACGTCTGACAGGGGCAGTACGCCCATGGATGCTCCCATGAGAACCCCTGGACATCTGTCTGTGTGGTACCATCTCTGGGCCATGCCCATGGCTGCTGTGTGGGGAGGCATGTGCCACAGATACCACATTACCCTGGTCAATGCCCACTGTATCAGCAATATATGTCAGCAGAATTTGGCACACATACTACACATGCTACTCGACTGTTATGATACAACATATCTCACATATGTAGCATCTGTCTGTCTATTGGTGGATACACATGTAGTTGGCCAGGTATCAGTGCTCAGCCAGCAACTGTGCAACAGTACCTGGCAGACTCCATACGACATACTACCAAACCCCAGCAGTCAGAACACTGATTCAGGTCAAGAGCACCTCCTCACTCTGGGGGTTTGTATCTAGGTACTGTATGGCCTACATCATCAACTACTGTGAGCTGACCACACACTGATTGCCCTGGATATACATATCCCACCTCCACCACCAGCACAAACGACTATAGTGCATAACATTACAGATACAAACTTTACACTTTGTAACAGTGATATGGTATCCTTTCAGCCCACTGGGCCAGTGGCAGATACAACCCACAATGCTAACCCCTACACAATTGCTTTCTACAGACATCTCCGAGAATGCATGGATCATGCAATCCCATATATGAGCAAGACACTCTCCACAAAGGGACAGCATCCTGTCTGGTGGACCCCAGCCATAGACAGATTGTATTACAAAAGATGGAAGCTACTGCAAGACAGAGCATAATTCCATAAAGGGAGGGCATGTCTGAGCAGCACTAGTAAGGATCTATTTTCCATCATACAAAATACATGGGCAACTATGAGAGGGAAATCAAGAGTGACACTACAGATAACCAGAAGGCCTTCTTCAGTTATGTTAGCAACCTGGTCAGGATCCATCCTCTATGCCCATAGGTAGTACACAACAACAAATATTTCACTGATACCACAGATATTGACAACATTGTGGCAGACAGGTTCAGTGCAGGTGTCACCCCGCCCTCTCCCCCGAAATAAGGCATAGTTATCCCAGCTGACTGTAACCTCCCTGTCATCACAGATGTCCAGGTGAGAGCCACCCTCAGGACAGCAGAATACACAACATGGATGGGACCTGATGGTATCCCCAGTTGCATGCTACATAAACTCTGACAGGAGCTAAACACACATATAGAAGTGCTATGTAACACTAGCCTGGCTACAGAATATGTACCTGTACACTGGCGCACAGCAGCAGTGGTTCCACTCCACGAAGGAGGCACCTCAACATAGCAATACAATACAACACAATACATTACATTACAATACAATACTATACAATATGCTATTGCCCCTGGGACTACAGCAGCATACTGTTCTGCTACCCTGACCATTGTGACACATGTGGTGTGATGGTACCTGCTGCTGTCACACAGTTACACAGGGTGACTCATATGGCATATTACCTATCTGACTAACATTCAGCAGGGGTATGTGTGATATGTACTCATGGGGAGTCTTGCTTCTTAACACTGTGTGGTTTATTGCAGGGTATGTCTTATCTGTGGGTAGGAACTCTTACCTCCACATGTGCACTCTATTGCAGTGGCACGGATGACACACAGCAGACATTTAGGTTGTGGATGGTGTGAGGTGTTACTATGGTTGTTGGACATCTGTCATGTGTGTGACTTACATATGTATATCCGGGAGTGGTAACCTCTATGTGGGTAGCATATGTGTACTCTGTGGTGTCAGTCACTGTGCATTGGTAATGTCTTTGAGGGCATTGTCACAGTGTTGTACATGTCACTGTGTCCTTCTCCATATCTGTAGCTGTCATGTGAGGTCCATACCATGGCATCCATTATGTGGTGTGGAGGGGTACACCGACCTACATGTCCATAGCTGACTCACCATGTCCGCTGACACATACCATGTGCAGGTATTCCAGGGATAGTGTGCCACTGTGAATATCATTGGGGCCACTATTGTACACATTTATGACCCTGTTCACCCCTGACACATGCAGTGGTGGGCAGCCAATCACATATCTGGTGGTTACTGGTGTAGGTGATCTGGAATGTGGTATGGTACTCCGGTTTTGACACTGGTGTTCACTCCATGCCTTTGTCACCAGGCACCTGTTGCAATACATCTGTACACATGTGCCTCACTCAGAATTTATATACATCTCTCTCTCTCTCTATATATATATATATATATATGTATATAGATATATCTATATGTGTATATATATATATATATATATATATATATATATATATATATATATATATATGTCCGTATACATATACACATATATATATTGATGTACATATATTGCTATAGATGTGGAGTGGGGGGGCACAGATGGGGTGTGAGTGACAGAGGGGGTGGGACAGGCTGTGTTGCAGGTCTTCATATACAGTCATACCTGTAGGTAGTCAGATCAGTCTGTCTATGGATATGTATCTACATATATCTATATCTGTATGTGTGCATTACATAGATATGTTTGTACAATATTCTATTTACATCTGTCTATGTATTCCTACATCTCTCTCTCTATGTATGTATACATATATGCATATCATATAAATATATATATATATATATATATATATATATATATATATACATACATATGTTGACATACATACGTATCCATATGTTAGACAGGTATATCAACATATTTGTCTACCATACTGTATACACACACTAACATACTGATAAACATACGTAACTGTGAAACCTACTTTGTACATGGCACTACAACCTACAATCAAACAACATTGATATGTGCACATAGATGCTCTCACATACAAATGTATGTACAGCCTTCACTGATAGTTGCTGTATGTCCCCTGCCCTTTACACATCTTCATATACATATGGATACAGACCAATGACACATATGGAGGGTTCACAGTATGTAGACCTTCATAGTATTACTTTACATTACCTGTGTTTGTCACAGCTGCTTGTGTTGCTGTCTGGTTCTCTGTCCTGCTGCTCCACTTCCCAGTTGTCAGCTTTCAGGTAGCTGTTGCTGAACAATTTGTTTTTGTCTGCTTAATTGCAGTTTTCTCTGTCTCTGTCTCTGTCTCTGTCTCTGTCTCTGTCTCTCTCTCTCTCTCTCTCTCTCTCTCTCTGTCTGTCTCTCAAGTCCTTCTCAGGGTGCAATGAAAGTATTGCATGTGTGGACATGGAGTACAGCATACTTTTGTAGGTATCTGCATATGCCCATGTGATGGCCTCTGCACCAATTGTTAGCCAGCATTTGCTAATTGCATGCAGCCAGTTGTGTACTGATTGCAGTTCTCACTGTGATTTCAGAACAGTGCTATAAAAAGGTATGTGAGATAGGCGTAGCCCTTTCAGATTTTAAGGGCAGGGACCATGCTGTTATGCTGTGGACAATGTTCTGTGAGTGTAAAGGTTGGTATCTCTCTCATATTTCCAGGTGTGTTGTAGATTAACATTCCTCCATTCATTTCTCCAGTTTCCTGTACTAACTGTGTATGTACACTGACACCTACAACTACTACTACTGTTAATGTGTGTGTGTGTGTGTGTGCTTTCCTTTCACTTTTGCTTGCACTTTGTTGCTAAGGCTTCAATAGTTGCCCTTTACAGTCACTACTTGTATGCCTGCTAGGTGTCTTGACTGTAGTGTGCTGCTGTAGCTTTCCTGTTTTCCATGTACATTCACACCATGGAATGCTTGCTATATCTGCTAGGGTGTTACAGCATGCAGTGTGGTCTGGCCATGGTGTGGGCCTTGACATCTATTAGGGTATTTGAGTATGCTGCTGAGCAGGCCCCAGAGACTTTCAGGTTCATCTGTTATGTGCCTCATGGAATGGTACATATCAGTGGGGTACACCCATTAAAATGTCTGGTATGCTGCAGTTGTGACTGTGGGTTAGCATGAGCATATGTATTACTACACTTTTTCTGCCATGCAAGTGGTGAATACTTTCAGGACTCCATAGTTACCATTGCATGTGTTACACCTTTCTGCCTACTGTTTGTACATTTCACATGGGGTCTGTGGGGCATCCCTGTAAGTCATTCACTGTTGCTATGTCTAGGCTCTTAACTATTCAAATATGGTGGTGTCGGACCCGTCATGTGTACAGATATTTGCAGGTTGTCCACATTTCTGCCTCATATTTTGGTCAATATCTCATGCACACCTTTTTCTGGCAAGTCATTCTGGGCTCAAGTCAGAATATGGTGACAAACATTCAAGTTCAGACTGCATACCCTTCCAAACATCCCACAACGCAGACCCTGTTACTTTCTGAACTGTCTGCGTTTGTTGTAACATTATTTGTAATGTGTCCCTGGTTTTGGGCCTTTGCTCCACATATTTTATTACTTGGTCCAGATGTGTTCCTGTAAGAGGTTGTGGGGTATGGGCAGTGCTTATCCTGCTGTGAGTATGTGTGTGTCTTGCAAGGTGCTATAGTGACATTATTACCTACTAGCTTCCAACTAGCTTGGCTGTTTCTGTTCACACACTACTATTATGGAAATCCACTAGTTTTTATAGTAATTCTAAATGGCATGCTTTGTGTACTACACATCTATATTCCCTTTACATTCATTCCTACTATTACATGATATATTTACTTTAACACAATGTTCTTGTATAAGAGTCATGGCTTAGTGGTAAGTCATGCAGACTACTGTTGCCAAGGTCCTGGTTTCGGGACTCACAGTGGGATTTTATTTTGCTTTTGAACTGAGTACAGGACCTAACAATCAAAGTGACTAAGGCACTTTTAAGCAGTTGTAACCGGGTTAGCGCTGGTTTGCGCGGAGCTCACGCATGCGTACTGGTGGTTAGCTCCGCGCACACCCACTTACAACCGCTTAAACATGCTTACTCTTGTGCACACCCGCGCTATTTTCTTTGAAAGAAAAGAAAAATGGGGAGACAGGAAAGTGGTGAAAAAGGGGTCACAAAGAGGGTGAGACAGTAGGGAAACAAGCTTGGGATGTGCAGGAGGGATGTAGGTAAGGCCCATAGCTGCCCATTTCTTCATCAGCAACAGCTGTGCATATGTATGTAATTTGGTGTGACATTTGAAACCTTCAACCCCTGAGAGAGGTGTCAGGGCAACAATAATACTTGTACAGCCAATTGGAATTGATAGGTTCCATATCCAGTAGACATGTGTGCGGAATGGGCAGCTATGTATGGGGCGTAATTTTTTTGTGGGTACAGAGTGCCCTTTTTTTTTTTTTTTATTTTTTCAGGTGAGAGTGGTATGTCAGGTGAAGGTAGTCGGTACAGCTGGGGAGGTAGGTTGGGTAGGTAAACAGACAAGACAAACAAGACGCATACAGGGGCGGTGTATGACACATGTGGGGGGGTTACACAATTGACGGGGACAGAAGTTTGGATATCCAGACCCCATGAGCCCACAGATGGCAACAGTGGAACTGATATCCCCACCCATAGGCAGTTGCCACTGTTCCTTCACTGCCCAGGACGGGGCTGTGCTGGGGGCTGTGTAGGCAGGGCAACAGGCATGCCCGTTAGTTGCACCACCCGTACCTCGAGCTGGCGTAGGGGCTCGAGAACAGAGTCCCGAATCTCCCTACGCACCACAGTCTGGACGCTACGGAGGGTGAGTGGTGTCCTCCTCCAGCCACACTTGCAGAGGGGGGGCGAGCGCCATCCCCTGCAGTGCTTCCACCCGCAGGTGGCACAGGGCCACCGGAGGAGGGTTCGGACTCGGCACTAGTGCCAGGTGCACTCGCCAGCTGAGGTGGGAGAGGTGGGTCCGCTGGAACCCGCCTTCCCTGTCGTACTATGTTTTGCATTATGTCATGACAGTTTGGGTTAGTGACATATAATACCATTCACAATTAGTTGTAACAGCATGCATTAGTATTCCCATTAACCAAACACCCAGAAATTCACACCATTGAACAGCGTGCATAACACATGCATAATTTGAACAGAAATACACAGTCCAACAACATGCAGGGTTAATTGATGGCAACAGGCCATCAGGTGTGAATGTATGAACAGGGTAGATGCATCAACAGACATGCAAATATATATGACCCAACAGGACAAACGTCCAGGGGTGTTAATTGTGATTGCACATACCATTTTCACGTGGAATGGGTTTTATGTGGTTATAGGGTGGTGTGAAGAAAGTAATATTAACACCTTCGAATAACAATACATATGCTGTACATTTCTAATAGCTACAGTTATATACACACTACTGTTCTAACTACAGTTTCCTATATGATAACTATTTCAACTTGGTGATAGGACTGTTAATGCAACATCAATATACATTTTATGGTTCTTCATACACATTCATATCTAGCTTTGTTCAGCTACATCACGGCTACATTTGCTTTATATAGCTGTAGACAGGTGTGGATGTTTGGTATATCAGACAAACATCCTATCTGCATATTGCAGACTGAGAGCAACATATCCTGATTTTGGGATACACATTCCAGATGCAGCAACACTTTGAACAGATTTTGCTGTTTGGTTTTGAATCTCACATGCATTTCATTCTGTCTTGACTGCAGTATACTTTATTCAGGGGTTATTACTACTGTATTGCTGGATTCATGGCACTTTCTCACACTCTCTCACTTGCTTTCATTTTACTATTCAGGATGGTACTTCTAGGCTTTATTGACATGTTTTAACAGTAGTTATTACAATCCTTTCCAGCAGTCTCACTTCTGTCATGTTTCAGTATTTCCACAGGGATATATTTCACACATGTGATTTCATCATCTTCTGCAGCTATACTTTTCAGCCTGCTGCAGGTTGTGTACTATTTTCTTACAGGCAGGGCATTTTATTTCAGAATATATGTCGGACAGTTTCATGTTTAGGTTAAACTTACAGGCTGAAAACTCTTGTAATCAAGCAATACTTGCATACACTTTCACACTGTTACTTACAGATTTTATTCCTTGCTGACTACACTGCACTCTTTTGCTGACTGTCATACTTTTATATTTCTTTACAGTTACTGGTAGTGGATTACTGACCTGCCTGGTGGCAACCGCACCAGCCTATCGCCATAGGCTCTGCGGTTCGCAGAACGGACACCTGCAGCTGTAATATAAATGAAGTAATATTGGAATACACATCTCCATAATATCAGCTAGTTTAATTTTTTACATACATAATTAAATGTTACTTACTCAGTAGTGGGGCGTTGGGTGTTTGCCGGGCCTCCTGGATCCAAAGGTTCAGTTGGTCCTGCTTGCGTCTCTTCAGGTCTGCATGGTGGTGACGGACCTGCTCACCAGTCCTTGGAATCCCTGTGGCACTGGTGAGATCATGAGCCAACCGGTCCCACGCCTCAGCCCTGTATGCTCCCCAGAGGACCTGGCCCTGCATGAGTTGGGCCTCATGATTGTGGACTAGGAGCCAGGCCATGTACCTGGACTCCTCAACACCCCACCTCTGTGCTCGAAAGCGACTACCCTCTCCTACTCCTGACATTCTGCCTGCAGGTCTGTTCTACAATCGTTTATGCTGTGTATTCCCGCCTATGGGGCTTATATAGTCCGTTTTTCCCGCACATATCTGTGAATGGCCATTTTGGAATTGTATCAACTTCAGTAAACCTGCATTGTCATGCTCTAGTTTGTATTCATTCCTATATATTAGCTATTATTACATTTACAGGTACTGCTGTTGTGGCTTAGTGGTTCTGTACCATGACTATGGTGTATATTACCCTGGGTTCGAACCTGGCCACTGCTTTTTATTTTTCATGACTGTCTAGAGATGCTGAGGGGTGTGTCTGTGTAAAGGCAGTTTTGATACGGCTTGCTCAACGTTGCCCGTCGGTTAGCTTGTTTGCGTGGTTCGCAGCTCCGCGCAAACAGGGTACGCTGGTTTAAGCCTCATTTGGCTATCAGCATGCATATTACGCTCAGCTCAGTTAGGGGCACATAGATTTAGCATGTTAATCCACTGCTCAGCTACGGGCACTCATTTTGCACCAGTTAAACCACTGCTCACCTACGGGCAGATGCACTCACCCTGTTAAACTGTAGCTTAGCTATGGGCACATCTGGCATTTTTTATTCTTTTGTTACCTCACATTTCTTCAATATAAATGGGCTATTTCATTACATTTTACATAAAATGTGGTTTTATGTGTACATATTTGTCAGGGACTTGTTTCCTGCTTATTTTGCAAAAAAAAAAAAATTTGGTGTTGTGGGGGCTCAAACCATGAATGCCTGCTCTGCAGCCAACATCTCTACCGCTACGCTATTGTTTCCTCACTTATTTTGCATATTTAGTTCTTATATGCTTTCCCACTGACTGCTAACTGTAGCTGCACTACGGGCACGCCCGCCCAAACGAGCGCACTCACGGTTAAACATCTTTACAATTTAAAAAAATATATAACATGTTCATTTATATATCTTTTATGTTCATAGTCTGTGGGGGCATGTGTTGTGTTGTGTTTATTCACATTTCCGTGGGCTCTGTTGTGGGTGTTTACTTTGGGCACTTTTACACTTCTGGGGGCATGTCCGCTTGCAGGGCTCAGCCTACGGACACGCCCCTACTGTCTTACGGACCGTGTTAGACTTAGGTGTGATTCAGCATGCTCTCATGAATATGCAAAGCATGCTGACATCACTCCGTTTAACTGCAGCCTCCGTGTAAGAGTTATAACTCTTACACGGAGGCTTCGTGAATCCTGGGGCAAGTTTCTCATAATCCTCGGGGTGGTTCTGATTCACTTAGATTAGAAGAACTTGAGCTTGTATGGCAGATTAGGTTGAATGCGTATAACTCCCCCGGTTTGAATGAGGGGTGTTCTATCAGTAGTATTTTGAAAATCAAAAGTTTAATAAGATGATTTGTACTTGGTATTCCATGTTTGCTTTTTTCATATGAATTATTTTATTACATATTGATACATTTATAAGTTCTAGTTATTATATATATTTTTTTATTTTTAAAGTTTTCTTGTTTATATTTTAGTTTATCATGAATTATTAATAATTAATTGTATGGTGTTATAATATTTTGTAGTACAGTTTTGGTTTTACTGTGCGTCATATATATTTTTATATGTATATTTCAAAACAGTGAGAGTGGAGTCTTTGTTTAGGTGCTTATCCCTTTAAAAAGGTTTTTTAATTGTTAAATGCAGCTCATTTATTATGTGTACTTGATGAATTGATTGGTTAATTATCTCTATATATATGACTGATTTCAAGATTTTCAATATGTCTGATGAAGTTTGTTTTATCTACAAATGAAAAGCGCTTAACATATTACATTTTACTATTAATCTTCTTGTGCCGTCTGAAGTCTCTCATCAGTGGTTTGTTTCTAGTTCCAGTTTGTCTTTTTTCTGTTTGAGTTATTACTTAAGAGCAAGGCAGATGTGGTGAATGGATCTTCTAGTTGTTGTCAGGTCAAAGACAGAATACAGAATGTTCTGTCTCAAAGATTTCTCAAATTAATATCTCAAATATTACTGCTGTGATAGCTTACAGAATGACCTCATTTCTTGTCATCTGACTCTATCCCAGGTGAAACCTCAACTGCCGGAAGCTAGCAGTATTTAGCATCTACCTGTAAAAATACATAGACCTTAGATCTCTGGCAGATGCTGGAAGTCATAAAACAATTACATCCTTCCACATTTCAAGCCTAGTAATTATTTCACCTTACAGACAATACAGACAACTCCCTAGTATACACATTGCATATCTTGCTGCCATAAAGTAATTTAATATCAGCTATTTTTCTGAAGTTAATCACCTGTATTCCAGTTTCCACTGTTAGAAGATATACATTTAAATGCTTACAATAGTGCATGTACATTTCTGTTCTGTTCCAGTAGGGCATGCTGTCATTACATTTTAAGCGCAAGCACTTTATAAAAATACCTTTTCAACACATGTGTCTGTACAAACCTAGTTTGTTATACATATGACATACAGTTCCAATACATATGCAACACAAGCATCCTAGACAAATCATGTTGATATTCACAAATGACACACAATCATTTACAAAATTCCAGATAGCTGTGCTGGCAGTATCTCCCTTTACTGATGAATTATATTTTCCTTAAAGCTTTATCTGCCTTGTGAATAAATCAAGCATTGTTCTATCTGTTTGTTGTTTTTTGTTGTATCTCCCTTTGTCACAGTATGCTTCATAAATAGGGTTGTCAACCATCCAGAATTCTTCCAGACTGTGCAGAATTAAGGGACACAGTCCAGAAAACAGACCAGACAGCATACTGTTTGGAAAAAATACTGAGATATTAATTTTCTTTTAATTTAAAAAAATGCTTTGTTTTTATTAAGGGCATTCTTTTTTAAGAGCACCCTTTGCATCCAGTCACACAGATGCAAAAGACAAAAACAGACTTCTGCAGCTGTGCATGTGACTAACTGTTTATGTCTTTGCCTTCCACTTGTGATGAATTTGAATTCTTGAAGATATCTGAACTGTGTAGCGGGCCACAAACTAGATTAGTGAATGTCTGCTTTGACTGCTATCAATACTAGAGAATGTATGCAGTGGGATACAGACACTGGTGAAGGCTAACTTTACAGGTAAGAGGTTAATGAGAATTATATATGATTGTTGCTGAAGTTTAATTCAGAGTCAAGCCAGAGGCTGTGGTACTGGAAAAGGTCTGGAGGTTAATCTTTTGAAGGATTTGCCAGTTTGCATCAGGGGTGGCTCATGCTATTGGACTGCAGGACTGCAGCCCCCCAGCTGTAATATTGAAAAAAGAACTTTTAAAAATATAATAATTAGCTTCCAAGTCCTGGGACAAACTGCGCATGAGTGCTCGGCAAGTCCCAGGTTTCTGTAAATGTGGACTACTATTTAACCAGTCTGGATTACGAAAAAAAGGCATCTGTACACTGAGGCCCAGACGTCTATGCAGTTTGTAACTGCATAGACTGAAAGGGGATCAGACTGCAACATGTGCAGTCACATACCTGGGGATACAAGGCATCACATATGTGGATAGCTACTGATTGGCTCTGGCTGCAAGGGAAGTGAATTTGAATTTCTTACAAGGGAAGGCTGCTGCAAGGGAATGTAGAGGTAGGGAAATTTGTATTTTAATGAAGCTGCAAGTGTGTGTGTGTGTGTGTGTGTGTGTGTGTGTGTGTGTGTGTGTGTGTGTGTGTGTATGTGTATATAAAATGTCCTAGTTAAATATACCTGGTGGCTAGATTTACTCAGGCTCAAACCATGTACCTTGGGTACAGGTAGCAAGAGCCTGAATTCCCTGCCCACCACCACTTGTGAAAGCTGTCCAGATTTTTGCCTCATACTTTTGTTCTGTTCTGCTCCTCATACAATATGCGGTTTTATGGATTTTTGTAATCAATGAAGGATTAAATTCACTAAATAATTTGAATTTCAAACTTCATATTCTTCAGAAAATACATGGTAACACAAAACATTTTATTCTAGCAGGTTTCTAAGTTTATAAGATCAATATTTGAAAATGTTCCCTATTTTTGCGGCTGTATTCCCACATTATTGGCTTTGTCCAGTTTTTTTGTGCTAAGAGGTTGAGAACTATAGTGAGAACTGAATTTACTAAATGATAGCCATTTAAGTTTCAGTCTTCCTATCTTTCAAGAAACAGCTGATCTGGCATAGTGGTATGTTGCTCTGACTGTAGTGCACACGGCCCTGGATTCAAGACTTGGCAGTAAAATGCATGGTGGTAACACATTTTATTCTAGCAATTTCCAAGATTATACAAACAATGTTTAAAATGTGTCCCTGGTTTCTGGGCCCCCCCCCAATACATTTTGGATTTTCCAGATTTCTTGTGCTGCAAAGTTGAGAGATACAGTTGAGTGTAGAGTGGAATTTACAAGGAGCTGAGAGCTTCAGGAGAAGAGAAGTTTAGTGCTGCTTATACTGAGTCTTCTTGCATTGTTAATAGCATAACAACGTTGAATACTTGCTTTTGATGCAGATGTATGTGGGTTCTACTCCCACAGTATGTAGATGCATTGCTTATACTGTAATGTGTTGTACTTTTAAAGGGGATGGATGCTGCAGTCCTGAGAATGTCCTCTTTGGTGGAGATACCTAGTAACTATGAACCTGTTATCAGTTTGCCATCCATTCCCTATTGCAATCTTACTAGCTTATCATTTTTTAATGTAACATAGGCAATTTATTCCTCAAGGGCAACAGGCACTTTATTTGTAGATGAAACAATGAAATATAAAGTTGTTTGCTAGCAGCAACCTCTTCATTAGTTACAGATCTCTTTAATGTGGAATTATTTAGATGACTTTTACTTCTGTAGAGATTATGCATATTTACTGATACTGGTGGATTGTAGAAGTTTGAGTAGACTTTTATGATGGCAATGTTCTGAATTGGGAAGTTTTGTCATTATTGGTGCATTCATTTTGTTTCATTGTTTACTGGAAAAATGTTCAAAACAGTAAATTTAAAATGCCATCTAACAACTGTACTGTATTATACAAGGATTATAATTTAATACAATCAGGAAGGTGTTTATTGATTATCTAATCAGTTCAGATACGCCCCCGTCCAATTCTTGGTCGGATGTGTTTGATTAGGAACCAGTTAAATCAACTGTCTACAAGCACAAACTTTTTTTGTTACTGAATATTTTCACTGATTGAGTCTGAATACTGCTGAAAGTGATGACGCCAGATTGAAGCAATCACTTCTTTTAGATCTTCATTTTTTTACGGGTGGGTACTTATTGTCCACACCTAGGGAGCTAAGTTCGTCATGTAGGATTTCTGATGCACAATTCTCTCAGCTGAACTATACTTCTCAACTGTCCAGATTTTTGCAGAATGAATAGATTTCTGCTTCTTATTTTTGGATTGTTCCTCATAAAATTTGTGATTTTCTGCCAAATCATTTAGGAATGAAGTCACTAAATAATGATAGACATTGAGTTTCAGACTTAATACCCTTCAGAAAAATGCATGCTAAAGCAAGACCTGTTATTCCATCAACTGGCTAAGTTTATACAAGAGCAATTTTTAGCACTGTTTGTTTGTTCCCCCATTATATTTTGCCTTGTCCAGATATCCTGCGTTAAGTGGTTGAGAGGTATGCGCAAATAAATCGCTTTATAGAATTAGGTATATCCAAACTTCTCAACTGTTCCTGATTTTGGCTCAAAATGTTGCTCTCCCCCAATAATCCCTCTGCAAAATAGCAATTTTGGAAGAAATGTGGAGGGTTTACAATTAATAAATCACTTTTACCTCTCAAATCCATTCTTTTGTTCCCCTACCTCGCACTCACACTACAACTTTCCAACTTCACTTTCTTTTTCCATCTCTCCAGACCTATTTAACTCTACTACCATAACTCTGTACAAAAGACACATATTTCAAATTCTCAAAACATCCAATAGGATTAAATACAGACCTCCCAAATACTATCTACTTTTTACATCAGGCGCTTTCATTTATAAACATTTACTCTCCTCTGGAGACATCCATCCCATCCTTGGCCCCTCTTCACCTTGCACCTCCCTCTCCCCCCTTCATCCACCTTAACTACCGCCTGCTCTTCAACCCTCTTCCAACAACCAACCAGATATACAACCTCAGTCCCAATACCCAAAACCTCGCAAACACCTAACCTTTTATTCAATAAACATTCAAAGCCTAGCAAATAAAATTACTGATCTACACTCTTGGATAGCTTACAACACCCCTCACATCCTATCCCTATCAGAAACATGGCTCAAGTCTCATATCTCAAACAGTGAAATACTCCTCACTGGTTACAACATCTACTGCTCTGATAGAATCTCAAAGAAAGGAGGTGGTGTAGCCATCCTCTACTTTAACAGCCTTAACCTTTCACCTTACCCCACATCTATTCCTAGCTTCCATCCTGCTGAACTCCTCATTCTTAAACTCCATCTAAATCCTCACAAAAAACTTTCTATAGCTTCCATCTATATTCCTCCTGGCAACAATATACCCATTCTCAAAAACATACTATCCTGGTTCTATCTCAATATACCTTATGAAACACTCATCCTTGGGAATGTCAATATAGACTGGTCTAAACTTTCTACTGACTCTCCCTCACTCAGTATTCATCTTCATGGTTTCCACCAACTAATTTCTACCCCCACTCATTTCCACAAAAACTTTACCTCCAGCTCCACTATGGACTGGATTCTTGCTAACTCCCCTCAACATTACCACCAGCCCAAAACCTTACCAGACTCCCTCAGTGACCATCTCCCTACCTATATCCTAAGATATGACCCTCACACTCCCAAACCCCACCTCTTTAGAGATTGTCGGAAACTATCCTCATTTAACTTTTCTCAGTTTAACTCACTACTGCAAAACATTGACTGGTCCATCCTTAAACAACTTCCCCCTGAATGATGCCATTGACACTTTTAATAGCATCTTCCTAAATACCCTGGACTTCCTTGCTCCCTCTAGAATGATCAGAGTGAAATCTAATCATGCCCCCTGGCTTTCAAAAGAAACTAAGATCATCATGAAACAAAGAGACAGTGCCTGGAAAGCCTGGATCAAAACTAAACAAACACATCCCCCAGGATTCATGAAGCCTCCGTATAAGAGTTATAACTCTTACACGGAGGCTGCAGTTAAACAGAGTGATGTCAGCATGCTTTGCATATTCATGAGAGCATGCTGAATCACACCTAAGTCTAACACGGTCCGTGTAAGACAGTAAGGGGCGTGTCCGTAGGCTGAGCCCTGCAAGCGGACACGCCCCCAGAAGTGTAAAAGTGCCCAAAGTAAACACCCACAACAGAGTCCACGGAAATGTGAATAAACACAACACAACACATGCCCCCACAGACTATGAACATAAAATATATGTAAATGAACATGTTATATATTTTTTTAAATTGTAAAGATGTTTAACTGTGAGTGCGCTCGTTTTGCTTGTGGCGTGCCCGTAGCGCAGCTACAGTTAGCAGTCAGTGGGAAAGCATATAAGAACTAAATATGCAAAACAAGCCAGGATTCAATAGCGTAGCGGTAGAGATGTTGGCTGAAGAGCAGGCATTCATGGTTCGAGCCCCCACAACACCAATTTTTTTTTTCAAAATAAGCAGGAAACAAGTCCCTGACAAATATGTACACATAAAACCACATTTTATGTAAAATGTAATGAAATAGCCCATTTATATTGAAGACATGTGAGGTAACAAAAGAAGAAAAAATGCCAGATGTGCTCATAGCTGAGCTACAGTTTAACAGAGTGAGTGCATGTGCCCATAGATGAGCAGTGGTTTAACTGGTGCAAAATGAGTGCCCGTAGCTGAGCAGTGGTCTAACACGCTAAATCTATGTGCCCCTAACTGAGCTGGCGTAATATGTGTGCCGATAGCCAAATGAGGCTTAAAGCAGCGTACCCGTTTGCGGAGCTGCGCGCAGCGCCAAACAAGCGAGCTAACCGGCAACGCGTTGAGCAAGCCGTATCAAAACTGCCTTTACACAGACACACCCCTCAGCATATCTAGACAGTCATGAAAAATAAAAGCAGTGGCCAGGTTGAACCCAGGATACTATACACCATAGTCAAGGTACCAAACCACTAAGCCATGACAGCAGTACCTAGAAATGCAATAATAGCTAATATATAGGAATGAATACAAACTGGAGCATGACAATGCAGGTTTACTGAAGTTGATACAATTCCAAAATGGCCAATCACAGATATGTGCGGGAAAAACGGACTATATAAGCCCCATAGGCGGGAATACACAGCATAAACGATTGTAGAACTGACCTGCAGGCAGAATGACAGGAGTAGGAGAGGGTAGTTGCTTCCGAGCACAGAGGTGGGGTGTTGAGGAGTCCAGGTACATGGTCTGGCTCCTAGTCCATAATCATGAGGCCCAACTCACCAGTGCCACAGGGATTCCAAGGACTGGTGAGCAGGTCCGTCACCACCATGCGGACCTGAAGAGACGCAAGCAGGACCAACTGAACCTTTGGATCCAGGAGGCCCGGCAAATACGCCCCACTACTGAGTAAGTAACATTTAATTATGTATGTAAGAAATTAAACTAGCTGATATTATGGAGATGTGTATTCCAATATTACTTCATTTATATTACAGCTGCAGGTGTCCGTTCTGCGAACCGCAGAGCCTATGGCGATAGGCTGGTGCGGTTGCGCCACCAGGCAGGTCAGTAATCCACTACCAGTAACTGTAAAGAAATATAAAAGTATGACAGTCAGCAAAAGAGTGCAGTGTAGTCAGCAAGGAATAAAATCTGTAAGTAACAGTGTGAAAGTGTATGCAAGTATTGCTTGATTACAAGAGTTTTCAGCCTGTAAGTTTAACCTAAACATGAAACTGTCCGACATATATTCTGAAATAAAAATGCCCTGCCTGTAAGAAAATAGTACACAACCTGCAGCAGGCTGAAAAGTATAGCTGCAGAAGATGATGAAATCACATGTGTGAAATATATCCCTGTGGAAATACTGAAACATGACAGAAGTGAGACTGCTGGAAAGGATTGTAATAACTACTGTTAAAACATGTCAATAAAGCCTAGAAGTACCATCCTGAATCGTAAAATGAAAGCAAGTGAGAGAGTGTGAGAAAGTGCCATGAATCCAGCAATACAGTAGTAATAACCCCTGAATAAAGTATACTGCAGTCAAGACAGAATGAAATGCATGTGAGATTCAAAACCAAACAGCAAAATCTGTCCAAAGTGTTGCTGCATCTGGAATGTGTATCCCAAAATCAGGATATGTTGCTCTCAGTCTGCAATATGCAGATAGGATGTTTGTCTGATATACCAAACATCCACACCTGTCTACAGCTATATAAAGCAAATGTAGCCCTGATGTAGCTGAACAAAGCTAGATATGAATGTGTATGAAGAACCATAAAATGTATATTGATGTTGCATTAACAGTCCTATCACCAAGTTGAAATAGTTATCATATAGGAAACTGTAGTTAGAACAGTAGTGTGTATATAACTGTAGCTATTAGAAATGTACAGCATATGTATTGTTATTCGAAGGTGTTAATATTACTTTCTTCACACCACCCTATAACCACAAATAACCCATTCCACGTGAAAATGGTATGTGCAATCACAATTAACACCCCTGGACGTTTGTCCTGTTGGGTCATATATATTTGCATGTCCGTTGATGCATCTGCCCTGTTCATACATCCACACCTGATGGCCTGTTGCCATCAATTAACCCTGCATGTTGTTGGACTGTGTATTTCTGTTCAAATTATGCATGTGTTATACACGCTGTTCAATGGTGTGAATATCTGGGTGTTTGGTTAATGGGAATACTAATGCATGCTGTTACAACTAATTGTGAATGGTATTATATGTCACTAACCCAAACTGTCATGACATAATGCAAAACATAGGACGACAGGGAAGGCGGGTTCCAGCGGACCCACCTCTCCCACCTCAGCTGGCGAGTGCACCTGTCACTAGTGCCGAGTCCGCACCCTCCTCCGGTGGGCCTGTGCCACCTGCGGGTGGAAGCGCTGCAGGGGATGGGGCTCGCCCCCCCTCTGCAAGTGTGGCCGAAGGAGATCCACCACTCACCCTCCGTAGCGTCCAGACTGTGGTGCGTAGGGAGATTCGGGACTCTGTTCTCGAGCCCCTACGCCAGCTCGAGGCACGGGTGGCGCAACTAACGGGCATGCCTGTTGCCCGCCTACACAGCCCCCAGCACAGACCCGTCCTGGGCAGTGAAGGAACAGTGGCAACTGCCTATGGGTGGGGATATCAGTTCCACTGTTGCCATCTGTGGGCTCATGGGCTCTGGATATCCAAACCTCCGGCCCCGTCAATTGCGTAACCCCCCCACACGTGTCATACACCTGCCCTGTATGCATCTTGTTTGTCTTGTCTGTTTACCTACCCAACCTATCTCCCCAGCTGTACCGACTTCCTTCACCTGACATATCACTCTCACCTGAAAAAAAAAAAAAAAAAAAAAGGGCACTCTGTACCCACAAAAAAATTACGCCCCATACATAGCTGCCCATTCCGCACACATGTCTGCTGGACATGGAACCTATCAATTACAATTGGCTGTACAAAAGTATTATTGTTGTCCTGACACCTCTCTCAGGGGTGGAAGGTTTCAAATGTCACACCAAATTACATACATATGCACAGCTGTTGCTGATGAAGAAATGGGCAGCTATGGGCCTTACCTACATCCCTCCTGCACATCCCAAGCTTGTTTCCCTACTGTCTTACCCTCTTTGTGACCCCTTTTTCACCACTTTCCTGTCTCCCCATTTTCTTTTCTTTCAAAGAAAATAAGCGGTGTCTTGCAGAGTAAGCATGTTTAAGCGGTTGTAAGCGGGTGTGCGCTTGTGTGCGCAGAGCTAACCGCCAGTGCGCATGTGTGAGCTCCGCACAAACCAGCGCTAACCCGGTTACAACTGCTTAAAAGTGCCTTAGTCACTTTGATTGACAGGTTCTGTACTCAGTTCAAAAGCAAAATAAAATCCCACTGTCAGTCCCGAACCCAGGACCTTGGAAACAGTAGTCTGCATGACTTACCACTAAGCCATGACGCTTATACAAGAACATTGTGCTAAAATAAATATATCATGTAATAGTAGGAATGAATGTAAAGGGAATATAGATGTGTAGTACACAAAGCATGCCATTTAGAATTACTATCAAAACTAGTGGATTTCCATAATAGTAGTGTGTGAACAGAAACAGCCATGCTAGTTGGAAGCTAGTAGGTAATAATGTCACTGTAGCACCTTGCAAGCCACACACATACTCACAGCAGGATAATAACTGCCCATACCCCACAACCTCTTACAGGAACACATCTGGACCAAGTAATAAAATATGTGGAGCGAAGGCCCAAAACCAGGGACACATTACAAATAATGTTACAACAAATGCAGACAGTTCAGAGAGTAACAGGGTCCGCACTTTGTGGGATGTTTGGAAGGGTATGCAGTCTGAAACTTGAATGTTTGTCACCATATTCTGACTTGAGCCCAGAGTGATTTGCCAGAAAAAGGTGTGCATTATTGACCAAAGTATGAGGCAGAAATGTGGACAACCTGCAAATATCTGTACACATGACGGGTCTGACACCACCATATTTGAATAGTTAAGAGCCTAGACATAGCAACAGTGAATGACTTACAGGGATGCCCCACAGACTCCATGTGAAATGTACAAACAGTAGGCAGAAAGGTGTAACACATGCAATGGTAACTATGGAGTCCTGAAAGTATTCATCACTTGCATGGCAGAAAAAGTGTAGTAATACATATGCTCATGCTAACCCACAGTCACAACTGCAGCATACCAGACATTTTAATGGGTGTACCCCACTGATATGTACCATTCCATGAGGCACATAACAGATGAACCTGAAAGTCTCTGGGGCCTGCTCAGCAGCATACTCAAATACCCTAATAGATGTCAAGGCCCACACCATGGCCAGACCACACTGCATGCTGTAACACCCTAGCAGATATAGCAAGCATTCCAAGGTGTGAATGTACATGGAAAATAGGAAAGCTACAGCAGCACACTACAGTCAGGACACCTAGCAGGCATACAAGTAGTGACTGTAAAGGGCAACTATTGAAGCCTTAGCAACAAAGTGCAAGCAAAGTGAAAGGAAAGCACACACACACACATTAACAGTAGTAGTAGTTGTAGGTGTCAGTGTACATACACAGTTAGTACAGGAAACTGGAGAAATGAATGGAGGAATGTTAATCTACAACACACCTGGAAATATGAGAGAGATACCAACCTTTACACTCACAGAACATTGTCCACAGCATAACAGCATGGTCCCTGCCCTTAAAATCTGAAAGGGCTACTCCTATCTCACATATCTTTTTATAGCACTGTTCTGAAATCACAGTGAGAACTGCAATCAGTACACAACTGGCTGCATGCAATTAGCAAATGCTGGCAAACAATTGGTGCAGAGGCCATCACATGGGCATATGCAGATACCTACAAAAGTATGCTGTACTCCTAGTCCACACATGCAATACTTTCATTGCACCCTGAAAAGGACGTGAGAGACAGACAGACAGAGAGAGAGAGAGAGAGACAGAGACAGAGACAGAGAAAATTGCAATTAAGCAGACACAAACAAATTGTTCAGCAACAGCCACCTGAAAGCTGACAACTGGGAAGTGGAGCAGCAGGACAGAGAACCAGACGGCAACACAAGCAGCTGTGACAAACACAGGTAATGTAAAGTAATACTATAAAGGTCTACATACTGTGAACCCTCCATATGTGTCATTGGTCTGTATCCATATGTATATGAAGATGTGTAAAGGGCAGGGGACATACAGCAACTATCAGTGAAGGCTGTACGTACATTTGTATGTGAGAGCATCTATGTGCACATATCAATGTTGGTTGATTGTAGGTTGTAGTGCCATGTACAAAGTAGGTTTCACAGTTATGTATGTTTAGCAGTATGTTAGTGTGTGTATACAGTATGGTAGACAAACATGTTGATATACCTGTCTAACATATGGATACGTATGTATGTCAACATATGTATGTGTATATATATATATATATATATAATATGCATATATGTATACATACATAGAGAGAGATGTAGGAATACATAGACAGATGTAGATAGAATATTGTACAAACATATATATGTAATGCACACATACAGATATAGATATATGTAGATACATATACATAGACAGACTGATCTGACTATCTACAGGTATGACTGTATATGACGACCTTCAACACAGCCTGTCCCACCCCCTCTGTCACTCTCACCCCCTCTGTGTCCCCCTCTCTCCACATCTATAGCAATATATGTACATCAATATATATATGTGTATATGTATACAGGCATATATATATATATATATATATATATATATATATATATATATATATATATATAGCTATATCTATATATATATATATATATATATATAGAGAGAGAGAGAGAGAGATGTATATAAATTCTGAGTGAGGCACATGTGTACAGATGTATTGCAACAGGTGCCTGGTGACAAAGGCATGGAGTGAACACCAGTGTCAAAACCGGAGTACCATACCACATTCCAAATCTCCTACACCAGTAACCACCAGATATGTGATTGGCTGCCCACCACTGCATGTGTCAGGGGTGAACAGGGTCATAAATGTGTACAATAGTGGCCCCAATGATATTCACAGTGGCACACTATCCCTGGAATACCTGCATGGTATGTGTCAGCGGACATGGTGTGTCAGCTATGGACATGTAGGTCGGTGTACCCTCCACACCACATAATGGATGCCATGGTATGGACCTCACATGACAGCTACAGATATGGAGAAGGACACAGTGACATGTACAACACTGTGACAATGCACTCAAACACATTACCAATGCACAGTGACTGACAACACCACAGAGTACACATATACTACCCACATAGAGGTTACCACTCCCGGATTTACATATGTAAGTCACACCCATGACAGATGTCCAACAACCATAGTAACACCTCACACCATCCACAACCTAAATGTCTGCTGTGTGTCGTCCGTGCCACTGCAATAGAGTGCACATGTGGAGGTACAAGTTCCTACCCACAGATAAGACATACCCTGCAATAAACCACACAGTGTTAAGAAGCAAGACTCCCCATGAGTACATGTCACACATACCCTGCTGAATGTTAGTCAGATAGGTAATATGCCATATGAGTCACCCTGTGTAACTGTGTGACAGCAGCAGGTACCATCACACCACATGTGTCACAATGGTCAGGGTAGCAGAACAGTACGCTGCTGTAGTCCCAGGGGCAATAGCATATTGTATAGTATTGTATTGTAATGTAATGTATTGTGTTGTATTGTATTGGTATGTTGAGGTGCCTCCTTCGTGGAGTGGAACCACTGCTGCTGTGCGCCAGTGTACAGGTACATATCCTGTAGTCAGGCTAGTGTTACAAAGCACTTGTATATGTATGTTTAGCTCCTGTCAGAGTTTATGTAGCATGCAACTGGGGATACCATCAGGTCCCATTCATGTTGTGTATTCTGCTGTCCTGAGGGTGGCTCTCACCTGGACATCTGTGATGACAGGGAGGTTACAGTCAGCTGGGATAACTATGTCTTATTTTGGGGGAGAGGGCGGGGTGACACCTGCACTGAACCTGTCTGCCACAATGTTGTCAATATCTGTGGTGTCAGTGAAATATGTGTTGTTGTGTACTAACTATGGGCATAGAGGATGGATCCTGACCAGGTTGCTAACATAACTGAAGAAGGCCTTCTGGTTATCTGTAGTGTCCCTCTTGATTTCCCTCTCAAAGTTGCCCATGGATGTTTGTATGATGGAAAATAGATCCTTACTAGTGCTGCTCAGACATGCCCTCCCTTTATGGAATTATGCTCTGTCTTGCAGTAGCTTCAATCTTCTGTAATACAATCTGTCTATGGCTGGGTTCCTCCAGACAGGATGCTGTCCCTTTGTGGAGAGTGTCTTGGTCATATATGGGATTGCATGATCCATGCATTCTCGGAGATGTCTGTAGAAAGCAATTGTGTAGGGGTCAGCATTGTGGTTTGTATCTGCCACTGGCCCAGTGGGCTGAAAGGATACCATGTCACTGTTACAAAGTGTAAAGTTTGCATCTGTAATGTTATTCACTATAGTCGTTTGTGCTGGTGGTGGAGGTGGGATATGTATATCCAGGGCAATCAGTGTGTGGTCAGCTCACAGTAGTTGATGATGTAGGCCATACAGTACCTAGATACAAACCCCCAGAGTGAGGAGGTGCTCTTGACCTGAATCAGTGTTCTGACTGCTGGGGTTTGGTAGTATGTCGTATGGAGTGTGCCAGGTACTGTTGCACAGTTGCTGGCTGAGCACTGATACCTGGCCATTTACATGTGTATCCACCAATAGACAGACAGATGCTACATATGTGAGATATGTTGCATCATAACAGTCGAGTAGCATGTGTAGTATGTGTGCCAAATTCTGCTGACATATATTGCTGATATCAGGTTATTTTCTTTCTCAGGTACATGGCCCACCGGAATCCCACTTACTCCACAGCTGAGGATGAGGAGATACACCAGAGCCTGGTGCAGGATTATGCAATACTCTTTTCCCGCACCAGCCAGAATCAGCAGGAGAGGGCTGCACTGTGGCAAGACCTTGTCCGTCGGGTAAATGACATAGGCATGCATAATAGGACATATGAGCAGGTACGGCATCACTGCAGTGATTTAATCAGACATGTCCATCAGCGTGCGTCGGATATCCACAGGCAACAGGTCGCCACAGGTGGTGGGGTGGCTACACATCCCCCACTCACCAGACTGGAGGGACTACTCATGAGTGTAGTGGCTCCAGTCCGCCAGCAACAACAACAGCAGCAGACATGCATTGTGATGGAGGCTGGAGCTACGCAGCAGCAAGACAGTGAACGTGCAGGTAATATGCCATATGTATAGTTGACTGTTGTGTACACTGGTTGTTAATGCATGTGTGAGGTGTGTCCTTGGTTTGTAGCTGTCACCATAGTATTTAATGTGCAAGTGTGATATCCACAATATTAGCAGCTGACCTGTGAAAGGCGACTGTTGTACTACTAACCTGTATCATACTCAGTAACAATGGCACAGTTGTGCCCACTGACATTAGTTTCTTCATGTCTGCAGGTCCCTCTGGTATAACAGCAATGCAGCCTATCCATGCTGGTGAGTGTGTATTAACAATTCCTGTAATAGTGTTGATAGTAATAGTACTATTTGGCTCACTTAGTAGTGCTCTTTGTATGCATGTAGGTGTGTCTGTGTCTGTGTGTTGATATCACGCATACTGAATACTGTACAATTGTGTGAAACTGTGTGCATGTGTGCATGTGTGCTTGTGTGCATGTGTGCACCTGTGCATGTGTGCATGTGTGCATGTGTGCACCTGTGCATGTGTGCATGTGTGCACCTGTGCATGTGTGCACCTGTGCATGTGTGCATGTGTGCATGTGTGCAGTGTGCACCTGTGCATATGTGCATGTGTGCATGTGTGCACCTGTGCATGTGTGCATGTGTGCATGTGTGCACCTGTGCATGTGTGCATGTGTGCACCTGTGCATGAGTGCACCTGTGCACCTGTGCATGTGTGCATGTGTGCATGTGTGCATGTGTGCACCTGTGCATGTGTGAACCTGTGCACCTGTGCATGTGTGCATGTGTGCATGTGTGCATCACTGGTAATGTGTAGACATTGTAAACTGTGTTTCCTGTTTCCCTCCCACAGGTTCTGGTGCTGCTCTGGTGTCATGTAGCAGGGAACCTGAATCAGGTGCCGTGGGTACTGATAATGATGACATCTGTGTAATGGCACAGGAAAGTATGCCAGGGTCTGCCATTGGTCAGCCGATTGACAGTACACAGCTGTCGACCCCATCAATGTGCACAGTTATCCTGCCAATACACCCTTTGTCACCAATGTCCCTAGGTGATGGACAGCATACAGTGGGCATTGACCAGGGTAATGTGGTATCTGTGGCACATGCCTCCTCACACAGCAGCCATGGGCATGGCCCAGAGATGGTACCACACAGACAGATGTCCAGGGGTTCTCGTGGGAGCATCCGTGGCCATACTGCCCCTGTCAGACGTGCCCACAGAGGTCTTACAACCTCAGCTATGTTTTGGGCTGTCATGCAGGCACAGTCATGTATGGAACGGTACACCAGACAGGGTCTGAGGGAGCTGACTGCATGTCGCACAGCCATGACTGACAGTATGCGTGACATTGTGGCTGCCATCCGTGATTTCACCGATGTCATAGACAGACGTTGTGGGGACATATTAGACCGGTTCCACAACAACATGTCCATGAGCCAGGGCGATGGTGGGCGGTTGAGGCATCGACGTGGCCGTATGCCAGCAACAGCAGCAGCTGGCAGTCGTCGTGGATGACAACAGGGCTGCAGCCGCCCCGTAGTGCCAGCAGCAGCCCCAGCAATGCTGGGTCTGTGCTGTCATCAGACCGCCCCAGGAGACCACGTGCACATGGCTCTGGCCGGGCCCGACAGGGATCTGTGTCCAGTCAACGAACACCTGTTTCTGATGACAGTACCCAGTCTGGGTTGGTACTGGATACGGTCCGTAGCACCCCTGCAAGGCACAGGTACTGTGTCCGTGGCCAGAGACACTGATCTGTATGACCTGGCAGGTACAGTCTGTGGCTATCCACAAACACCAGTATATGGCAGCCATGAGGTGGAACTGTGTGCATCCATACACACATGCGAATTGACAACACCTAGGGCTACCGCATACACGCACACACTGCATCAACATTGCCCCACCTTCTACTGCTGTCCCTCACCAACACACATACACATACATGTCAATTGGTGGTATCGGTGGCTGACTCAGGCATACCAAGTTCACACCCTGTGCATATGATGAAACTGTGCCACCTCCTGCAATCTGTAACAACTGTGCAGGTACAGGTTAACATGTTGCTGATGCACAGGGTGACCACATAGATGTGTAGTAATAGTATCATGTTGTTAACAGTACTGTGTGCTGAATTAATTGTGGGTATATCACAGCATGCCTGATGCAGTAAGTGTGTGATTGTCATGTCCTGTTGTCTACACCCATGGTAAGTACCATAGTGTATCATCTGCACATGTTGGCATACTGGTGGTAATGATGTCAACAGAAGGCTACATACATAGGTAGCACAGGGGATAAGGTAATGAATGTAGTAATATGCAATAATGGACATGTAAATTGCAAGTGGCATGTTGCCCACACTGGACTCTGCAATGCAGATGTTTGAGGATGTTGATATGTGTGCAGTACTACGACTGGTACAGGACACACAGGAGCACCCTAGCACTGCATGCTCACATCTCATACCATGCTAGACAGCCCCAACACACAAAACTAACTGTCACAGGAGGGAGAGTCCCCATATATGTCAGGGATACTGTGGTGGCAGGCCAGGTAGCATACATCCTACTAAGTATGGAATCACTGAGTGAAGGCTCAGTGTCTGTTATTTGACATGTGTATTACTGCAGGTATGAGCACATGGGTTTCCATCCAGTTATTGTACATCCTGACAGTACATGGTCTGTACACTTGTGTGCACTGAGACTGGACCCTAGCCATCTGACCCGTGTATTTCCATGTACATGTGCATAGTGCCTGCATATTTGCAGTGTTACCTACTGGAACTGGTACAGCTTGTTTGTTGTACAATGGACTACATGCAGCCCTGTTTACTGTAGCTTTGTTTGCATGCATGTTTGCTTGCAAGTACCCTGGAATACTGATCACACCTGCAATGCATAGTTATAGAGCTTCTGTGGACTCCTAGTGCCATCTGCATAGCTTACTATATGTATGTCCATGTCCCACTTGACAGGATGTCACTGTTTGTCCTGTTCACATGTACATTGCCTGTGACACAGTGCATATGACTTACCTGGCATGTGTCCACGTGAGCAGTCATATATGCTACTGCTAACTAATCACAGGCACTGCACCTTCACATATTCATCTTCTGTTGAACTACCTGCTTCGCTAGGGATGGCCTGCACCTGTCACCCCTGGGCTTTCAGATATTGGCAAAGGCTCTTGCTACCCCATAGTGCCTATGTTAGGCAAGGCTCAAATGACAAACCCACCTTCATAGGTATCACAAGGGATAAGAAACTAAGAGTAATGCTACCCAACGCCAGAAGTCTAAACCTCCAGATGCATGCACCCAAAACACTCCTTGGCATGGAGAACATCGATATCTGTGCAGTAACAGATGCCTGGTTCAGGGCTACTGAGAGCACACCAGCACTACCAGGTTTAACCTGGTTGATTTCTTTGAAACAGTCACCAAGGCCATTGACGAGGGGAAAGTGGTTCACACAGCCTACCTGGACCTCGCAAAAGCCTTCACAACAATACCCCACTTGGGCATTCTAGAGAAGCTCACCAGCTTAAATATAAGCCACTATGTCACTAGATGGATTGCACAGTGGCTCAAGGACAGAATCCACATGGTTAGAATTGCTGGAGCCATGCCAGACTCCAAACCAGTTACGAGTTGTGTCCCACAAGGCTCAGTCCTGGGACCTCTCTTGTTTGGTATATATTTATTGGAGGTACAGGCCAACACGGACGGACTGTGGCTGACCAAATATGCAGATGACTGCAAACTGGCCACCATAATCGACTCTCCAGCCGACACAAGCATCTTCCAAAGGGGCATCATAGAAACAGACAACTTGTGCCAGAGCCATGGCCTTCAGCTGAACAGTGTTTAGAAAGGGAAATGTGCATCCTGTAGTCTGTTCACCTAGTTGCCAAAAGGGACATTTTCCTTACACGCATTAACCCCCCTCAGCCAAACAGACACACTTGCAGGATTCAAACCCCTACCTAACTATATTATGACACTTGAGACGGACACATTAGCAGAGCGCGCTATTCGCATTACTCGGAGGTTTCTCTTCTCTTGCTGTACTTATAGGGTGCTGACATCATCAGTGTTTAGAAAGGGAAATGTGCATCCTGTATTCTGTTCAACTAGTTGCCAAAAGGGACATTTTCCTCACACACAATTGCACACACACTAACCCCCCTCAGTCAAAAACACACACTTGTCATTTGCTGGATTCAAACCCCTATCTGACTATGTTATGACACTTGAGACGGACACTTTTACCAGAGTGTGCTATTCACATTATTTGGAGGTTTCTCTTCTCTTGCTGTACTTATAGGGTGCTGACATCATCAGTGTTTAGAAAGGGAAATGTGCATCCTGTAGTCTGTTCACCTAGTTGCCAAAAGGGACATTGTTCTCACACACACAAACCCCTCTCAGCCAAAAGCACACACTTGCCATTTGCAGGATTCAAACACCTATCTGACTAAGTTATGACACTCGAGACAGACACATTAGCAGAGGGCGCTATTCACATTATTGGGAGGTTTACCTTCTCCTGCTTTACTTATAGAGTGCTGACATCATCGGTGTTTAGAAAGGGGAATGTGCATCCTGTAGTGTGTTTTCCTAGTTGCCAAAAGGGACATTTCTCTCCCACAGACTTATACACACATCAACCCCACTCACTCGCACGGAGCATTTGCAGGATTCAAACCCCTACCTAACTATGCTAGTACACTTGTGACAGACATATTAGCAGAGCGCGCTATTCGCATTATTGGAAGGTTTTTTTTCTCCTGCTGTACTTATAGGGTGCTGACATCATCGGTGTTTAGAAAGGGGAATGTGCATCCTGTGGGGAGGCAGACACCAAGCACTCTGGCTAAGCTGTCATTCCCTAGGGCAAACAGCCTAGTGTTGACCTCTACACCCATATGTTTAATTGTCAAATGCACATTATTTGCTGCTGATAGACTGTTTGCACATCTTTATTGCCATAGCATTCCCTGTTTGTATGAACAACTTGTGCATCTGTGGAAGATGTTTGCATATGGGAGGGATCCACTATATCACGTATGTCTCTGTAGTCATTTAACTGTGTGCACTGGGCAGACTGCTGTAATGTGGTTGGTTCCTGGAATAACAAGTAAAAATACCAGATATGTGTGTCCAACTGTTAAACTGAGATTTGGCCTAAGTGTGTGAGCATGCCCAGTTCAGCCTTCCCATGGCATGTTGTCTGACATATGTCTCATTTATCAAAGTGTGTGAGCATGCCCAGTGTGAGCATTCCATATGTTGGACTCTGCAGCCCACCACATTTGTGGATGAGTGTGAACTTCAACAAATATCACCCGTTTATGGTTGTGTGTTGTGTGTCATGTTGTGTAGTTACTGTACAACTGCTTTGTGTGTGAACACAACAGGATTATACTGTGCCTGCAGTGTTTGCATGGGATACTTTGCATACAGTTGTCAACATCCTTTCACACTGACCTAACACTGTAGTACTGTATATTGTACTGGTAGTACTTTGACTGTGGTGGACAGTATCCTGGGCTTTAGTGCTATCACTGCTTTACATTTTGATAGTGAGCACAACAGCCTGGTTAGGGCCAGTTGTGTACATCTGACCATGTTGCATTCTGTTCAGATATGAACTACTTAAACCAGGCTTGTCCAACATTGGTAGTGTATTCCACAACATGGGTGTACATTTGCAAACACTAGCAATGTGCCCTAGTCCATGTCTAATGCTAGTTGGAGAGTGTGTTTGTCCTTCAACACACATTGTAAGTGGAGTTTGCCATGACATATGTCATGGTTAGTATACTGTGCCTCTGTCTACCTGTGACATGACAGTGATACCCAGGATAAAGCTACCATCTCCCATCCACTCATCAAGATTCCTATTGAGGAAGATTGATAAGTGACTCTATGGGTAGCCTGTACTGGGAGTTCACTCATGGGTGGGGTGGCTTCTGTGTTATGGATCATGCAGTACAGCTTGTCCTATGTAAGTCAGTGCTGGGGTTCAGGTCTCTCATGTGCATAGCTCACTGCCATTCAGATTGTACAAGGTGCAGCATGTTTATTGATACCAGCAACACAGGCAACACATGGCATCTGTGCAAGCTCTTTGATACTCCTGGTGAGGTACTGTTGGGGACTTTACGGTTGATGAAGGTGTCTGCTGAGGTACATCCCACAGGGGCTATTGTAGTCAATTGTACCGCTGATGAAGGATGACTGCAGAGCCACAATGACCTCCCGTTATCTAGATCTGACAACCTTCATGATTAGGTGGGTATATGGTATGTTTCTGTAAACACTACAGCACATGTTTGTCCAATGCAGGATATCTATCACCTTGTGTCCCCAGGTCTCTCATTACATGTTAACTACATAATGGGTTAACACCTATGTGGTAATTGGTGGCCACTTACTGTATATCCACGGGGGTTGACTACACTTTTCTGCAATTAGCTTGCTGACATGGCTATGGCACCAGTTGTCTGTTTCTATGTGGCCCTTTTGTGGGATGCTTGTGTCAGCTGGTGGATCATATGTGGTGAGCAGTTTGTAGTCCTCTGCAAACATGTTCGGACACAGTCCTTCCATGTTTGCCTTTACCTATGGGACATATATACCAGACGAGGGAGATCCCAGGACCAAGCCTTGTGGGATGCCAGTTATATCTGGTTTGTAGTCTGACATGGCTGCAGCATGTCTGACCATGTCTGTTCTGTCCTTGGTCTGGTTTGCAACCCTCTACTGACATAGGGGTTTATATTTAAGCTGGTGGGCTTATCTATAATGAACACGTAGGGTATTGTATAGAAGCCTTTGCAAGGTCCAGCTACGCTGTGTGGACCACATTGCCCTCATCAATGACCTTAATGACTGTTTCAATTGAGTCAAACATGTTTAGGGCAGGATCTGCACTTAAGAAAGCCACACTGGGTAGGGTCCGGTGTCAGTAGGTCCCCAATATCTTTATGTCTGTGGTACATGCTGATCCTTTCCATAGCTGTGCAGACCGAGCTTCTCAGGATTCTGGGGTAGTAGTTTTCAGTATCCATTCAGGCAACACCTTTGTTGAGAAGGACCACTGTTGTTGTACACTGCTCTTTGGGTACATATTCCGTGGTAAGGCTGACATTGAGCAGTAGTGTGATTTGGCATTCCATTCATCTTGGAGTCCATGTTACACTAAGCCCAGGACACCATCTCATACCATTGCTGCTGTGTGTTTTGCTTTGTAGATGCTGGCTGTTACCTCAGCATCTGCAATGTCAGGGCCAGCAGTCTGCTGGGATAGATATTCTGCATTCGGGGGTTGCACTGCACCTGTCAGGATGTATGTTGGCAGTATGTGTGTGTTTGTGATATTTTTGTGATTCAGAGCATATCTGTGAATTCCCAACATGGTTCCTACCATCAGTTGTGAAAGCCTTGGGATTATCCTTAGTGTCCTGTACAATTTGTATCTTCATAGGTTCATAGGTTCATACTAGGCTATCCACCCTAGGGCATTTGTTAGCCTAGCCAGAGTGTGTGTGGCTTTTGCCACCCTTGCTATGTGAATATTATGGCCATTTATGATTTGCTTTGCTGTGCCTCTGTCTGGACATGACACAGTGAAGACCCCCAGTGTAACTCTACAATCATCCATCCACTTGGCAAGATTCCTGTTGAAGAGTGTCAGTGAGGGGCTCTGCCTAACATGGAGTGGGATTCTGGTCCAGGGTGTGGGGAGCCTCTGGATTATGTATCTGTCCCACCAGCACATCCTATTTCATTATTTGTTGAGGTTGACATCTCTCACTCTCACAGCTCTGATGGCTTTGAGTTTTCTGGGGTGGAGCATGTCCATTACTCCTGTGTTGGGCATGGCCTTCTACAACCTGGTAGTGCTGATGTGCTGTCAGGAGGCTTGCAGCAGGTTTCTGTCACTGCACAGACATCGATGTTCTCCATACTGGGGATGGCCTTGGGAGCATGCATATTGGGGTTTACACATCTGGCATTGGTCAGCATTACCCTTATGTTTCTTTCCACTTATGTTTTCTAGGGTGGTGGGTCAGTCTTTTCAGCCTTGCCTACAAAAGGCTCTATGGAGGTGGCAAAGGCCTTATCCAATATCCAGACGCCCAGGGGTAACAGGTGCAAGCCATCCCAAGAACAGCTGCGTGGCTTGTCAAGCATGACATCCCAAGCAGACAGACATTGGATCCCCTTGGAATGACACCAGTAAGTGTGCCACTTGCTATGACTGATCATTCTGTGTTTGTACTGTGGCATTATTCTTGGTAAGGGTAGGATGCTGCAAACGGTGAGTGTCATACCGGCCTGGAGTACATAATCAGAGAGCTCATCTATGTCTCTTTTCATGTAGTCTAGGGAGGTACATCTCAGGTCATTCACACCAGCATGGACTATGATTGCATCATATTTCTACTTGCTTTGGAGTGACCTGCATACTTCTGTTATGTGGCGTATTGTGGCAGCCTACAGGCAGCTTACTGTACCCTTTCCCTTGTTCAGTCTGGTGTACGGGACAGCAGTGTGTCTGACTATGGAGTCACCTATTACAACTGTATCAGGCATGTTGTTTCTCCTTCTGGCCTGTGACTGTTTGGCACACCAGCTTTGTGTACTATGTGTTGCATGTGCTATGTTTGGAGGTTGTTTGATTGGATGTCTGCTTTAGAGGGCTCTGTTGGTGTGCTGTGTTTGTAATTTGTGCCTCCGGGAATGTTTTTCTGTGTTTATGTGTTTGGTTTGCAGTTGTGATAGGTCTATGTGGGACTGTGTTTGTCGTGTGTGTGGTTACCTTCTCCTCCTGACTAGTTTTGGGAGTACTGAGTTGAGGGAGCTCAGCCTCCAGTTTGGATAGATGGTTGCATCTCTCACATATATTTGTATTTCTTGGGTGGAGTTGGGGGTTGTCTGTGTACTTGGGGCAGGTGTAACATTGCCTCAGGATTCACAGATTCAACTTGTTGTGGCTGGCCTTAGTGGATTGTATGTGTGGACAGAGTTTATTGCCATACTACTGATCAGTGATTACTTCATTGTTTATGTTTGCTCTATCATGTAGTAGCTTCCTCATTCTCTTGCATGGGTTGGTTATGGCTGGTGTCCACCATGCCAGATGCCTGTGTGTATGGCATTGTGTCTTGTTTTAATTTAGGATTGCATAATCCAAGCATTCCTGGCAGTGTTCATGGAATGGCTGTATTACAGGTTCTGAGGTGTGGCCCATATTTTGCACCTGCACAGGACCTTTAATGGATTCCACATCAGTTTGCAGGAGTGCAAATATTGCTTTACACATGTTTTCCACTGTGGTTTTCTGGCCAGGGACTGTGGTCAGGATTTGTATATCCAGTGTGATTACTCTATGGTCTGGTTTTACCAGTGAGCAATACACTTCTCGTCTTGCCATCCAGTACCCATGTTGCTGATTATCACATCCAGTATGCTTACCCCTCTTGTGGGAGTGGTACGTTGTTCCTGGGCCTTTTGGTTTATGGATTCTATGAACTTTTGTCCTACACTGTTGGAGCTAGTATAATGCTCCCAGTCTATGTCTGGGTATTTTCAGTCACCCAATATAATGTGGTTTGGAGGACTTGATATATTCATGTATTCCAGCATAGGCCAGGTGCAGTTCCTGGAGTTGGGACAGTAGTCTGTAGCAGGCTATAAACTGGGGGGCAGTTTTAGCCACTGTTACTTGACCATGGCTAGTCCATGTTGCTTTTTGTTGTGGTACCAACATGGGGGTGTGGTTATCCTTGACAATTCTTGCTAGTCACCCTCCTTTTGTAGCTTGTTCCATGTTTTGAGGCTGTACAGCACAGTATGAGGTGTAACCTGGTAGTGTTAGGGTGCTGTTGTGAGCCTTGACTCAGTTTTCTGTTACAGCGCAGATATCAACATTCTCCATACTGGGTGAGTTTAGACTGCATGCATCTTGCTGTTTCGACTTATCCCTTATCTTATTCTTATCCCTTCTGATACTTATGGAGATAGGTTTGTGTTTTGAGCCTTACCTATTCAGGGCACACTGTGGGTAACAACAGCCTTTGCCAGTATCCATACGGCCTGCACTGATAGGTGCATGCCAGTCCTAGCAGGTGGAGCATCATGTCATGCTCAGCATGTCATCCCAGACTGGCACACATGGGATCCCCTTTGACTAACTGCGATACTTCAGTCAATTATTGCACTTGATCATCTCATTGTCATATTATGGCATGATGCTTGGTGAGGGTAGGATGTTAGTCAGGGTCCTCAGGTGTGCATATAGTACATGGTGTTACATTACTTAACACATGGCATTCATGCCTCAGGTGGTGCTGCAGGGCTGCCTCTGTAGGATGCGCATATTACACTTCCCTGTACATGTTTGAGAGCAGGTTGTGTCATGTTAGGCATCCCTGTTACTATATGAGTGAGTCAGAGTGGGGTATCATTCCCAGGGTTCCTACTGAGCCAGTGTATGTGCTATGCGTTGCCTCTTTGCCAAGGCTAGGGCATACTGGGCACTCCTCCTTCTGCCTACTGGGGCAGGCTCAGGTTGTTCCTCCTCCGAGTCACGCTCTGCCTGTGATGGCCTTGGCAATGGTGGGGGGCTGTTTGGCCCGGCCCTATGGTGGTCCTGCTGCAGTTGTTTTTGCAAGATCATATTATGTAGCATAGCACATACCATGACAATTTGGGTACATGTAGTTGGTCTGTACTGCAAGGCTCCACTAGATGTGTCCAGACACCGGAACTGTGACTTGAGCAGCCCAAACACACGCTCTATTACATTATGTGTTTGTGCGTGTGCCTCATTATGGCATTCCTGTTCAGGGGTGTGTGTGCGTTTCTGATGGGTGTCATCAGCCACGGCTCCAGTGCATAACCTGCATCCCCCACTAGGTGTCCGTGCGGGATGTCCCCATTGGCAAATGTCTGGTACAGCTGTGTGAAATGCCAGATGTGGGAATCATGGTAGCTCCCAGGACAGCCAGCACACACATTCATTATTATGCCCTTGGCATCACACACGACCTGGCAGTTGATGGAAGGGAAGCCCTTGCGGTTGATGTATGCCCTACCCCGCTCACCGGCTAGTGCTTTGATGCGTATGTGCGTGCAGTCTATTGCACCCACTACCTCAGGGTATTCCGCTATTTGCTGGAAGAGATGCATATTGCTGGCCAATACCTCATGGGCATTGGGGAAATATACATGATCACCGACATGTGCTGACATGGCATCCAGGAACTGGTGCAGTACCCTGGAGGCTGATGCCTGTGATATCCCCATCATATCACCAGTTGGTCTCTGGAAGGTACCTGTTGCTAGTATTCTTAGGCCAACACATACCTTGGTTTCCACTGGGATGGGTTCCCCTCTGTTGGTTCTGTGTGTGAGGCGTGGCCTGCACAGCTCCACTATTTGCTGCAGGAGGTCTCTGTCCACTCTATAGTGCTCTACTATCTCCAGCTCATGTAACCCATGGTAGGTGACCCTGGGCCTGTACACTCTTCTCCGTCTCCTCACTGTGGGTTGTCTGGCACCATCTGCATTGTCACCACCCTCAGCAAGTCGCCTATGTCTCATTATGACAGCTATGGCAGCCCCTAACATTTCTGCTCTGAGTGAAGCTTTTTCAGTTTTCACTTCTAATAACTTAACTCCTGTCTTGCAGTGTCTCTTGAGAGAAACATCCTGCACTGCTGTTTGCAGAGGTAGGTGACCCTGGGCCTGTACACTCTTCTCCGTCTCCTCACTGTGGGTTGTCTGGCACCATCTTCATTGTCACCACCCTCAGCAAGTCGCCTATGTCTCATTATGACAGCTATGGCAGCCCCTAACATTTCTGCTCTGAGTGAAGCTTTTTCAGTTTTCACTTCTAATAACTTAACTCCTGTCTTGCAGTGTCTCTTGAGAGAAACATCCTGCACTACTGTTTGCAGAGTTTTAAGTGCTGGTCTGGGCTACTATTCTGCCTGTGTAATTGCCTGCTTCTAATTGTTTTCACCTGCTAGCTCCAGCAGTATTCCCTGCTAGCTTCCTACTAAATCTGTTGCTTCCTTTTTCCTCTCTGTTTCCTCAGGGAGGAGCCGTGTGCAAACCAGCAGAAACACGCTCACAGTGGCTTACACGCGCACACACATGCTTACACGGTTCAGAATCTGCTTATTCGGATTAAAACACGTGCACACCCACGCAAACAGCGTTAAACATCTCCCAACACGCTCCCACATGCTCAGTCTGCCTTACACGTGCGCACACTGCCTTACTCGAGCTTCATGGCGCGCACACGTGCACATGCACGCCCAGCAAGAAACTTTGGTGTAGGCAACAGTGTACACCTTTCATTTCTTGACTTTCTCATGCTTATTTAGTGGCACACCTCTTTGCATGATATCTGTCTGACATCTGTCATGTAACTCTGACTTCCAATGAACTGCATTTCTTTCTACCATTCCCCCCTGTGATGTCACCTATCTCCTACTCTGTTCCTCCCCCTTCTGTAACTCTTACACTACTCAGACTGTGCTCATTTGCTATGTGACAGTGGAATTCAGTATCCTAACACTCATTTGCATCAGATTGCCTACTAATGCTTAGTTACATCTCTTAGACTCAGCTTCCCCCCTTAGCAACCAGTACACAGTGGCCATGTTGGTTTTGGTCTGCTGGTCCCTGCATTGACATTCCATGTATTGCATAAAACCCACATTTGTGGGTTTATAACCTTTGTTTTTATGTTTTATACAGCGCAGCCCGTTTGCGTGGGGCTGCGCTGGGTTCGAAAAATAAAATTATATTTTTAAGATATTTGCATCAGGTTACCTTGCCAATGGCCACATATTTGGCCATTGGCATGCTGCCTGACACATATGCACCCTTTATTTGGAGCTGACATGGCTCCATTGCATTTTTTGCAGAAACGTACTCAGTTGTCAACTGAGTACATTTCTGCAGCTAAAACGGCTCTTACACGGGCTGTTCTGGGCTTCCTGGATCACTAATCATCCTCATTTGCATGCTATTCGGCTGCAAGTGAGGTGATTAGCTTATCCACTCCCACTCTGTGTAAGAGCCGTTTTAGCTTGTCTCTTACATGGACTTTGGGCTGTTCCTGGATCGCGAAGGCTGCATGGAGTCTTACACTACTCTTAGACTCCGTGCAAGCCTTCGTGAATCTGGCCCATCATCTTCTCAAATACAGACAACTACGTAATCTTGCCAAAAAACAGACAATTAAAGACAAAAAATCATTTTATAGCTCAGGCCAGCATAAACATAGATCTAACCCTCGTAAATTCTGGTCTACACTAAATAGCATCCTTTACCCAGGCTCTCCCTCTAACTCTTCCCCCTATCCAAACTCGACTCCAGAGGAAATAGCTACCCTACTAAATTCCCACTTCATCTCTTCTATCCAAAACCTCCTACCCTCTCAAACTAACTCCTACTCCTTACCTGATCCAACACCCAGCCCCAATAACACTTTTTTCTCCTTCCAGCCACTTCCCACTTCTTACATAAAATCTCTACTGCTCAAACTCAAACCCTGCTCTCTCTCTACTGATAAATTACCGCCCACCTTCCTCAAACTTGCAGCTGACTCTATTGCCTACCCTGTGACTATATTAATTAATAGATCCATGCTAGAATCTACTGTTCCTACTCTTTGGAAATCTTTCTACACCACCCCTCTCCATAAGGGACGCAACTCTACTGATCCTACCAAATATCGACCTATTACCATTCTATCCCCCCTATCTAAGATCCTAGAAAAATGTATCCATACTCAGCTTCTAAACCACCTTCTCAATCACAACTTACTCACCCCTACTCAATATGGTTTCCGCCCCTATCATAGCACTACTACTGCTCTACCCTCCTTCACCCACACCATTGCAGAATCCCTGGACAATAATAAACCTACTTCCTGTCTCTTTCTAAACCTCTCCAAAGCTTTTGATACTCTATCCCATCCTTTACTTCTATCTAAACTTGCAAACTTTTACTTATCCTCCTCCACCCTCAGCTGGTTTGCTAGCTATCTATCTGGATGCCAACAATCTGTCAAATGGCTCTCCTCATATTCTCCTTTCCTGCCTATCTCTACTGGGGTTCCACAAGGTTCCATCTTAGGCCCCCTTTTTTTCAATATCTTCACTAATGACCTCTTCACCTCTTGCAATAATTCATCTCTCATTCAATACGCCGATGACTCCACTATTATTTCTACAGCCGACAACATCTCTGACCTACATACTCTAACCCAAAAAGCTCTACACTCCACCAAACAATGGCTTTCAAAAAACTTACTAATCCTTAATCCCAAAGAAAACCAAACACTTGCTCTTCCTCCCCTGTTCTCTTGCTCAATATAGATCTTCCTTTGTGGTTAAATCTTGTAATAATACAGCCATCCATCCTGACACCCACACTAAACTCTTAGGGGTTATCATTGACGATGAACTAAAATTCAATCAGCATATACAGCAATGCATAAAGAAAACCCATCAAAAACTTGGTCTCCTATATCGGAACAGAAAATACCTCACTACTGAGGCTAGACTCACCCTTGAACAAGCACTTCTCCTCCCCTCTCTCCTCTATGCTGCCCCAATTCTCACAAATATTCAAACTACTACCCTGAACAAACTTCAACAAACCTACCACAAAATAGCTAGATTCATTACTAACTTCCCAAACAACACACACCACTGTATTGCCATAAAGTCCCTACAATGGCTGGAACTCCCACAATTACTTCATCTCTACCAATTTCACATGCTGCACTCTATGCTGTTTAAACCCTCCTGCTGTCCTTCCCTATCTCTCCTTGTTTCCATCTATACCCCTTCTCGATCTCTCTGCACCTCAAATCAGCAATTGCTTGATGTCTACCACCCTAACAAGTCTGTTGGTAAGCAACTCTACAAGCATTCTGTGGCCCAAGCTTGGAATAAACTTCCCCTTGATATATGCTCTATCTCTCATACTCCACTATTTAGAAAAGAACTGAAGACACATTTACTCAATTCCAGAACCTGTCCCTGCTATGACCCTACTTAGCTCTCCCCTCCTCCCACACTCGTATCTCTCTCATTACATCCTACTACCACTCTTGACTTTCCCCATCTCTTCAGCAACTAAGAAGTTAATTTTTTCAAAGAAACAAAAAATGTACTTGTTTATTTCTACACATGTAGATGTTTATTTCTATTGCTTGCTATTATTGTTTGTAATACTTGTTTTTTCTTGTTCTGTGATCATATATTGTATTTGCTGGAGCTTTTCTCCTCGGGTCTCCACTGAAAATGGGACAATAACCCAGTTGGACTAACCCAGTTAACACATGTCAATAAATAAATAACATGAATAAATAAATAATTGTAATGATCAGAGTTACAGATTACTTTTATTTTAGAAATGCAAGTAGCTTCTCTTATTTTGTCAGCTACTCGACTTAACAGTACTAATATTAAAAAAGTGTCCCTTCTTTGACAGGTTCCCAGCTGTATTGTGTTGCTATTTAATATTTTTGCATTACATTTTGGTCAGTTTTTCATAAAATTGTGGTTTTCGGCAAATTAGTGACAAATCATTAAAAATTGAAGTTAAAAAATAATGACAGACATTTGAGTTTCAGATTTCATACCCTTCAGAAAATTCATACTAATGCAAGACCTACTATTCTATTATCTTTCTAAGTTCATAAGAGCAGTATTTAAAAATTGTTTTTATTTTTGGGCCTTTGTCCCACTTCTATTTATGGCTTTTTCCATATTTCTTGCTCTGAAGTTGAGAGGCATGACAAATGTGTCAGGGCCATCACCGTCATCTGGAGACATTTCAAATTGTGACATATTTGTTGTATCCCACTCATAGGTTCATAGGTAGTTACTAGGCTATTAGCCCTAGGGCCTATATAAGACTAGCCAAAAAGGTACCCTGGCTTTCGCCACCCAAGAAAATTATTTTCCTGTGCCCCTGTCGAGCAGAGCCACAGAAGTGATCCCTGGGGTGAATTTCCTATTTCCCATCCAACCATCAAGATTTTTCTTGAAGAGCGCTAATGAGGAGCTCTGTTTGACATAGATAGGTAGTCTGTTCCGGAGTATGGGAAATCTCTTGGACAGGAATCTATCCCTCCAGCATGTTCTGTTTATTGTGGTGACAAGGTTTAGGTCCCTAGAGCATGTAGCATGGAGGGATTGGGATTTCTTTAAGTGGAGCATGTCCAACAGCTCTGGGTTTGACATAGCATTGTATGTTAGGCAGAGATCACCTCTGAGTAGGCGATATGCGATGGAGTAAAGCTGGAGTTTTTTGAGACGGTCTGCGTAGGGCATCTGTTTGATGCTAGTAATCCTCTTTGTGAGGTATTTCTGTGGCCAGTTGTTGTAGATGTATTGTGAGGTACATACCAAAAGGGGCATTGTACTCTATAATGGGTCTAATGAATGATGAGTAGAGGGGAACAATGACCTCTTTTTTTCTGGATGAGAAACCTTTTGTGATGAGGTGAGCCATGTAGAAGGCTTTTCTGACCACTGTGGCGATGTGATTATCAAAGGTGAGATTACTGTCCACCTGTGTCCCAAGGTCTCTTATCACACTTTCGGCATTAAGTAGACTACCACTTATGTGGTAGTTCATGGGTACAGAGTTTTTACCAAAGGGGATGACAATACACTTTTTGGCACTGAGCTTCAGGCCATGGCTTTGATACCATGCATCTGTCTCAGTGAGGCCCTTTTGTAATATGTCCACATCATTAGGAGTTTCGATTATGGCTCCTAGTTTGCAGTCATCTGCAAACTTTGCTAGTCAAAAAGCTTCTGTGTTAGCCTGTACTTCAGAGAAGTAGATACCAAACAGGAGAGGACCCAGGACTGATCCCTGTGGTACTCCACTTGTCACTGGTCTGAAGTCAGATTTGGAGTCTGCTACTTTCACAGTGTGGATTCTGTCCATGAGCCAGTTGGCAGCCCATCTTGTAACATAGGGATTTATACCTAGTTTAGTGAGCTTATCTATAATTCCAGAGTGGGGGATGGAATTGAAAGCCTTGGCATGATCTAGATAAGCTGTGTGAACCACCTTACCTTCATCTATGGCTTTGGTGACTGCTTCAAAGGAGTCAATCAGATTTAGGAGACATGATCTGCCTTTTACAAACCCGAACTGGGTAGGGTCCAGAGTTTGGAGATTACCAATGTCTTTGTTTATGAGTTCTATGATAATACATTCCATGGCCTTGCAGACTAGGCTCGTCAGGCTAATGGGGCAGTAGTTCCCGGGGTCCGTCATGGCTCCCCCTTTGTGGAGTGGGATAACTGTCGTGGTGTGCCATTCAGTGGGCACAAAGGCTGAGGTGAGGCTATGATTGAACATGGTACTTAGGTAGGGTGCCAGTTCATTTTGTAGTTCATGTAGAATGCAGCCTGGGATATTGTCAGGTCCCATGGATGCTGTGTTCTTGGCTTTGGAGAGTGTGTTTTATACCTGTACAGCTGTGATTACAGGAACTTTTCATTCTTCCGGTATAGAGATGGGCCCTCTAGGGGGTGAGAGGGGGGTAAAGTTAGCACTGAACCTATCTGCCAGGATGTTGGCAATATCAGTTGGTTCTGTATATTCAGTGCCATTGTGCTGTAACTCAGAGCAGATCTGAGTGTTGCCATTGAGATTCTTGACATAGCTATAGAATACTTTGTGGTTGTCTTTAGAGTCAATGGCAATTTTGTGTGTTCCCCATGTAGTGACTCTGGATGTGTCCAAGCAAGGCAAGGAGCAGTTATGCAGTATAAGTGTGCAGAGTATCACCCCATCCAAGGTAGAAACAAGTACTACAGTGGCTTTTCATATGTCCTTGATTTCACAGAATGTTCTCGATTTCTGTTATATTTTTATACTGTTCATTAACGCTTCTTATTATTCAGAAAATACATGTTGTTGCAGTGCCTGTTGCTCTGTGTTTAAGTTGTTGTTTGTCTTTTTGGCTTTTCCCGGTTAGGGGTTGCCACAGCGGAACTCTGGTTTGCTAATAATTGGCAGTAGATTTTTTATGGTGCCGAGTTGCCAGCCCGACTTCCAACCTTCAGCGAAGGCATGCCCATTTATGCATGTCTTTCGGAGGCCACTCGACCATCGGGAGGACATGCAGACTCCACACAGAAGGCACTCCAACGATGAATCGAAGACTTGAATCTCTTGCTGTGAGGCAACAATGCTACCGCTGTACCACCACGTTACCTTGCTCTGTGTTTAAGTAGCAATGATTTAATAAACATCAGGTAAGTTTGTCTGAGTTTGTAAGATGCAAGTAAGCTTTAGTAAGCATACTGTTAAAGAATTATCAACATTGAAAGCCTTTTTTTCTTGCCATGCAGATAATATTTATATAACTAGATAACATATAAGCCTTAGGTATTGAAATGCATATGACAGTATTTGTAATAAAGGACAGGATTACATTATTTTCAGAAGCTCATTACATTTGTTGGAGACTTGCAGTCATCTTTGCAGGCTTTACCCGTAAACTAAACAGAATGCAATCTATCGTGTGTGGTCCATTACCTGTGTAGTAATCCTTTAAGCAATTTGGCTTGAGCTTGTTTCTTGTTTGTTGTTCATTTTTTACTTTGATCATGTTTTCCCCATGAAACAAGTAGAAAGTGGTTGTCAGGCAGCAGGTCGTTTATGGATAAGAAACATTTTTACAAGTGGGGGTATCACAGAGATTGCTAGTTTCAACATGTTACTTGGTACTTTTATAAAGCTGAATATAAATTATAATTAGAAATGCAGTGCAAGGAGAAGTGGTTTGAGTTGAGTGCTGCTTGTTTTTTTATACTTGATTTTGACTGGCATTCCAGTAATGTATTTAAAAAGTAATTTATTTTTTCATGTCTCACAATCTTTTTGTTTCCATCTAGATATTAAGTAAGCTGTCATGTAGCTAATGCATTGAAATGTTTTTTCTTTTCCACTTCATTTGTCTTGATTGGACTCTCATAATGATGGCATGGCACCCAGGGCAGCGTATTTAATTAAAGTCCCAGTTTTTATGGTTTTGAGCATAGCTCCACCCCTTTCTAGTTGGCCACACCCCTTCCCATTGGCCCCCACCCATTCAGCTGTCTTCTGCAGCCCCCCCTTTGATTTGAAGTTACCAGCTGCCACTGATGGTAAGGTATAGGTAATATGATATTTGGCATCCATTTTCTGTGTGTGCAAGTCAGAGAGAGATATCAGTCCCTCAGGCCCTACAGTGCCAGTGTATGTGCTATGTATTACCTTTTTGCCAAAGACAGGGCATACTAGGCATGCCTCTAGCTGCCTACAGGGGCAGGCTCAGGATGTTCCTCCTCTGAGTCCCTCTATGCCTGTGGAGACCTTGACAATGGTGGGGGCTGTGTGGCCCTTCCCCGTTTTGTTCCTGCTACAGCTGTTTCCAATGGATCATATTGTGTAGCATGGCACATACTATGAACATGTGTGTACATGTGGCTGGAGAGTACTTCAAGGCTCCACTGGATATGTCAAGGGAACAGAACTGTGCCTTGAGCATCCCAAACACATGCTCTATAATGATCTAGGTTTGTGAGTGTGCCTCATTATGGCATTCTTGTGTGGGTGTGTGTGCATTTCTGATGGATGTCATCAGCCACAGCTCCAGTGCGTAGCCAGCATCCCCCACCAGATGGCCATATGGGATGTCCCCACTGACAAATGCCTGGTACAGCAGTTACGAATGCCAGATGTGGGAGTCGTGATAGCTTCCAGGGCTGCCAGCACACACATTCATAATAATGCACACCACCTGGCAGTTGATGGAGTGGAACCCCTTGTGGTTTAGGTAGACCCTACTCTGGTCACTAGGTGGTACTTTGATGTGGATGTACATGTAGTCTATGGCACCCCAGTACTTCCGGGTATTTTGCAACATGATGGAAGAGACGCATATTGCTGGTCCTCTCCTCATAGGTGCTGGGAGGTAAATTTGCTCAATGAAATGTGGTCGCATGACATCCAAGAACCGGTGGAGTACCCTGGATGCAGATGCCTGTGAGACCCCCATGATACCCCCAGTTGGTCTTTGGAAAGTACCTGTAGCTAGTATTCTTAAGGCTGCACATACCTTGGTATCCACTGGGATGGGTTCCCCTCTGTTGGTTCTGGGTCTGAGGTGAGGCTGGCACAGCACAACGAGCTGCTGAAATATGTCCCTGTCCAACCTGTAGCACTCTACTATCTCCATATCATGTAGCCCCTGGTAGGTTTCCCTGGGTCTGAATACTCTTCTCCTCTTCCTCGGTCTGAGGCAGTTGTCAGCATTATCCTCTTGAGTGCCCTTGGCCTCTTGCACATACTGATAGAGCAAAGCGACAGCAGCCACTAACATTTTTTTGCTAGTTTTGTCAGTTAAAATTCACCCATATGTGTACACCTATGGTGCAGAGTTTGTGGGAAAAAACAGACTGGAAGGTGTTTGCATAGTTTATAGAGATGTGTTACAGATGCTGCCTGTGTGATTGGCTGACTTTGAGATATTCCACCTGCCAGCTATTTTTAGTTTTATTTCCCATTTCTGCCCCTTTTAATTGCCAAGGCATGGTGCACAAACCAGCTGCCTAAATGTAAACAGGGCTGCTATTTCCTTTTTTTTTCCGGTTAAGTCCCAGTGTGCACCGCGCACACCCGTTTAACTAAGGTAAACATATTTTAGCAGAAATGTCCCTTCCCTGGAAGCAAACACTGTCTTCATTTAATGGAGGAAGATATTACAGCCTCAGACAACACCCTTGCTTAGCTGTGCTTAGCTGTGCTTAGCTAAGTGCAAACCTGGACAATGGAGCTCCAATGTGCTTACAGCAAGCATGACATAGCTGTTCCTCCTGCCTACACTAGCCTGTTCTAGCAACTACATGGTTAGGTGCAGTGTGTGGACTTAGAATATTTTGTGAGCCAGTAAATTTCCCATCATTTGCATACCCCACTGCCTTAGTCCATAGTTACTGTTCTGGCACAGAGCCTTTCCACTTGACAACCAGTGTTCCCTGGTAATGTTTTGATTCTGCATGCCATTGACTATAATCTTTAGAAACCAAAGTAGACTCAGAAATGGCCAGGCAATCCAGGATATAAATACAAATCGTTCTTTATTCGTTTAAACAAATATGAGTGCTTTTGCAGGAGCACTGCTTCATCAGATGTAAATTTTAACTAAAACTTCATCATTTAAATATAAAAAACTTATCAATTATCCAATCAATCTAAATATCCACATTTAAAGAAACAACATTCATATTACACTATACTTATGCAATTAAAATACATTAACAATAATACCACCTTGGCAATACTAAAATAATCACCATGTAAAATACAAAAAATAAATAACTATCTAAACAATGGTTTTGCTTTCAGCAAAGGTTTGAGTGGGATCTTGTTATTTAAACCATGACCTGAATCACCTCTCATATGAACTATCCATTTCATTTCAAACTGCTCAGTGTGATTTCTGATGTTACCACCCCTAATATTTTATATATTCTTCCTATTGCTCTAAACTTAAAAGTATGTAACTTATCTGTCTCACTGACATGCTTGGCCAAAGCATTTGTGCTGCTGCCTTTACTTGTATGGTAAATATGTTCCTTTATCCTGTCGCGAAATGCCCTGTCCATTTTACCTATGTAGAATTGATTACATTTCTGGCAGCATGCTAAATAAACAATATGTGCAGATGCACACGTTGCTGATACTCTAAATGTATAACTCCTATGTGTATCTGGGCGAACAAACACATTAGAAAAATCAATATATTTACAGGCAGAGCATCCGCCACAAATCCTAGTACCGTTCACACTACTGACATTTTTCTTGCTATTAGGGTAACACAGCTGCCATTTCACTGATTTCATATTTTTATATAAAAAATTAGGTTTACTATCTACTATCTCTCTGATTTCTTTGTCTGCTGTTAAAATGTGCCAGTACTTGTTAATAATTACAGTATATACATATGAATCATTAGAATAGTAAAGTGGAACCCTTAATTTGTTCCTAGATAAGGAAGCCTTTTTTATCTCTCTCATATCACTGCTATGTGAAAAATATGGTTTAGCTACATCCTTTCTTTTATCCATTACATCATATGTAGCTTTATCTACTTCGTAATTTGAATACCCCCTTTCTCAAATGTATTCTTTAGTGCATCCAGGAAATCATCATCCTTAACATTCAGTCTAGAAGCTCTATAAACTTGTTTTTTAACAAAATTCTTAAACACAAAATTAGGATGCATACTTTTTTATGTAACTTGGTGGTAATTTTACCTAAATTATCCCTACATATTTCAACATCCAAAAAAAAATTATGCTGTCCTTAGAAACAGATTGTGAGAATTTCAAGTACACAGTAGTGTCTGATATGTAATCATAAAACTCATTAAATTGACTATAATGGCAAAATGCAGATATCCCCTAAAATTGTGTTTTAATATTTTTTTTTTATTTTCGGCCTGATCCCATTTGCACGCCGCTGCCCTATGCTTAAACGGCCGAGATCGGCCAAAAAAAATACTTTGATTTTTTTATTAAATCAAACACTTTCCCATGCCAATTGCCATATATTTGGCCATTGGCATGCCTAAAGTTTATAATACATGCTTTTATTTGAGCTGTCACACCTCCATTTTGCTATTTGCAGAAATGTGTTAAGTTACCAACCGAACATATTTCTGCAATGAGCACTGTTCCTGCATGGATGCCTGCCTGCTTCCTGAATCGCTAATTCACCTCATTTGCATGGTTTTCACCAGCAAATGAGGTAATTAGCATTCTGCAGGGCTTTCAGTGCAGGAACAATGTCGGCAGGCTCATGCACATTAGATTGGCTGTTTCCTGAATCGCTCGGTGGCCATATTCCGTCAAGGAGTGGCTACACTGTTACTGCACGGAGATTTTTGTTTAATGAATCCCAGGGAATGTTCTAAAAAATTGTTAAAAGGAAAACAGTTTCTTTTTTGTGATACATAAGCCAAAACTCTACTAATAAATTGCCTGAATAATGGTAGTGCTGAGGATTTTTTTTTTTATGGGAAGGTGTTGGGATGGTGTTAGAGGCAGGGTTAGGGTTAGCATGCATTAATAAGGAGGGATCGTGGGGCTTTACCCCCTGCACTACCTTACTACTTTACGCTAAACCCAACCCTAACCTTACATCTAATCCCATCCTTACACTTTACTTTTGAAAAACCCTTTCTGTAAAATTACCAGTACACAAGACACTCAGACACACACCACATATAATAACTGAGATGTACAATACTAATTCTATTCTCTTTCCTAGCCCTTATTCTAACTGTAACTCAGAAACACTCACCCACACACATTATCATCCCGATGCCTAATCCTAACTGTATTCTTCACTTTTGAAAAATAACTTCTGTAGAAATTACCACTACACAAGTCACTCAGACACACACACACCAGATATAATAACCGATAGGTCCAACACTAATTCTGTCACCTTTCCTATCTCTTATTCTGACTGTAACCCTCAAACGTTAGCCCACACACATTTCCACCCCTAACATTTACATGTTTGGTATATCTAAAACTGTAGGTACTAGCGTCCAGAATGTGCACTTACCTTCTGCAATCTATATTTTTCCCTTTTCACATCTCCAATGCTCAGTCATAAATGCAGTTATTCACAAATAGACTTGAGGAAATTTCTGCACACTTCACTCCCTTGAGCAAATGACAAAATTGACAGCATGAATGTAACCCGTATGGACATATTAGGCCAATCCACACTGTTATGTGCTCTCTGTTTACATCTTGTCATATCAAGATGAGATTCATTCAGCTTAGAAATATGTGATTACACAGCTGAGTAGAGATAATCTCCTTATCATTGTTAAACTTTAGTGCCCGGACGCATGTCAGTTCATCCGTGAAAGGAAAGATTGCTTGGGTAAAGAATACAATTGCTTCACTCCATACAGCCATTCTTTCATGATAGCAGCCAACCTGCAATACAATATCTATCCACTAGGTGGCACCCTTATCCAATCCTTTTTATCTCCTGCTTATCCCTCTGTCTTTTACTATCATTACATTACATTTCAAAAGTCCTATACTTGCTCTTAATGTTATCATACTTTACCCTTTACTTTAACTGTCAACACCCAGCTATTCCTCTTAGACTCTTTACCATTGTAGAACTTATCTCTGCTCTTACCCACTCCTAACTTACCTAACTTACCTTCAGTAGCCAGCATTTGCTGATTGTTCTTCTTAAGCTGCTCCTTTACTTGTCTCTACCAGCTCCGTTTGCCCTGTGGGCTCACTCCACTCCCCCTACCCTACCCCCAATTCACACCCATCCCCAATGCTCCTACTCTTATACTACGTGACCACACCCCCTTCCTCTTGTCTCCAATTACAAGGAACAACTCCATAAGTCTTCATACTCCTGTTCCCTCCTTCTCTAACCTATTCCCTCCTTCTCTAGACAATCCCTATATTTCCCACCACACCCTCCGCCTCTCACTATCCAAACTTAGTACAATTCCTTGCCTACCACATTGCATCTTACAACTAAATCATCCCAATGTCTCAACTACCTACCCCAGCTCATTTAAAGCTGCTACTCTTGCTCATACGTCTACTGCCTCTAACAGCAGCCTACCTGCTAACCTCCTATGAACACCCATTATGTCCACAAATTCACTACCCCTATAAGCAAGCTGCCACACCATTACTACCTGTCTTCATTAACAACATAAACATAACATCTACACCCAGCAACCTGCTGGAAAAATACCATAGATTAGTCCCCATTAGCCATAACTATCTAAAAGCCAGAAGGTCTCTAAGTCAACACAGTAAATTCCCAAATCCTAGATGTGGAATAGAACTCCACTCATTAAAAGATAGGGATATTCACCCAAACACAGGCCCAACAAATACTTTTACCACTCAACTCTCCAACCCCAGTCTCTCTACTAAATGTACCCTTACCAAACCTCCAAATTCACTCTTTATAGCACAGCTTAATATACATAGTATAAATAACAAAGTTGCACACCTCCATGCTCTCTTAGAAGCATACTCATTTGATATTCTATGTTTAACAGAAACTTGGTTAAAACCTGCAACTAAAGACAATGAAGTCATCCCACCCGGATATAATACCTTGAGACAAGACCGTGCAGCCAAGAAGGGAGGGGGATATCTATTCTATTCAAATCAGGATTTCAAATTACTACTTCTGATGATAAACCACCTCAAGACTCTAATGCTGAAATCCTTATCTCTATATTTCAGCTCAACACTTGCAAATCCATATATGTCATCTGTATTTATCTTCCTCCCCGTAATAACAACAACACCTTAGAATATATCATTTGCTGGTTATCTCAAAACTTTCCCCAAGAAACTATAATCCTAGGTGACTTTAATATCGATTGGAAGTGCTGCAGTACTGACCACCCTACCACCGATATTAACTTATATGTTTTTTCTCAAACCATTACCTCCCCTACCAGGATAAACAAACCCAGTAAGAAAGTAAGCACCTTAGAGTGGATTCTCATAAATAATCATCTCCAGACATATGAAGTAGGGACCCTGCCTGATGATGTAAGTGACCACTCACTCACCTACATTATCAGGCATAAGACCAATATACCCATCCCAATGACATTCAGGACAATTCAGACCAAAAAAACTTTAGCCCTGATCTCTTCCAACTGAACTTAGGGCATGCGACTGGTCTCCCACAAAAAACCTCCCACTTGAGGAAGCTGTAAAATAATTTAATTCTAAATTCCTAGCCATACTAGACCACCATGTACCAACCTGTTCAATCAGAACTAGGACTAAACCTGCCCCGTGGCTTTCAAAAGAAACCAAACAAAAAATCCATCTTAGAAATAAATACTGGACTAAATGGTGAACTATTAAAAACCCTGTAGAGCAACAAAAATTCAGACAGCTGAGAAATGACACAAAAAAGCTATACTCTCAGATAAAAGAAACTTCTACCTACAACTCCAGCAAACTTACCAAAATAAACCACAAAAATTTTGGGTGAGCATTAACCAACTACTCCACCCAGGTCAATCCATTACGCCAACCCCGCAAGGCACAGACCATGAAAATCCCAAGCAAACTGCCAATGCCTTCAATACCTTTTTCACAGAAGCCATTCAAACACTTGGAAATCAGCTATCACCTAATAGCTTACCTCTACTAACCTCTAATACTAGCACACCCCCTCCATTTCTCTTCCAACCAGTCCCAACATCACACATTCTCACCCTTATTCAAAAACTTAAACCATCCACTCCATCAGCTGACCAATTACCTGCAGAATATCTACAAAAAGTAGCCAGATCCATAGCCTATCCCATTTCCATTCTGATTAATAGAACCATCAGTGAAGGACACATCCCAACTATCTGGAAAATCTCCCACATTATCCCCCTACATAAAGGTGGCAACTCTACCGAATTTTCTACTGTCCCATAGCCTTACTTTCTCCTTTGGCAAAAATAATAGAAAATGCATCCATAGTCAAATACTTGACCATCTAATCCAAAATAACTTACTTTCCAGGTGTCAATATGGATTCAGGCCATTCCACAGCACTACCACTGCCCTCTTATCCTTTACTGACTGTATTAACAAAAAATGTAACAACAATATGCTTTCCTCTGCACTCTTCATCAATCTGTCCAAAGCATTCGATATGGTTAACCACCAGATATTTGTAAATATCCTCAAATCCCTGTCACTAGATGCACTGGCTATAAAATGGTTCCAGTCCTACTTAGACAATAGACAACAGGCTGTGTTATGGCATAATAATCTATCTACCTACCTCCCCATTACCCTTGATGTCCCTCAAGGGTCCATATTAGGACCCCTCCTATTCTCAATTTTCATCAATGACCTTCACTTAGTAATTCCTCAAGCTACATGTATACAATATGCAGATGATTCTACACTTATATGCTCAGCCACATCTACATCTGAACTGCAGTCCCTAACCCAAAAGGTGTTTAATACAATAGAACAATGGTTTACACAGTGCTGCCTCCTCTTGAACCCCCAAAAAACAAAGCTCTTGCTCTTTACTCCTACAAGGAAGTCCTCTTCAATAGATTTCACAGTAATATCCAATAATGGTACTCTCATATCTCCAGATCCAACTACCAAACTACTCGGAATAAATATTGACAACAACCTTTACTTTGACACCCATATCAACAATACACTAAAAACTGTTAATAGAAAACTAGGCTCTCTCTACAGGATCAAACCCTTCCTTAATCCAGCAGCTAGAATAACTATTGCTCACACTCATCTAAATTTAACACTCCTCTATGCCTCACCCATATATACTAATCTATCAAAGAGTAACCTCAATAAAATGGAAAACTCCTACGATAACATTGCCAGATTTGCCACAGGCAATCCATTTAGAACCCACCATTGTTATAACCTAAAGCAGCTAGGATGGCTTGATCTACAAAATCAGCTTAAATTTCGCCAACTGACCATTGCCCATAAGACCCTTTACCAACCTACCAATACTCCAATACTTTCTACCCTCATTATCCCTTATAAAAATCTTAAAACCTTAAATTCATCGCATAAACTTAACTAAATATATGTAAATCCAACAATATGGCTGGTGACTCTCTGTTCTGCAATACTGTTGGAAAATCCTGGAACCTACTTCCCAGTGAACTTTCATCACTGTCCTCTATATCACTTTTCAAATACAAACTGAAACCTTTCATTAGAACACACTGGTTATGCCCCTGTACTAACCCTGACTAACTTGCTCATCTTACTAGGTTCTGCTTACCCACTACTTCTCGGTACTAAGTCCTATTTTCCATGATAACAAAGATAACTTTATCTTCTAATTAATGCTACTGTTTGTACTAACATCTTTTTGTGGACATTTACTTTAAAACATATGTGATAATTTTATTAGATAGTTATACAATGAGCTAATCGGAGGAAGTCGGAGGAAGGGCTCTGAGGTAACTAATATGTGATATGTAACATTAAGTATCCTGTTTTTGCTTATTTCTGAGTTATTTATAGCACTTTTATTTTACTCACCATGTGTGAGGTATTAAGTAGAATTTTCTACAATTTTTAAGCATCTGGTTGGTTTGTTTGTTCTGATTTTTGTTTCCCACCCTCCCTCCTTCCCTGTTGGTATCCTGTTTTTATACTTGGTGACTTTGCAGTTGCCCACCCCTACTGTAAATTTGATCTAGGACACTCCTCCCAGTCTAGTGTCTTTACCTTATTTTACCTATTCCATGGAGAACATTTGAGAAGGCCAACCCAGTTAGCTTCTGCTCCTCCTTTCCCCTTTCTACTTTACAAAAAAATATATATATATTCTAAGCTTGTTTCCTGCCTTTCCTGTAAGTTGTCTAGTCCAGGCACAGATTTGCTGTATCCAGGACTGTCTGTAAGCTTCTGAGCCCCCAGGCCTTTCTGTGTTGGAGGGAAGCCTTCTAGCTTAATTTTGTTTCTTAGAACTAGCCAGGCTTCTAGTTTCAGCACTCAAATCTGTTTCTTTGAGCTCAGCACTTTTTCAGAACTCATTGTAAGCACTAAATAAGCTACAAATTACTACAGCACTCAACTTTCCTCACTTGTCTAGAAAAAAACAGTTTTTAGTACTTAATAAATAAGCACCTATCCAGGCATGTCTAAGGGTCAGCTCCCAGTGTTTTCTCCTATCTACCTGATGAATCTGGGCATCTTGGGTCAATGCAGCAATTGCCTCATGTACACAGATAACCCTCTCCTCCTACCACCCAACACTACAACCTGTGAGAGATGCACTTATATAACAAAACTGGAATCAAAGCTCTCTTCACCCAAGACTGGACTAGACAGTCAAGAGGAGAAGGTAAACACTTGCACCACACCATACTCATTACATAGTCCCTCAAAACCTATACCACCAAAACACACACATAGAAACACAAAACACACACCTACATTTGCGGAGGCTCTCAAAAATATCTACCCAAGTAACAGGGACCTCCAAAGCAGAAACGCAAGCAACCTGCACCCCCCAAAACAACCCAAATGACACATAGCCCACAAACTCAGTGCGCCACTCAACCACAGTCTATAAGGCAAAACAACGTACCCAACACTCTAGTCATAGGTGACTCTATAGTCAGGCACACTGATGTTCCACTCACCAGGCTAAACAAGGAGAAAGTTACTGTCAGCTGCCTGTCAGGGGCCAGGATCTGCCACATAATGCATGCACTCAGGTCACTCCACAGCAAATACAAATATGACTCTGTTATTGTCCATGTTGCTGTGAATGACCTGAGACATACCTCCCTGGACTACATGAAAAGAGACATGGAGGAGCTTTCTGATCTTGTAGCCCAGGCAGGTATGACCCTAGCCCTGAGTAGCATCCTGCCATCACCCAGAATGATACCACAGTACAATGACAAAATGATTGACTTCAACAATTGGCTAAGCTTCTGCTGTCATTCTAAGGGGATCCAGTATCTGTCTGCATGGGATGACATGATCGACAAACCGTAATGCTTTGCCAGAGACGGCCTGCACCTGTCACCCTTGGGATTCCGGATACTGGCTAAGGCTCTGGCCACCGCTATAGTGCCTTTTTTAGGCAAGATTTAAATGACAAATTCACCACCGTAACAGGTACAAGCAAGCAAAATCTGAGGGTAATGCTACTTAATGCTAGAAGTCTAAACCTCAAAATGCACTCACTCGAGGCACTCCTTAAAATGGAGAACATCGACATCTGTGCAGTGACAGAGACCTGGTTCAAGGCTCCAGAGAGCACCCCTGCATTACCAGGCTATAATTCATACCACAACTTTTGGCCACCTAACTTGGACCAAAGCACTAAAGGTGGAGGATGTCCATATTCATTAAGGATATCCACACCTCCAGGCTAGTTGCTCAGCATAATGCACCTGAGATTATCCAAGTGCAACTAACTCTGGGCAAGACCACAATGCAAATTGTAGCTTGCTACAGTCCCCACCATGCCCCAGGATTCCCACTCCTCATTTCTTGATACACTGGAAAATATTAGGGTACAACCTAACACCCTAATAATGGGCGATTTCAACTACCCCACCATTAACTGGGAAAACTACTCACGTACCAACTTTATTGCTCAACGTTTTCTAGAATTCATAAATTGTAATGCCTTGGATCAACTTATCCACACCCCCACCAGGGGCAGCAATATTCTAGACCTGGTCATTACCAACATGGGCAACTGGTGTTCCACACCAGAGGTCAATTCCTCATTGGTCAGATCTGACCACAGACAAATCACCCTAGACATCCACATCCCAGCCCCACCCCCATTAGGGAAACCACCGTAAACAATTTCTCCAAAGCCAACTTCACGCTTCTTAATACAGAAGTGGCAAACTTCACGACACCCATGCTGACGGACAGTAGAGATACGACTGCTGAATCCTATACAATTGCACTTTATAAGCACTTACACGAGTGCATGAATTGTGCAATCCCTAACAGAACCAAGATGCTATCCTCCAAAAAAAGGAAGCCAATCTGGTGGCCCCCTGCTATAAACAAACTCTACAACAGAAGAAAGAAACTGTTGCAAAAACCCCATGTAAAATCCCATGATTGGAGGAACACCGTGGTCAACCTCAGTAAGAAGCTGAGATTCCTCATAAAATCCTCCAAAGCTAGTTACGAAAACAAAATTGCCACTGATTCTAAAGACAGCCACAAAGCATTCTATAGCTATGTCAAGAATCTCAATGGCAACACTCAGATCTGCTCTGAGTTACAGCACAATGGCACTAAATATACAGAACCAACTGATATTGCCAACATCCTGGCAACATCCTAGCAGATAGGTTCAATGCTAACTTTACCCCTCTCTCATCCCCTAAAGGGCCCATCTCTATACCGGAAGAATGCAAAGTACCTGTAATCATGGCTGCACAGGTAAAAAACACACACCCCAAAGTCAAGAAATAGGCATCCATGGGACCTGACAACATCCCAGGCTGTGTTCTACATGAACTACAGAACAAACTGGCACCCCACCTAAGTACCATGTTCAATCATAGCCTCACCTCAGGCTTTGTGCCCACTGAATGGCATAGAGCAATGGTTATCTCACTCCACAAAGGGGGGAGCCACCACAGACCCCGGGAACTACTGCCCCATTAGCCTGACGAGCCTAGTCTGCAAGGCTATGGAGCGTATCATCATGGACTTTATGAACAATGACATTGGTAATCTCCAAACTCTCTACCCAACCCAGTTCGGGTTTGTAAAAGGCAGATCATGTCTCCTAAACCTGATAGACTTCTTTGAAGCTGGCACCAAAGCTGTAGATGAGGGTAAGGTGGTACACACAGCCTATCTAGATCTTGCCAAGGTTTTTAACACCATCCCCCACTCTGGAATTATAGACAAACTCACTAAACTAGGTATAAATCCTTATGTCACAAGATGGGTTGCCAACTGGCTCACTGACAGAATCCACACTGTGAAAGTAGCAGACTCTAAATCCAACTTCAGACCAGTGACAAGTGGAGTACCACAGGGTTCAGTCCTAGATCCTCTCCTGTTTGGTATCTACTTCTCTGAAGTACAGGCTAACTCAGAAGGTTTTTGGCTAACAAAGTTCGCAGATGACTGCAAACTAGGAGCCATAATCAAAACTCCTAACGATGTGGACATCCTATAAAAGGGCCTCACTGAGACAGATGCCTGGTGTTAAAGCCATGGCCTCAAGCTCAATGCCAAAAAGTCCATTGTCATCCCTTTTGGTAAAAACTCTGTACCCATGAACTACCACATAGGCGGTAGTCTACTTAACACCGAAAGTGTGATAAGAGACCTTGGGACACAGGTGGACAGTAGTCTCTCCTTTGATAATCACATTGCCACAGTAGTCAGGAAATCCTTCTACGTGGCACACCTCATCACAAAAGGTTTCTCATCCAGGAAAAAAGAGGTCATTGTTCCCCTCTACTCATCACTCATTAGATCCATTATAGAGTACAACGCCACTTTTGGTATGTACCTCACAAGACATCTACAACAACTGGAAAGGCCACAGAAATACCTCACAAAGAGGATTACCGGCCTTAAACAGATGCCCTCATGAACCGTCTCAAAAAACTCCAGCTTTACTCTGTCACATATCGCCTACTCAGAGGCGATCTCTGCCTAACATACAAAGCTATGTCATACCCAGAGCTGTTGGACATGCTCCACGTAAAGAAATCCCAATCCCTCCGAGCTACATACTCTAGGGACCTAAACCTTGTCACCACAATAAACAGAACATGCTGGAGGGATAGATTCTTGTCTCAGTGACTTCCCATACTCTGGAACAAACTACCTATCTATATCAAACAAAGCTCCTCATTAGCACTCTTCAAGAACAATCTTGATGATTGGATGGTAGATAGGAAATTCACCCCGGGGATCACTTCTGTGGCTCTGCTTGACAGGGGCACAGGAAAATAATTTTCTTGGGTGACAAAAGCCAGGGTACTCTTTGGCTAGGCTTATATAAGCCCTAGGGCCAATAGCCTAGTACCTACCTATGAACATATGAACCTATGTATTGTACCAGCATTGTGTTATTAAAATTGTGTCTCGGAGCTTATCTCCCCGGGCTTCTACTGAAAATGGACATATATCCAGTTAGACTAGCCCAGTCAAGAAATGTAAAATAAAATAAATAAATAAATAAAATAAATAAACAGAAACTGCAATTCTACCTCCTGTCTCAATGCAGCTTTTGATTCTTAAAGCTTCTCAGTAGTTTCTGTCAGTAGTGTTACCATTAAGAACATTTCTCAGCCTTCCTGTAGAACATCTTTCTGTTCGCTGACACAGGTTTTGCTAATAGTATGTGCAATGTGCATAGACTTCCTAGGCCTACGATTCTTTAAAGGTAATAACATTCTTGATTGTTCAGGAGACTTGTGTAAAGATTTGTAAAATATACTTTTCAGTGGCCTCTGCTCAGACCCCAAAGTGATGCCATTCTCATACTTGATGTAGTCATGAACGTTAGACATCCAAAGCCTACTGCAAGTATTTCCTTTTCTGTCTGAGCATAGTTAGTCTTTGCATGTGTAAAAATTGTCTGAATCCATTCTATAACATTGGAGGTCAAGGCAGCATAATAGTGGTGGTTGGTCTAGGGTTAACATGATGTCAGTACCTACTGAAATGGCATAGATACTATTGTTTTATAGTTACTTCCAGACTTTATTCATATTTGCTCAGTTGCAAAATTCCACGTTAACATCTGTATGTGCATGTCTACAGTGAACGTAGATAAAATTTAAGAGACAGCCATACTGGTAGCTATCATCTGGATTCCAGTATCCACTTGTGGAAAGAGATACTATACAGCATGCATGCTGTAGATAACCTAAGTGGTGCTAAGACTCTGATGCTCAAGTTAGTATGATTTAAATTTATGTTTCCTTTAAAACTGCTCATTGTATTTGAGAGAACTGCAGAAGTGCACTTTGCTGCTTTGAAGTTAGGATCAGACTACAATATGATTATTTCAAATATGCTGGCATTTGGATTTCAAATTTCCTGGGTGCATATATGACATAACAGGGTGAACACTTTTAAAAGTGTGGAAATATGTCATAAATATTCATGTCAGACACAGTTTGTGTAAGACAGGCCTCAGCTGAAGACATTTTCAGATGTCTTGCTTCACTAGAATTTTTTTCTTGAACTTGAGCTTGATCTTCCTTTAATGACCCCTTCTAGACAAAGGCAAGGTATTGGTGGTGTGATATCCCCTCTCTGGGCCAAACAAACAATATAATTATATCAAGTGGTATTCATTTTTATATTTGCAGTCGACTGATATTAAGGAAATAAGCTGGTGTGACATCAGAAATGGTAACATATTTGAAATTTCTGACTTATATGAATTGTGCTGCAGTTGTCTGCTGCTTCTATTATTTCTGTGTATGACTTACTTCTTTACTTGTACATACAAAATAAAACAAAGAAAAAATAGTTGTTACTCAACACAATTTTTGTGGAATTACACTTTTTTCAGAATTATGTTTGCATACTCATGAGCATCCTCATTCAATCTCTTAAGGCATTTTTGCCTGGTTATATAAGATCTTGTCTGCTGCATACAGAATACACAAAATGATGATTGCTTACTTATCACAGACATGTTCTAATAGTTCTTACATGATTACATTTATTAATCAGCAAAGTACAGAAATTATTGTTGTATTGAATCTGTGTGCTTACTTCTGTGTGCATTTGTAATGAGTCTATCACCGATATATGTGTACATTTACTAAACAGTACAGCAGCAAATTTCAGATTTTCATAAAGTATTTCTACTGAATCCAGATGTAATGCTATATATTTTTTGTTTACTGCAAGCTGAAGTACAAGGATATTGTGACTTCTCAAATTGTTACATTTGATGCAAGTATACTGTTTGTCTCTTTTGAGTATAAATACGTTCTTCAACGTTTGCAAATAGTTCAGTTGAAATGACTGCTTTGCACTATACCTTGAATACCTTACCAACATTTGTAAACCAAATCTTGAAAAGTTGCTTTATTGCTGTAATCAACACACTTTTGAATTCTGACAGTAAGTCATTGAGCAGAGTATTTCTCACTAACCTCTATGCTGATCATTCATTGCTACTTTAGCTTATGACTCCTTTCTACCTAGGGTGTGGTGGCTGAGTTCAGCCATCTTGTACGTGCACTTGCTATTTGTTAAGAAATTACTACCTTATACAAATAACATATTACTAAATTATTTGTGATCTACACAAATCAAATCATTTTATTTTTAAAAAGTCTGCTTGTAGCACAAATTAATTAGCTAATATCTACAGTATACAAAATTATGTGGTAATGCAAATATGTTATCTGTTTGTGCATAAATACACACACACACACATATATATATAATATATATATATATATATATATATATATATATATATATAATATAAAGTGAGAGATGTAAAGTTTACATAGTTACACTTTTAAAAAATTATAATTATATACATTGTTTAACTCATACATATATATTTGCATTTATACACAAAAGCATTTGTATATAGATGCATTTCTGTTTACAGATATGTTTATGCCTACTCATACATTTGGATTCTATATAGATACATATTTGTACTTACACATACATATTTCCTGTTGAGTTTAGATGCATTAATGCATTATACATCTAGTATGTTTTTAAAACCTATGTTTTGATAAATTAAAAAAAATGTAACATATGTACTGTACAGCTCTCGCCCTCTGGTCCTCACCTGGTCTACCCGCTCAGCCAGCTGGTGAGGCGTGTCCCTCTGCAGGTCATCATAACTGTGCCATCATGAGGGCCTGGAGTCGGTGATCCTTCTCATGGATGACAGATGCTCACCCAACTCTTTCCAGAAATTGATTTCTTTCCATTACATGCTGCGTAATGCTCTTTCTAGTCCAGGTACAACTCCTTTAAGACGCAGACCATTATTTTGTTCTCCTTGTCAAACCAGCTTAAAGCTCAGCTTTGTGCCTTCATAGGCGCTGACACCTTTCAAAGTGCCAGTACCAGTGTGAAGAATGTAAATACAGGGCTTTGATTCACATGGTTGGAACCACACCCTCTGGGATGTGACATCACCATAACCAAACCCAACTACCACATAGGGTCATTAAGCATGTAACTGCTATTTTGGTAAGTTTCCTTTTACCAAACATAGATATTTTTTTCCAAGTCATATGTTTAAATTTTGTTACCATGAAAGATGATAACAAATAAGTCAATTACTAATTCATTACTTTGGTATATGCCTATATGTACTTCTGCTTCTGTGCAGTAAAGCTGTTACCTTTATTTATATAATTAACTCGAAGGTCATGCATTACTCATTTCTGTAAGCATGCCTTTGCAACTGTTGCACCATTAAATATATATATATATATCAGTAAAACAGGGGGGCGATGCCTGAAGAAAGTAAACCACTGGAGTGCAACAAATGATAATAAACAAATTATTCTCCAAGTAGTCCACAACAGATGTAAAACACAATTTTTAATGACAGAATAAAATACAGATAAGCACTTTCGCAGTAAGCTTCATCAGATCTAAAATGCATTTCAAAACTACAAACTTAAAAGTGTAAAAGCAGTCACAATCAACAAATCAGAACAAAGTGCAATCAGTGTTATTAGCTACCATAGTAACTACACAAGTATATGTTTAAAGCTACAAACACTCTATATCACATAAAATCATATATGGTATGCAAAATCAAGATACATTTGTGTATGAACATCTCAAAGAGCATATATATAAATTAAAAATGCATAAATACTAAATAAAAATTAAAATATATCTAGTAAAACTGACATAGCAGGGACATATACATACAGCTTATTTCTTTTTTAAAGGTCTTGCTCTTAAAGTGGATTGTATAGATAAGCTGTCATTCAACCCAGGGTAATAGTGTGCTTGTAGTAAGAAAATCCACTTAAGTTCTGCCTGATAAGTTCTGTTCACAAGGTCTCCCTTATTGATGTTATCATAAATTAATTCTAGTGCTACAAACCTAAAAGAATATTCCATGCCTGTGTTTATCATGTGTTTTGCCAGTACACTGTAGCTCATGCCCCTACATGCACAGTATAAATGGTAACAAATGCACTCTTGTAGGCGCCTATTCATTTTACCTACATAGAACGAACAACAACCATTACATAATGCAAGATAAACCAGGTCCTTTGAATTACAATAGATGAGGGCAGATGTGAAAACTCCCTGTTAGTGTTGGGATGTATGAAGGACCCAGACATATCAATATACATACAGTAGGAGCAGTTATTACATCTCCTCATCCTATAACCAGAAGTAGCCCTATTTAGTTGGTTGGTTGATTTGGGATAACATAACTTATGGTTTAATGATTTCTTGTTCTTGTATCCAAAAGATGGTTTATCACCAACAGTTCTATGTATGCCCTGATCTGTGTGTAATAGTGTCCAGTGTTTATGAACAATATCTCTAATTTTCTTGTCATCACTAGAGTATGTTAACCCAAAGAAGATTGTACTTCCTTGGTCATCCCTATTAGATTTCAATTTGATATCATCACATCCGGGTGGTATCGAAAAGTATGGTCTTCCAGTATTTACCCTATCAGTCCTAACAGTATCATATATACTGTCAATTTATTTGGCATTGTAGCCCCTAGAGATAAAAATCAGTCTTCATTTTCAACAGCCCTCTCTCAAAGTCCTCATTCCTGTTTTGCAAACAGCTAGTACGCAGCCCACTGAATTACAACAGTATGTTTCTGTGTTGAACTCAAGCGCCACATTCCTTAAATTTTCTCATGTATTTTCTAATATATCCATTAATTTCTTAGATATCACATTGCATATGAATGCAGATGGTACTTTCTATACTCAGTTATACAGGAAAGAATGTTATAAGCCCACCTATGTACATCAAAAGAGTATGCATCCACGACATTTTTAAAAACACACTAAAAGGCCAAGGCCTGCGTACTAGCTGTTTGCACAATAGGAATGAGGACTTTGAGAGAGGAGTCTTGAAAATGAAGACTGATTTTATCTCTAGAGGCTACTATGCCAAATTTGTTGATTGTGACTGCTTTTGCACTTTTAAGTTTGTAGTTTTGAAATGCATTTTAGTTCTGATGAAGCTTACTGCGAAAGTGCTTATCTGTATTTTATTCTGTCATTAAAATTCATGTTTTACATCTCCTGTGGACTATTTGGAGAAAAAATAAATAAATAAATAATATATATATATATATATATATATATATATATATATATATATATATATATATTTTTTTTTTAATTTGAGTTCACTTTATAAATAAACCTTCTTGTTGGTGTCACTGTGCTATAGTAGAATGTACTAAGTATTTTGAGGTGATAAGGTGTGTCATAGTATGGAAGGTGGGCATGGATTAGTCTTCACTATTATACAAATTTAAATGTTGTTGACTATCCCCCAGATTCACGAATCCTCCGTGTAAGACTTAATAAGTCTTACTCGGAGGCTGCAGTTGAACGGTATGACATCAGCGTGCCATGAATATTCATGAGGGCATGCTGACTCAACCGTAACTCGTACACAGACCGAGTATGAAAGCAGGGGGCATATCCGACTGCCGAGCAGTCTAAATGTCCATGCCCCTGCAAGTGTAGTAAAAGCAGAATGTCAACAGAAGAGTGAGTTTGCTCAAATGTACTTGCACCGAACACCACACACCCTGACACTGTAAACCCCCATCACAGTTATAAAAAGTAAAATATTTATTTATTTTTTTAAAATCCATGATATAGCTGCCCGCATTTGCGCGTGTGTGCGCGGGTGTGCCCATTGCTTAGCTGTAGTTAGCAATTCCGACATGGAAGAGCATAAGAAAGAATGTTTATGCAAATCACACCAAATTGCAATAGCATAATGGTAGAGCGTATGCGCAAAGAGGAGGCATTCACGGTTCAAGTCCCACCACTCCCCTTCTTATTTATGTTTTAAATAAGTATTTGAAATAATACCAGACATATATGATTAAAATATTATTAAAAGCAGTGAAATGGCCAATGTATCAGTGAACAAAAGGATCCAGATATATAATAGCCTGCCATTAAGCAGCACTTTACCCAGCTTAACAGAGGTGCCCATAGTTTAATAGCACTTTACCCAGCTAAGCAGAGGTGCCCATAGTTTAATAGCACTTTACCCAGCTAAGCAGAGGTGCTCATAGTTTAATAGCGCTTTACCCAGCTAAACAGAGTTGCCCATAGTTTAATAGCGCTTTTTCTTTTAATAAATTATTGCATGTAACGTGGAGAGTCCGAAGTTTTTGTTCTTCATTTTCATTTTCAGCGCTTTACCCAGTGCAATAGAGTTGCCCAAAGTTTAAAAGCGCTTTACCTAGCGCAATGTGTTTGCACGGACGTGCGCGCTGCGCCAACCAGGGCACCGTAGGGCACCGAGGAGCAATGTAGAGCAAAGTTGCTTAAATGCAGCCACACCCCCTGGCCTGTCTGGACAGTATGAAAATAAAATGAATGACAAGGTTTGAATCCAGGACTCTGTGCATCAGAAGCAAAGTACAGAACCACTAAGCCATGACAACATAGGGGAAGCATCCACTGTTAACATTTATATACTTACGAATGATAGTTTAACCATTACTAAGCAGGTCTGCAGTCAGCCGAGAATTTTACAAAATGGCCAATCTCACAAAAGTGTGAGAAATGCGGCATATTTAAGCCCCATAGGCGGGAATACATGCCATAACTGATTCTAGCTCACATCTGCAGTTAGAATGTCTGGTGTCGGAGAGGGAACACGCTTCCGAGTGCAACGTTGGGGCATCGAGGAGTCCAAATACATGGTTTGGCTCCTTGTCCACTATCACGAGTCAAGATTCCTGCAGGGCCAGCTCCAAGGGACGGAGTACAAGGCAGAGGCTTGGAACTGGTTAGCTCATGACCTCACCAGTGCCACAGGCATTCCTCGGACTGGTAAGCAGGTCCGTCAGCACCATGCAGACCTGAAGAGACGAAAGCAGGACCGCCTGAACCAGTGGATACAGGAGGCCCATGGGATGCGGGATGCCCCACAACTGAGTATGTAGCCATGGAATGCAGTATGTAAGAATTGATAATGGAGTATGTATAATGGATAGGTATGTCTCAATATCCCCGCATTTACTTTACAGCTGCAGGTGACTGTGCTATGAATCAGCAAGCCTATGCTGATAGGCTGCTAAGGCTGCGCCACCAGGCAGGTTAGTGATTATTCTGCATGTATTGTTATATAAATTATGGGAGAGAGCATGAAATAAAGTGTTGTAGTCCAATAATACAGCCATACAATTGCCTGAATAAGTCCTCTGCATGTACTGTCAGATAAAAACATCAGAGAGGCAGAAAAAGAGTGCAGAAACCCATTAAGAAAGGTAACATATGTCTGGAATAATATCTCTGCAGGCACTGTCATATAAAATGAGTGAGCCTAAAAAAAGAGTGTGCTAACCTATTAATAAAGGTATAATATGTCTTAAACATGTCTGCCATATACACCGCTAAAACAAATAAAGGAGTGAGCCTGTGGAAAAGTGTGTAATGTCATTAATAAAGGTCTAAAACCCAGAGTGTGTCTGTGTCACAGAGTCTGAAATGTTGTTGTACCCTTGCATTATACAAACAGTACTGTTTGAAAAGGTGCTGGCAACCCAGAGTTGTGCTGTCCCATATAAAGTGGGTGATGGAAGTGCTAGTAGCTGTGAAACATATATACAGTCCACAACAGTCAGTTACTGGCTGACATGAATAAGTAAAACTGGCACATGTGTAGCATGTTATATTTTCCCCAAAAATGTGTGTGTGTGTCAAGAAATGCAGGGTTATGTATAAATCAAAGTGAAAATGTCATGTGAAAACATCCAGATATGTAGATAAAGAAATATAAATGCAATCAAGAAATATGTAGCAGTAACATCTGCATCCTGGACAGTTAGTTTGTCAGATATAGGTCAGGCATATATTGAACTAACCAAACCCATTACACAACCTAATATATGGTGGCAAGTGTAATAATACATGTAGGGGATATACACTTGCAGTCACTATGAATGTAGTGTAGATGAAAAGGTCATTAAAAGATGTTAACCAAGGTATTTTCTACACTCTACTGTATGTGAATAAACCATGCAATTCCACACCTCGATGGGTATGTGTAATCTTAAATATTTGTTGGGACATATGCCCTATTCTTCTATAAATATTTGCATTCACGTTGATGCATGTGGCCTGTTTGAACACCACAATCATGGTGGTCTGTTGCTACCAAACATCCCTGCATGCTGTTGGAATAACCACTGTGGTTCAATATATGCATGTGTTTTGCTTGCTGTTCAACTGTTGTACCCTTGGTGTGTTGGGTTAATGGGAATATCATTGCATGCTGTTACAACTAATCTGGAATGCTGTCTTGCTTATGTTGTAATTAAACACACCTAATCACAGAACGTATGGGAAGGATGGTCCCAGCAGACCCACCTGTCCCTCCTCAGCCAGCGAGTGCATCTGGCACCAGCAGGTCTGGTGCCCAGCCCGGGCTCCCCTCCTCCATTTGTCCTGTGCCACCTTCGGGTTGAAGCACTGCAGGGGTGGGGCTCATCCCCCCGTGCAAGCGTAGGAGAAGGGCCACCTGTCACCAGT